>NW_027397120.1:4311815-4321815 GCF_003265705.2 Callorhinus ursinus
TCTCTCTCTCTCTGTATCTCTGTGTCTTGAATGAATAAATAAAAAAACTTAAAAAAAAAAAAGAAAGAATCCTGATGAGAACAGGCAAGGTGATACCACCCTTAAAAGATCGTTTCCTAGTCTAGTTGGATAACTGAAAAAGGCAGCGGTTCAAATGCCTGCTGGTTTCCCCAAGGAGCCGGAGTGCATCTGTTATGAGAGACGCCAGCATGCGGACGGTGTCTCCCATGTGGAGATGGAAGATAGGACAAGCTCCCTCGGAGGCCCCGTCTCGGCATCAGCGGGACTCCAAGTCAACTTGTCTTTCCAGGGAGACCCTGTCCAGTGCTACAGGGCTCATTTCCAGGTGGCTCCTCCCACCCTGTCCTCCCCGCAGGTGCATCCGGGCTCCCCCTATGGCCTGGCCTCCTACCCATGGAAACTGCCTTTAGCTGCATCCTCACCAGTCCCGGGCAGCCCCTCAGCCCCTCCTGGGCTGTTTCATTGATTTCACATTGCACGTGGCTCCATTCATTCCTACCATCTGCACTGCCACCAGGATACCTGGCTTCAGACACCATTTCAAATACTCCAGCCTGATGAAAATGTTCAACGGCTCTCTATCACCTACAAGTAAGGCCCAAGCTTCTCCACGCTCTAACTTCTAACCCCGACCTCTCTATTGACTCACCCGTTATGCCCCATGCTGCCCTACAAGAAACCCCTCCAAGCTGAGAAGCCTCTTCTTACCTCCCTTATAATGCTTTACCTCCTCTCTAGGGAGCCCCTTCCCCCCCCCCCCTTGCACCTTCTATTGCTGTTTCCACTACTCAAGTAGGGAGCAGTGGCCAGAGGTGTGGCCTCTGGAGCCAGACAGCTGGGGCTTGGACCCATGCTGCTTGTCTCATCACCTGGAGAAATTCACTGGCCCTTACAGACATGTAAGGAAACTGAGGCACAGTCTCCTCTTCTGCAAGTAACAACAGCTTTACCTTCTGCATGGCTGTGGGTTAGGACTACCCAGCGCTTGGGGCAGGTCCGGCACAGGGCAAGCCCCTGATTGATGTGCCTGATAAAGGCCTAAGCAGTTCTCAGTCCATGAGGCTTGTCCATCTACCCAGGTGGGCACCCTGGCCATCCCTCCGCATCTCTCACTTAGTCCATTCTCAGAAGATGCCCTCGGCACCCGACGTTGGAACCGGGTCTTGGCCCCATCACCCCACCCAGACCGTATACTCCTGAGGGCAGAAGACACACATAGCACCTTTTTATATGCCCAGTAGGGAACACATAGGGCACAGTTAATGTTCCCCAACAATAACGCTGCTTGATCTTGGGTGATTTTCACAGAGTAAGTGGGAAGTAGGGTAAAGGAGACAGATCTCCTCGCATCCAGAAAGAACTCTCACCGGGTGGTTAGAACAAAGCCATGTCTGGATAGGATGAGAACCGGTAAGTCTGCAAAAATCATTACTGCGTTTGCCAAAACGTGGAATTAAAGCTACTGTACCTTTCCCGTGCAAAAGACTACTCGGCGATCCCAAGGGGCTTTAGAGAGTCTGCCGGAGTTTTCATCAGGCCTGCGAATCGGCCGTTTTCTTTGGATGGGATTGAGTCAATTTCATCAAAATTGAAGAAGCAGTTGTGCATGTAGATATGGTCTCTGATGGCGAATTTAATCAGATCCGAATGTCATACCTTTAGGGATTCAAACCACCACCAATTTTATCTTTACTGCCTATTCCAGGCCTGAATGCATTTTTTTTTTTTTTTCATCTGGAGGCTTTCGCCAGTTTATCTTCCTTTTCTTCATAGCCAAGGAGCCAAGTCTCCCCACCAAAAAACACTAACGGGTCACATGCACAAAGGACTCCGCTTCCCCCAGGGTCTAAGTCACCCCGGCCTGTCAATTAGGTGCTGAGGCAGGTGGATTAATCCCAGTGAAGCTGGTGGGTGCACCATAGCTTTAATGGGCTCACTTAATTCTCCCACCCCCCAACCCCCTTTCCTTCTGTCTGACCCGGTGATGAATGACAGTGAACAAAACCCTCTCTTAGGAGGAGAGAAATCATATACATAGGTAATTCAACTTTTGCAGGGCATGGGGTTTCATTTTCAGTGTGGAGGAGAGGAAATTTTCCTAATGGGTTGATGGAGCATGGAAGGAGTGAAGTTACTTCTCCTGGCTGAGTCTTTTTATGACGCTCACCCTGAGTCAGGAGGGATGCAGAGTGCCCCTCCACCCTTCACTTCCTTCCTGCAGAGTCCCGGCGAGAATATATGGAATGGCAGGGACTGCAGATCCTCCCGTGTTAGGTGTCAGTGCTATCTTTGTGCCCTCTGCAGCTCCGCGGACTGTGCTCCGTGCCCGTGATCCCTCCAGCACTTCGGAGTTTAGGACTTTTCTCTCCTGACAACACAATGCCTATTAAAATGTAGGTCCCGCGCAATTCCACGTAAGGCTTATCCACTAAAACCGTATTTGTTTTTGGAGCTTTAAAGGCAAAGGAACCTGCATGTGGGGTGAGCAATCTAATCCTGCACGCCTTCAGTAGATGTGGTTCCTAAATGAACTAGATATGTTGTACAATGGAATTACTAGATTTGTATTAAATTGTAGCTCAGGGACCCATCACTGTGTGATGCTAGCTACTTTCCACTTGCTTTGTTTATCACAGAGGAGAGAAGTGAATTAGCATAAAATGCTACGAAGTAGTAAAAAGGATGTTTTAGCACCCTATCTATTTGACCTATTGTTGACCCGGGCTAATTTGTATTATCTCTGGGACGTTTTAACAGATCATTTTCCTTTGTTAAAATTAGGTCAGATTAGAGAATTATGACCCCCCCCCCATTTATTCTGCTCAAAAGACAGCCATTTTTGCTTCTAAAATAATAACCCTCCTGCCCTGAGATCTTTCTTGTTAAATAAAAACACATGCTTTGCTTTGCCTCTTAAATTACTAACTGTGTACTGTCTCCTGCAGCTGTGATTACTGGTGAATGAGTATTTACCCAGTGCTGTCGGTCGAAGCCCCTGAGAATGATATCGGTCATTCATAAATTGCCTATTGATCAGTCGCAACTAGAAATTGGATCCAAATCTTTGAAAGGAATTGTTAGACTTTGAGTAACATTTGCCTGGGAACGTTCAGGGGTCCGAGTGCACGTCTCTCACAGCTGCGGGGCCCCTGACGAATGACCGTTGTTCGTGCGAGGCTTCCAGGAGTAAGAACGCCAGATCCTGCGCAATCCTCCTCTGTCCCCACGTCCCTTTCTCAGGCATGGCTCCCCCCACTTTCACGAGGGACTTTTTTTTTGGAGGAGACATTTACAAAGTGAAAAAAAAAACATGCACAGACATGATTTATGATCTGTCTAATATCTAGGCACTGGATAATTCTATCATTGGTACAATGTTTTAACCTCTGATTTTTTTTTTCAGCAACATGCAAATTTACTAATTTTTCTGGCAGTGGTTACTGTACACGAACACAAAAGAATGTGGTGGCAATAAAACTTTCCGAGATCATCTTTGCCAGGTCTGGCCGAGCGTCCTGCCCACGTGGGGGTGTGGCCTGGCGAGTGTATAGGTCTGTGTGCAAGCAAGACACACAGGCCATAAACCCAAGGAGCGTCACTCCCATACTCCTTTAAAAATAAAAAAATAAATTAAAAAAGAAGGAAGCTCCCTGCAGCAAATGCTCCGTGGAGCCCCAAACTGATTAATTGCAATGCCAAACAGCTTTATTCTGCTTAATAAGAAATTAGATCACAATGGGGATTTGCAGAAATTACCTTGAAATGTTTGTGTGTTTGAATGATTGAACAATTTGTGCTAAAAATTATGTTACCCAGGTTTGGATCCGAAGCCTGTGAACAACTGTACATTGGGCTCATCAGTATTCCACAAAGAAAACCCAGCTGGGCTCCCAGACCCGGCCTGGGTGGCAGTGCCCCCAGCAGGTTTTCCCTGGGCCCTCGAGGCTGCTGACGGCCCACCGTCCACCGATTGGGATGGAGAACTGCACAGTTAATTCAGAATCAATCAAATCTTAATACCCACCCTTGGATAAACTCAGAGCCTGGGACTGCATCCCCCGACAATTCACAAACGCTCTGTGTCCCGCGCGGGGCTGACAGGGCCCGCGCCCACCCCGCGTCCACACTTGGCAGGCAGCGGCGGCGGGAATCCGGGGAGACCCCTCGGCTTCATTAGAAGGCAAAACACCCCAGCCTGCTGCCCGGCTCCTTGAACAACTTCTGAAAATCTTTTAAGTCAACCTTGTGTTTTAGTCAACAGGGAAGTTTTGACCGTTCACCTCTCAACAACCACGCGTTTCATTATTTATCTGAGGGAATCAGAGAGATTTTGTTCTCTCACAAAAGTCCCTGACACCAGGATATTTTTAATAGCTGGAATTTTCCATTCTTGTCACTCTGCCTTTTGAAAACACAGGTATTTTCATACAACACGTAGCTAACGAGTGAAACTTCACAATCCAGCATATCCCTGTAACCACGGCACAGGGCCTGCCACAGCCCCACTAGCGAGGAACATGAAAATTAATTATTGAGCTCCCTGTTTTATCCTCCTCATCTGTTTGATATTCTCCAGCACAGAAGGAACCAGACAATTAAATCACTCCGCCCTCTGCCTCATCACAATGCTCTGGGCACCTCTCCCTCCACCCCAGAGGCTGCATGCAGCCTGTCTGTTTGCAAAGGGTACAGGGTAGGGAGACAGAGAAGGTAGGGGGTGGGCAGAAAGAGACAGCTGGGCTCTCCTCCACGTAAGGATTTTTAAGGAGCCTCCGTGAAACGTCCCCTTCTGACGCGATTATCTTGAATGTCTTTTTTGCCCTTTAGTTGCCAGAGCCGAAGACTCGCAAGAGAAAACGTCAAAGGTGGCCTTCTCTGCCCCACGCACACAGCAGCTTCGGATCTGCTTCCACGGACCCCATTAGTGTGCAGTCTCCTCCTGTTTCTCAGATAAATATAGCAAACCTACTGTCCACTAGTGAAGATAGTTGAATCAAATAACTTGTTTTATTGACTAATAAAGCTGTCACTCTCTAAACTAGGGTGATTACATCTAAAGCCAAGGGTAGTTTCCAGGCACATGTGGTCCCACGTGCAGGACGTGGGGTATATGTGTGAGCATGGGGTGCGTGTGTCTGCGCGAGCAGGTGTGCGCACCTGTGCCGGCACACTCGGGGCTCCAGTGGTTTTGTTTGGCTTGAGGTACAGCAGAAATGAGAGGGAGACGGGCTAGAACAGGCTCAGCGAAGGTGCCATCCACGCCCTCCTTCCCACCCTGGGTGCGCGGACTCTTCCCATTAGCATCCGGGGCTGGGTCTCCGTAAGGGACTCCGTGCCCTCTGCAGAACTCAGCCAAGTCTGGCCCAGTCACACTTTTGTGTGCGATGTTTTGTGCGGATATGAATTTCCTCTGAGGAAGGCAGCTGGCTTTGATCAGAATCATAAATGGGCCTGTGATCCCTCAAATCTTGAGGACCTCAGGCCGATAAGGCAGCCTTGCAGCCATGGTTCTGCAGTGTAGGCTCAGCGCCAGACTCCAGGTTTGAGGTCGGAGGTCAGAGGTCAGGGTCCAGACCCCCCCCCCCCAGCACTCCACACAGCCTCCCCCAGGGGGAGTGGAGGTTGATGCTTCTAGCTGGAAACTCCTTTTCTTAGTAATTCTATCAGGAATTACTGAGAACCCAGAAATTTGCTTCTAGATAAAGACTTCTGTCCCCCGCTTTCCAACTGGGTTTAAACGGACATTTAAGGAATGAGTGATTCTGCAACGCAAGGAAACTCACGCTTACGGAGTACACATCGTGATTTAATTTGGAGAAAGTTTCTCATTTCATAAACAAGTGCGTCACGGACAAAGTTGAGTACGTGCAGATGTGTTTCTCATACTGTTTGGATAGTCATTTCCCCACTTTGACCAGAGAATCCCACAGATAGGATCTGCCTTCTGCATCAGGCGCATGCCTCCCTTTGAGCTGAGCTCCTTGGTTGCACTCTGCGGAGAAGCCTCGTCATAAACCTATGCTGAATTCCACAAAGGGCATGGCTCTCACATTTAAAACAGAATTATCATCCCCCAGCAAGGAAAAACCAAAAAAACAAAAAACAAAAACAAAACTGAAAACAATGTGCATTGTGTTTAAATACAGTTCAACTCCTGGCCTAGGTCCTCCAGAATGCCACAAGCTTTTCCTCTGGAGGCACGGTGGGCAGGCGAGCGGCAGTGGTCAGCTCTGGGGACAGACGGACAGACGTGCGGAAGGGCAAGGATCCAGCAGCGTGGCTGGCGACCAGAAAGGCTGTTCTTTCCGGCTGCCCCGGAACCCCAGCTTTTGCTGAGCCATGTGCGGGCAGAGAGCAGGGCCCCCAACACCCCAAATGAGTCTCTGTCACCCTCCGAGGAGCCCTCCCCCGGGGAACCCTCCTCACTCACTGCCCCCTCCCTGGCCCTTGAGTGGTCCGCGTCTCCAGGGCTGTTTACCTCCCCTGTGACCCTTCTTCATCCTGGGACCTTGTTTCCTGAAAATACCCTTAAAACTCAAAACTTCTGTCTGTACACGGACATGCACATTGGGTCCCACACACGTGCACACTCGGGCCCCAGCACACGGCCACACGCACGCGCTCACACCGTCATGCATACAACTCGCACGCTCACACTCATACGCTCACACACCCCTACCGTCATGCACACAAACTCACATTTCACACATGCGTATACACACACGTGTACTCCTACCACCATGCCTAGAACCTTACACACGTGCTCACACCTACGTACACGCACTCTCCCACCCACGCCGGGTTCCTTCTTTCATGCCCCTCTCTCCACCCCACCCAAGTGCAGAGGCAGGGAGCAGAGTGAGGCACCTGGAAAGGGATCAGGGCCTATTTATTGAGGGTGTGAGTGAATCATATATGTTCTTGGCCCTGGACACCTGAGTCGAGGTGCGGGCACAGAGACCCAGTTGACACCCTTCTGGGCCTTATCCTACCTGAAGGCTTTGAGGGCTATGTGGCCGGGCACGGGTAAGAGCCTATCAGCGCCAGCTACTGAGGCTAGAGCTTTCTGGGCCCTTCTAGCCCGGCTCTGGCCCTCCGTTCACTCTCTCCCTGCCTGGTTGTCACCTTCTCTCTGGGAGGAACAGGGGAAGAAAGCGTGGGGAGGAGGAAGAGGAGAAACACAAAGCCACCCGGAGCTTCCCGCCCTCCTCCGACATGAACATGCATGCACACACATGTAGCTATGTTCACAGACACCCCCACTTTCACTCGTGCGCGCACACACCCCTTGCCCCCAGGAGAGAGAAAGCCCCGTTTGCAGGACCCACCCTCGCCCTGTGTCAGCCCTCACACCTGCCCCCACTTCTGGGATGGCAAGGTCTTCCCAGAGGCCTCCACGGCTCCTGTTTCTGAGGACGGGTCAGCAGTCCGGAGGAGGAAGAATGCCTGAGACTCAGAATGCATGCTCTTGGGACAGTGCCTAACTCAGCCTGGCAGGGCGGGAAGGGAGCTGGGAGACCCTGGGCCCCGCGTCTCGTTCTGTGGGGGAGGAACTCTGGCCCCGGCCACCTGCTGGGGACAGTGTGAGAATCAGAGGACCAGCTACCCGCCGGCCGGCAACGCCCTGCAGGCCCTGGGAGGTGGTGGGGTCAGGACCTCAGTCTTACCTGAGCTTTGCCTCCAGAGTGTCTGGCGTGGCCCTCTGCCTTTGGTCTCCGATCCGGTCTGCCCTTCCCCCGCTATGCACCTCCCTCACGCAACTGGACCCCGTCAACCCACAAGGGCACATCCTGCCACTGCCCTCAGCATATCAGTGAGCTGAGCCAGGGGACGGCCGGCAGGTGCCTTGATCCTTGGAAGAGTAGAATGTGGCAAGGTCCCAAGCTGCAACCGTTGTCCGCGTGAGCATCCTGCAAATGTTTTGAACCACCCAGTGAGCATACATGTGCCTTTAAAATAACTTTTTGGTGTATCGAAGGACAAAATTCACTGCTGGTTCTTGGTCATTCTAAGCTTTAGTGATGAATTTGTCTGTGATGGCAGAACAGAAGGGACCCATGCCCAGCCTGGGAGGTGGATCTCAAGGCTGGTCATCCATGTGCTCATCAAGATGAGTCTGGACACCACAGGGCCCCGAGATGTCACTCATTGCCAGAGAATGGCTTGTCAAAACACCCAGGTGGGCTGTCTTCATCATCTCTTGCCGTGATGCCTCTTCCCTGGATGTTGATAGGAACACGCCACCTTCCATCATCCAAAGAGAGTCTAGTTTTGTCATCGCAGGGAAAAGGAAACATCAAGGGGAGTGATGAGGATTTTCACTTTTTAGTGAGGTATGTTGGCTTTGTGCGCTGTTAGACCCAGATTCACAACTTCCTTAAATATATCACGGAAACAAGAAGGGCCCAGAGAGGAAAACTCCCAGAAACGCTGTCTACAGGAAAGACCGTTAGTTGTGATTGCAACATATTTAACATATCCTGCCTACTCTTTCCTGCCATTCTGCGCAGATCCAGCTGCCTGCCAGCGCCGTGGTGCTGGTCAGGGCATATTCTGCAGAAGGAGAAGCCCCGGTTGGGGACCCAGTGCTCTGTTGCACCCCAGACCCAGCAAGGAGCCTCTGTCCCCGCTCTTGGCGGCCCCTTTGTCCAGCATACCCCCATCGAGGTGACAGGGGCCAGCGGAGAGGCCTCTTTTTTGCTGATAGAAATATCAAGAAAGAAGTGATGAAACAAACTGAGAAATTAAATTGTAATAAATGACTGAGGCCAGATGGTATTCATCTGAGAGTTGTAGATGAGTGAGAGACGAAAAGAGCCCAGCAACTAATAGGAATATATAATTCAGCTTTTCCCATGGCCACGGCCACCATAGCACGGCCAGGGCAGAACCTGCTTTCCTGAGCAAGGATAGGCCGCCGTCGGCGTGCGAGGCTCCTAATTATTTTGCAGTCGATTCCTCACACCCCTGACATAGTCAGAAATGCCCCTGAGTTTGCATGCTAATAACTTGGAAGAAATGATAAATGTTTGTATGGAAACCGTGCCAAATTATTTATGTTAGGAGGGAAAAACAAACAAAACAGTCACTTGGCAACCCCACACCAGTTCCAACAGGAGGAAGCACTCATGATGTTTGCATACGCAGAGGCCAAAGGCAGGCTGAGGACTGAAGGAATTATCTGGAGATACCCTGCTCTCAAAACCCACAGCCACCAGCCTCCAACGGGGTGCACCCCCTGCACCGAGTCCCACTTTTCCGCCGGAAAACTCCTATCCCTGTTGTTGAGATGCGTGCCACCCTGGGCTAGTTTGAAAAATAAATACATAAAATTATCTTTAATTAAAAGTCGAATAACAAATTGGATGAAAATAATCGCAGTAAATATGACCAAGGGTTAACCTTAATATGCAAAAGGCTCTTACAAATCAGTAAGAAGACCTGAATATTCCACTAGATAAATGGGCAAAGAACATAAATAATTCACTAAAGAGAAAACTCAGATAACTAATAAGCAGGAGAAAAAAATGCTCAGCTTCAACTTTATATCAAAAAAATGTAAACAAATTCTAAGATATAATCTTCCACCCATGACGTTGGCAACATCCTAATGATGATATGCACTGCTGGTGTAGGGACCGTGAGGGGAGCCCCCTTCGAAGGTGGCTGGAAAAGGTGCAAAGTTCCACAACCTTTGGGGGTGCGGCTTGGCAGTGAGTTCCAAGAGCCTTGAAGTATTTACACTGTTCAACTCAGGACATAAGGAAAGATATAAGGATGTAAGGGAAAAAACTTCAAGTACAGAACACGCTTTATGCAGCAAAACGCTCATCGGGACAATGAAAATTACCTCTATTTTCATTGAGAGCGAATGCTTAGCAAGTGTGGTCCAGACAAGGCAATATTAGTTGGGTATTTAAGTGAAGGGGCGCCCGGATGGCTTAGTCGGTTAAGCTTCCAACTCCTGATTTCTGCTCAG
>NW_027397120.1:4324315-4369878 GCF_003265705.2 Callorhinus ursinus
CTGCTTTGTCTCATCCATCCTTCACCACGTCTCCTCTGAAGGGTCCTGTTCGCTCCCCATTCTGGGATTGTTTTTTTTCTCTCTCTCTCTCTAACGGTTTATTTTTTCTAGGCTTGAAACAGACTCGTATTCCCTTAGTGCTAATCTCACTTTTCAGAGTCTGAACCCTCGTTTGGCCGGTCCCTGGAGCCCTTTCCCAAATTTCCAGACTCTGCAGCCTTTCTTTCCGGGGTTTTCTTTGTCAGGGGCCAGCCACGAGAGGAAGAAGCAGGGACGGCTCTGGGGCGTGCAGAAATGCCTCCCCGGACCGCACAACCCTGGTCCCCTGGCCTCCGGTTCTCCCTCCTCCGGCTGGGTGGGGAGAAGCGGGCCCGGGGAGCTGGGAGAGGTGCCCTGCTCCATGCTGCCTGCCACGGCCCAGCTGCCAGAGCCTTCTCCTGCCCACCAGCACTATCTTCTTATTACGATGAAGGGCTCCATCTTCATTTATGCTCTCGGCACCCTTGTTGGACCCTCAGCACAATTTAAACCTTTATCTGTTGTTTGTGGGGACTTTTCCCGGAGAAAGCATCTTATCTTTCAGCCCCCCTGTTACCTGCTAGAAGCTGGCCTGCCCCCATCGGTCACCTAATTCTCCCGAAGTCTCTGGGTTTGAGAGGATCACTCAATCAGGCTGCCCTCCGAGGCTTAATGGTCACAGAAGGTCCAGTTCCTCTAGCAAAACCCCCAGTGACTTTGGCACGCTCCTCACTCCACGTTATTATGAAAAACAGAGGCCCAGGAGTGGCAGAGAGAGCTGACAGCCGGGCGGGCGTAATGGCTAGGGGGACCTGAGGCTGCTGCTGGGGCCGCCGTCCCTGACCCCCGGCCTCGCTTTCTTGGGATTCAGCTCACAGATCCTGCTCTGTTTGCAAAAGATGTGGTGGAAAAATCCACATCCCAGCCGAGGGAAAGCACCTACTGCTAGCCTCCCATGTGCAAATTCAGAAAGCACAGCTTAGAAATCCCTAAGATTTCTTTCCAATCAGAATTGAAATGCTACTTGGTGTTCAGGCCTGAACACTAGAGCCAGCACTTCTCCCCACAAGCATCTCTTTAAACCTGAGAGGTGCAAATTAGAATCCTGAGCGGTGCCTTAAAGTAAGGCCAAGTGAGCAACCAGCTGGAGCCGAGTTGGGAGGAGCTTGTGTTCCCCTCGCTTGGCGCCTGTGATGCATTATAAGCAAGGCTGGTTAATACTGCCTCCTGCGCCCTGACCATGGTGACCGGATGGGCACTTTCTGGCACCTGACGTGCTTGCCCTGAGAGGTAGGCTTGGAACCAGGGGATGTCCCACCCACCCCTACCCACCCCTACCCATCCCCACCCACCCCTACCCGCCGAGACAAGGAGAGAACTTGCGCTGTGGCAGGTGTTCAAAGTGACACTCACTCATCTGGCGTGACCAAAAGCGTCTGGCTGGGGAGCATCCAAATTCTCCAACCAGGAGCCAAGAAGTCACCAGCATATTTATCTGGGCCTGGTGATGGGCAGGCTCCCACTCCTCATGCGCGGGGCATGCGCCCTATGCCCCGAAGCAGTTACGAGGCCAGCAGTGTCCCAGCTAGAGCGGGGGCCACCACACCTTCCACCTGGGAGCAGGGAGGCCCCGGGCCAACTCCGGGTCCTAAGGGCCTGGGGCTCTCTGTCACTGCAAATGGCAATTCTTCCTGGCTCAGCCTCCCCGCTGCCTCGCTCAGAGGTGGGGAGCTGGCCTGAGGAGGCTCCACTCAGGCTCTGGACACAGGGATGCTGCAGGTTGAAATCTGTCCTGCACCTGCTCCCCAGCTGAGTGGCTGGTGCAGGGGAGCACTACCCGGAGGGAGTGCCCCTCTCCAAAGTGCACGAAACGGCCCTGCGGTCAGCTGTGGCCCACAGGCGGTGATGGCAGGACCTCCCGGAAAAGATGACTTTCTTGGGGAGTCTGCATCGGCACTTGCCCTGGTCCTGTTTTTAGAATGTTTGATAGAAGCGATCTATCCTTGTTCGGCCTCCACTAGACAAGAACAGTAGTTGATTGCTCCCACACTCCTGCTAAGAGCATCTATATTTACAAACCATGCAAACACACCCTGCCAATCTCCTAAGACTCTTTCCAGTTCTCAGAAGTATGGCTGGATGCCATTCTGGCTTGTTAGGATGAAGGGTGCTGTTCCCCATTCAGTGACAGAGGCGGGACCCACTGACCTCTCCCAGAACGGCCTCGGTGCCTGAGCTCTCCTACGCACACAAGGGTACTGGCCCCTACAGGCTGGGCACCTCACCGCGAGATAATCACAGGGACATTCCGTGAGGGCCTGTGGCCGCCCACACCAACCCAGGTGCATGCACCGCGTTTGCATTCACTCCCTCTTTTAACTGGGACCAGCTCTCTAACGTGTGGGGCCTGGTGCAAGGTAACAACGCAGGGCCTCTGGTTCAAAAATTACTAAGAGTTTAAGAGCCTGAGAGCAGAGAATCAAGCTTTTTAAGTGCACAGCCCTGGGCGAGTGTGCAGGCCTGGTGCCCGTGAAGCCAGCTCTGCTTCGAACACGGAGCACACCTGCTGAGTTGGACATTCTGGTCATCTCCGTTTCACAGATGGGGAAACTGAAACAGACAGGTTCAGTGACTAGCTCCGAGTCACACATCAAATGATCAAGGGAGCCAGGGGTCTGATTCTGGGGCACCCTCCTTCCCCCATAACCTTGCAGTCCTGTCACCGGCTGGAAACATGACAAAGAGTTAACGTGCTTCCTCCCAAAACAGTGAGCGGCATATCCTTGCCCTTCCTCAGGGGGATATTTTGCATGAGGGGATGGTGGAGGGTAGGATGAGGTTTTAGGGCCTGAGCTTTCTCTGTGGGAGAGGAACACAAGACTCCCTGCAATGTGTGGGGTTGTCCCTGCAAGCCCTGAAAGGCCCTGACTCGGGGGCCCGCTACCCGGGCTGCCCCCTCTGCTTGTTCCCCAGCCGCTGACAAGCCCCAGCTCTCCCCGAGGGCCAAACTTCTCTGCAAAGTGCTGAGCAGGCATCCTCCACACACTAGCATCTCGGAGCCAGCACCTGTCAGCTCTTCTTGGAGGGCTGGGGTCCCCATGTCACACTCCCCCTGCTCGTACCCGGGGGCCCCCACTGTATCCTGTCAGCTTGCTGTTACCCTATGGGTACAGGCTCTCCATCAAACACTGGGAGAAGGGAACCCCCCATTAACATTTGGTTTCATTTAAATGTGCCGGGTGAGGCACAAGGGTGCGCATAGGAGGTAGCCTGACACCTCTAATCAGAGGGAGCCCAGGGGCCGAATGAGGCCAGAGGTGAAACAAGGCTTGTTTCCTGGTTGGCACAGCCCCCACTTTGGGCGCACTGAGCCCTTCACGGTCACTGCTCGGCCGTTGCTACAGACACCGGTCTCCTCAGGGACACCTCCTCCTGCCCCCCAGTCATTCAGCCCCCAGTTTCCAACTTCGGTGCTGTTAGACACCGAGGTCAAGGCTTGGGCATCTGACAAGGTCGGTTTGGGGAGGCCTCTCCCTCCTCTCACCCTGCTGGAAGTCCTGGCTTTCAGAAGAAGACTAAAGAAGTTCAGGGGAAGGCCAGCAGGTGGGACCTTATGAGCAGTGGCAGCCACCCAGGGGAGCAAAGAGAAAAACAATGAACAAATGGAGGGCCCTTCATTACTCTGGGTGATAAAAATGACCTTGGCATAAACTTATTGTCTACACACGAATGCACGTCAGAACACCTTGCACTGCTTCCTAGTGGCAACAGGCATATGGTAAGGCTATTTGTTAAATCTGCAAGAGGACCCATTTCCAGACAGAGATTTCAGAGAGAGAGAGGAAGGAAGGAAGGAAGAAGGAAAGAAAGATTAAATTCTAAATTCACCCTAATTTATAACTGATGTTATATTTATTTATATAGTCTCTTCTGATAGTCACTCTCTTAAAGGGCATTGCATATTTCTTATTTTGAAGTAGTAAAATTGTTGAGATTGTAAGTATGCCTGCATATCCTACTTGACAACAAAGCCATGTATTTATAAGAGACAGATGAAAACCCACAGGACTTAATGTTTCCTATATCTCTTTCAGCACGAGCACCATCATCAACATCACCATTATCACCAGCATCATCACCAGCATCATCACCACCATCATCAACATCACCATCATTACCACCATCATCACCACCATCTCCACCGTCATCATCAACATCATCAACATCACCACCAACGTCATCACCACCACCATCAACATCACCATCATTACCACCACCATCACCACCATCACCACCACCACCATCACCACCATCATCATCACCACCATCACCACCATCATCATCATCATGATTGCCAGCAGAACCTTTACTTAAAACCCAACATCTTAGGTAGAAACTCAATATGAAACCCAGACAAGGGTAGGTCTTCTCTGGTAGTAGTGTAGTTGGGGTACCGGCCTCAGCTCCCCTGACTCAGGGTGACCTTGGAAAGACAACCCCAGCAGAATCCCCAGGGACAATTAGAAATAATTGCTCATGGACACACTCCTGGTGCAAATGAGAATGTGGGCCATGGGGAGGGGCAGGGATGGGCACACAGGTGGCACAGTAAGTTGGGGGCAGACTTAGAAGGCCCTGATGCCCAGGCCCCACTGTGTGCCTTAACCAAATCCTCTCCAGGGGCTGGTGCCTGACCTGATGAAGTGAATCAAAATTAGAAAAACTCTTAGAAGCAGAGCCAGACTCAGAGTGAGAAGGGTGATAGGCCCCCCATGCTTGCACAGGTGCAGGAGGCAGCCCAGACATGAGTCAAGGTAAATGATATTTCGTGCAATGCTTTAAGAAATCAAAGTTCATGCAAAAATAAACAAAAATATCAAAATAAATATTTTGATTAAAGAATAAAAATGGTCTATAAAGTCAAGATTGGCGGTGCTTGACGCAAAGTAAATTCCAAGGGTGAGCATAGATCATTTATAGCTGAAATAAATTACATACATTAATTTATACAAGAACTATATAATATGCAATCAGGAAAACATAAAAATTAGGACAACAGAAGATATATTCCAGTGCAAAACAGAATGCCGCAGAGAGGGAACCAAAATCGTAGACAGAAGCATGAGAACATGCAACAGAGGAGATGGTACACCTGGGTTCTCTTCAGTGCAGAGTTTCTAACAGTTCTGAGGTTCTGGTTTGGATTTGAAGCACTTAGATTGCTTTCTCTGGGAAATTGGAGACCAGGAGATGTGTAGAGGGGGACCAGAGCCTAAGGTGCTCCTGGGCGGAGTGATTTGGGGCATCAAGAATGGTCCATGAGCCTTGCCAAACATGTCCACCCACTAAGCACACTCCCCCCTGGGTCTTTACACCTGCTGTGCTTTCTTCCCAAGTACCTTTTCCCCAGACTGCCCCCTCCCTCCCATCCTCACACCTTTCATCAAGCTGTCTGAATGATGCTTGCACAGGAGGGCTGGTCCTGATCCCCTGTATAATTAAGCAGCCGCATCCACCTCCAGAAATCTCTAAGTCCTCCTTCATGCACATATTATTATTTTACCACACACTCATGGCTGCCTTCTCCCTGACCAGACCAGAGGCTCCCTGAGGGCAGGGACCCTGTCTGGGGACCATCTCTGTGTCCCAGCACCTGGCCCCTTGGGAATTCCCAGTTAACCCTTATTGAAGGAATGAATAAATCAGGGCTCTGTTGCTGGAGTGGAGAGTAAAACCCTGACATGAACAACAGCACATTCACTCAGAGTATCCTTGCTTTTCTCCCCTCAAGCCCAGATTCCTAAAGCGTGCTCCAGAGCATTCATTCTGTGCAGTATATGACGAGGTGTTTTGTGATAAAAGGATTTTGTAGCCTAGTAAACTCAGAAAGCATTTGGTTACAACACACAAGTGTGCATCAGTGATCTGTGGGGGATGGATGTGCTTTCTCCAGTGTATCTGGCCAGACAACACCCATGAGCAGGACTGTCTGGAAGAGTCGAGTCCAGGGGAAGCCCCAGGGAGAAGGCTGCCATGCATGGAGCATTATAACAAGAGCATCATCAGGAGCTGTCCAGCCCAGTGTGGTGGCCCCTAGCCCTAGATTCTACAGGACACCAGAGCTGAAGCTAGTCGCACTGAGATGTGTTCTCCATATAAAATGTGCACGAGGGGCACCTGGGGGGCTCAGTCAGTGAAGTATCCGCCTTCGGCTCAGGTCATGATCCCCGGGTCCTGGGATCTAGTCCCACATCGGGCTCCCTGCTCCGCGGGAGGTTTGCTTCTCCCTCTCCCTCCGCTGCTCCCCCTGCTTGTGCTCACCCTCTCATTCTCTTTTTCTCAAATAAATAAATAAAATCTTTGAAAAAATAAAAATAAATAAAATGCACACCAGATTCCAGAGACTTCAGTTGTGAAAAAAATTAAAATAATCTCATTTATGATTTTATACTGATTAGATGTTGACATAATATGTAGTACACATTGAATTAAATAAAAGAAATCAATTCTACTTTTTTCTTTTTACTTTTACGCTGTTGTCACTAAAAAATGTAAAATTGCATAGGTGAACTCACATCCCCTTTTCATTGGACAGTGCTGGTCATGAGCTGTCTGTTTTCTAGTTCAATCTGCACCTCACTCAGCACTGACCTGAGGGATGGGTACAAAGAAGGGCTCAGTCCCAAAGCCCTCAAGCCTCCCCAGGCCCAGCTGCCGGGAAATGTGGTGGCTTCTCTCTTGCTGTTATAGGTAGAAGTGAAAGAACAGAACTAGAGTTCCCCTAGGTCCTTATCTGAATTTGCCCCCTGGAGGCTCCTGCCCCCTGAGGAGCTCCTGACAGGTGACCAGCCTCCCAGCTGTCTCAAGGTCTTTCATGGGAGACCCCAGCACCCTGCCTTCCAGGAGGTGGTAGCCAGAGCAAAGGAGCATCATCCATAATAAAGAATGGGCCCCAAATCCACCTGGGTGCATGGTAGCCAAGGTTCTTTTAAAATCCCCATCTGTCCGCGTCTTAGAGAACAGAGCTTTCGAAGTCAAAATCTGTAGTTCTAATTATTTAAACATATCCCGCAGACATTGCCAAGATATCTAGTGCATATGCGTGTCCTAATGGAAAAGTAATTGATTTTCTCCCCAATTCAGACTTTTGTCCCAATAAAGATCAGGGTGAGAACAGGTGCAGATAGGAGCAGAAGTTAGAATTAACTAGAGAATGGCACAAGGGTGAAGATGCCAGGGAGGCTTCTATGATGTAAAGGGGCAGGTAGTTAAGCCTGTCCCTCAGCCTCTCCTGGAAGTGGGGGCATAAGTCATCATCTCGATGAGTGAGAGGCCACCTGTACCCCCAGCCGAGATGCCCCCAGCCGAGGTGCCATGAGGACCAAACCAGCTGGATGGGCCCTTCCCTGCTGCTGCGTTTGCAGGGCACGCAGGTTACGGACAGCCCGCACCTGGGCTGCCTAAGGACCATGCAGGTTGGAATCGTCTGTTATTATTCTTTTGTGGGCTCCAGAGTCCCCTTACCCATTCCCCTTCAACCTCCTCCAGCAGAAGGTTGAAGAACCTTGGCCTGGAGGTGGCAGATGTGCGAAGAATGGTCCTCCCTTTAGCAATTCAGCAACACAAGTGAAAGCCCATAATCTGACCAAGCCTCTGGATATTTTTCTCTGCCATCTGTAGGGTCAGGGTGCCCCACTCACTAAGGAGCCCTGGGAAAACTTTAGTGCTCCTTTTTATAATCTCCAGTTCTCTTGGGACCTGTAAGAATCTATTTCCTCTCTTTTCTCCAGAATGGTTCGCAGATTCTCTCTCTGAAAGGCTATTCCATCTTTCAAGCCCACCCTTTGCGCTCACACTAAAGAGAGGGTGGCCATGAGGTGTTTTAGAACAAGAAGATGCCATGCAAGGGACTTTGGGCTCAAGGGCCAACTCCTGCCTTATATTTGGTTTCTTAAAATCTCACCCAGCCCCAGTCCTGGGCAGAGGCTCCAAGTGGCAACCAGTGGGGATAACTGAGTGTCCCCAAGGCTCTTTTCAATCACCAAGTCCTACTCTGAGAAGGGTGCAGCCTGTCAGCAGGGCTGTGGGGCTCAGCACAGCTGGATCCCCACTAGTCCTGAGCTTGCAGCCTGGATGGCGGCCTGTCCTGCGCCCCAGCTCTTGTACATTGCCCACAGAGCTGAGCGTGCTGGGAGTCTGAACGCAGCACCGAGATTAGGCCTAAGCCTTTAGTCTCTCTCAAGTCCTTAAATAACTGCCTCTCCAGGCTCCCGTCAACGCTGCTCAGAACAGCCGCTGGAGCTGCATTTCATCTTAATTCTTAAACTCTGTCTTTAAAAATCTCTTTCTGGGTCTGCTCTGTGCCCATCTCTGCTCACTGAACAGCAACCCCTGCCCTACGGTCTTACTCCCCTGTTCAGCATGTTTGTTCTCACACGATCTCTCTCATTTAAGAAGTAAGATGAGGCAATGCCATAAAATCCCTTCGAGTGCTTCGGGACCTGCCAGAACCGACCCCCAAGACAGACCATAGGCACTTCCCAAGGCCACCTCTGCTGTGAGCCACCAGACATTCGGAGAGTTCTCTAGGATGTAGATCAGAGGAGGTCATTCACGCTTGCCTTGTAGTTCCAGTAGACTTGTAGTACTTTCTATCCAGGTAAGTCCCTTCTTCCCAGCCAGACTGTGTGCTCCCTGTGGCAGGACCCACATGACGTTCCTGCCCCAGTGCAGGTCTGGATGCAGAGATCAGACACATTCTGACCGGAAAGTGAGATAAGAAGACACCTCCAGGGAAGGGAGATGGCCAGGATGACCCGCCACCAGCCGGGGAACCTGGGAACATCTCTGAGCCTCGGAGTCTCTTTTCTACACTGGGAATCAACGCTAGAATGGCTACATCCCAGGGAAGCTTTGAGGGTTAAATGTTACTGGGTATGAGAAGAAATGGCTAAATGATAAAATCTAACAAAATGTGTAAATTATAAAATCTAACTGAGCCTTAGCAGTAACGGACACTCAAGGGAAAATCAGAGCCACAACTCTTTACCGCAATCATATGCTGGAAGACTGTTCTGCCTCTCGGAAGGTGTTTCCCAATAAACTGTTCACAGGACGTATTAGCGGATCAGATTCTTGCCACCTTGTGCTTCAGAACTGGCCTGAATGGGAGGCTAGGATTTCAGGATCTGCAGGTAATATCCAGAAACACAGCTGAAGGGGAGTCTGAACACCAAGGAGGGGACCACACCTGGCCACATCCCTTGCACCTGGGATAGGTGATCTGCTTTCCCAGGACAGAAATCTGCTTACTGAGCTCAGAAAATCACCACCAAGATGTCTCATCGAGCTTGTCCCTGATGTGAACAAAAGGGGCTCAATCCTGGAGACTGAGGAGTCATGAAAAAAACATACCTTAGAATTTGTTGCCCGTGAGAAAGAAGAAGGTAGCATCTATGCATTGCCTCTCATGCCCAGTTAGTCAGGCTTTGTCCCATGGGGTGTTAACACCCTCACACTTGCTGGTTGGTTCCTGTGTCAGGAAAGACAGGTGAGTTTGCACAGGTGCTCCATGCAAGGGGACAGAAAGCAAGACATGGCCCTGCAGAAGTTGAGGATGGCTGGCTGCTTCAACAGTAACTGGAGTAGCAGGGGAATCAAGGAGACAGGAAGTGGGTAAAAAGGTGTCCAATCCATTCCATAGGGATGTTGTCATAGCTAAGAACTGGAAAGAAAAACACCTGGAAGATGATTTCCCCAACCAGAGCTACCAGTGCATGAATCCAGTGTCGTGGCTGAGTCAACAGATTCCACTGACCAGCGAGAAGAGAGCAAATGTAGAGGAATTTCAATATAAGCCATTAGGAAAGCCTCCATGAGATAAAGAGCAGATTAATACATGTGAAATGATAACAAGTAGTGACTAAAAAAGACTAGGTGGTTATAAAACAAGAAGACGGTTACGGAAAATAAGACCAATTAAAAACTGTAGGGATGAAAAGTAGAATTATGGAAGAACTCAAGAGATGACTACATAGTTAATGAGTCACCGAAGAAAAACAACTAATTAACCATGAGTCACGGAAAGCAGAGTAGGTACAAAATAACAGCCTAACTTAGAGCTGACTTCTCATCAGCTTCAACAGAGCAGGAGACAATAAAACAACATCTTCAAGACGCCGAAGGAAAATAATTGCGGACCTAAAATTCTGTATTCATTCCACTTACCATTCAATATTGAAGCTCAAATAGGGATATTTTTCAGACAGACAAGAAAACAGAAAGGCAGGTCCCTGATGAAAAATACTTAGGGATGCATTGCAAGAAAAGATCAAAACAGAACAAAACAAAACATCACAGAGCAAGTAATGAAATTTAGGAATAGCTAACAAGTAATGAAATTTGGCAAACGGCAAAAAATAAGTAGGTAAATAAATTTTGGGAAAAAAGACAGAAACTGACATTGTAAAAGAGTAATAATAATGACACAATAATAAAGATATTAACTTCTAGGCACATGCTGTGGAATGAATGTTCCATGTGCCTCTCCCCAAATTTATACGTTGAAGCCAGAACCTCCAGTGGGCCTGTGTTTGGAGATGAGGCCTCTAAGGAAGTAATTAGCTTAAAGGAGGTCATAAGGACGGAGACCTCATCTGATACCATTAGTGTTCTTTTAAGAAGAGACACCAGAGAGCTCCCTTTCTCCTCCCCTCTCTCCTTCCCTCTCTCACCGTCTCTCTCCCTCCCTCAAACCCCATCGCTCCATCTCTCTCTCTCCAAATGAGAACACAGTGAGAAAGTGGCTATCTGCAAGTCAGGAAAAGAGCTCTCCCTGGACATCTAGCCTCTAGAACCCTGAGAAAAGAAACTGGGCTGGCTTAAGATGCCCAGTGTGTAGGGGCGCCTGGGTGGCTCAGTCGTTAAGCGTCTGCCTTCGGCTCAGGTCATGATCCCAGGGTCCTGGGATCGAGCCCTGCATCGGGGTCCCTGCTCGGCAGGAAGCCTGCTTCTCCCTCTCCCACTCCCCCAGCTTGTGTTCCCTCTCTCACTGTGTCTCTCTCTGTCAAATAAACAAATAAAATCTTAAAAAAAAAAAAAGATGCCCAGTGTGTGTTATTTTGTTATGATGGCCAGAGATGACTAAGACCAATATATATCAATAGGCTCAAAACAAACTTCTAGGCAATGCTGTGGAAGTTAGGGGAAGGTTTGGGAGGAAAAAAAAAAAGTGTGTTAAGGTTCTTTTCCATTCAAATTTAATCTTTGCTGGAATGTGTATTTAAATTTTAAGGTTTATCACTAAGATACTGGACCAAAAGATACTACTCTACATCCAGTAAGGGAAAAATGGTACAGAATACATGCAGACTGAGTGAACAAGCAACAATGTGATCCATCTTGAACACGCTTTGTGGGAGATCCATATAAAATACTACTGGCACTTGGAAGTAGTAGTAGATGTAAAGACAAGATGTCTGACTTGAAAGATGTAACTATTCTTTAAATAAAGAAGAGAAATAGCATTAAGTATAACTGGGTATTCTTCTCTGCTTTGTTTATTCTTTGGCTCTGAGACACCCACAAGCCCATACTGTCCCTATTAGAGTGTCAGCCTATTACTCTGGAAATCAGTATGGATAGGGTTGGGGATCCTGACATTCATCACAACAAAAATCTGCCCTTCTCCCAAGAAACCAGTATCTCTGCATTTTACGGTCAAGGTGAATATCATAACAGATCATGTTGTCCTTATTGCTTTGGACGCCAGGAAAAACAGACTTTTAGTCATGAGCTAACTCTGGTGGCAGTGAAAGACAAGATCTATTTACCTTACTTTTGTTCGGCTCCATTCTGCTTTTCAAAATTTGTTTCCTTTTTGACCTATTGTCTTGTTTGTTTTGCTTCCCCAACCACTGGTGTGTGACCTTGGTCAAGTAACATGGCTTCCTTGTGCTGCATGTCAATGAAATTCCAATAATTAATAGAGCTGATGTTTTTTTTTTAAAGATTTTATTTATTTATTTGAGAGAGAGAGAATGAGAGATAGAGAGCACGAGAGGGAAGAGGGTCAGAGGGAGAAGCAGACTCCCTGCTGAGCAGGGAGCCCGATGTGGGACTCGATCCCGGGACTCCAGGATCATGACCTGAGCCGAAGGCAGTCGCTTAACCAACTGAGCCACCCAGGCGCCCCAATAGAGCTGATGTTTGAGGATTAAATGAGTTGTGTGTGTGTCGCTCACAACAGGTGGGTGGTACTCAGGGTGCCAGTAAGGCTCTGGAGATGCAGATTCTCATTATCAACATCATTATAGCAACACAATTTTGCAAGCTGTCTCAGGCAATGGGATGGGATGGTGTGTGAACTAACAATGACACTTATTTGAAAAATGTTGAACAGGAATGGAATGCAGAGAGCTGGGCATGGAGGTTCTTAAAAGAGACGTGCCTTAGTCTCTAGCATGCCCCTAATGAAACAGATGAGTAAAGAGATAAGGACGTAGAGATTTTTTGAGGAGACACAGGGATCACATCGCTCACTGGTAGAAAGTGCGTGGGGCATATGCAGCAACTTGACTGACTATTATGACTCTTGCCAGGTAGCCTGGAGGAAGGACTGCCAAGGTACTGAGCAAAACATACATATAATTGGTGCAAGCCATCAGAGCTGCAGAGAAAAATCCCAGGGTCAAGGGTCAAAACCCAGAGTTTTTACTGAGCACTCCTCACATGCCCGGTACTATGCTAATGGTTTTATATAGATTATGTCATTTAATCCTTAGGGTGACATAATTATCAGAAATTTATAAACAAGGACACAGAGGAGTAAAGAGTTTACGTGACATTCCCAAGGTTGGACAGCAGACCCCCAAAGTATGGCCCCCAGGGTCCCAGCCTAGAACCACGGCCTGATTTCTTCATTCTCTGAGCAGTTTGCCCCAGTGGGAGTGAAACATCAATGCTGCCAAAGGACTGTTTTCCCTAGCACTGGGAGCAGACACTCCACTTGAGGGTTTGCAGAGACTTGCCACTGCACCGTTTATTGCCATCAGAGACAGCGAAGCTCAGAGGGAGCCGGTGGTCGGCTGCCTGACAGCACGGTGCCTCCAAGATCACAGAGTACTCCACCTTAGGCTCCTGGGCTGATGATCAACCCCCATGATGAGCTCCTTTCTCATCCTGGATATGGCCCCGTGTGAGCCCCGGGCCTACACTATATACCATGAGAACCATAGGGACTGGCACTAACAGCTTTAGACAAAGAGTAGGGAATTCAGTTTTAAGTTTCCCAAGCAGCACATGTTTTTAAAATGGTTCTGTACTTACAGTTGTTACCTAAGGCTTACACAGCCTGGGTCATCTCCTCCCTTAGGGACCCCCCCCCCCGCCAGGGCCCTCTCTGGACATGCCCCTGCCTGCCTCCCAAAGCTTCTTCAGCTCTGTGTTCTGCATACTTATTAAAATCCACATTCTTTCATGACTTTGGAGGAAAGCAATCTGATAACATCAATTCATACTATAGTGTGAATGCTGGCTCCAACCGTTCTATTGTACATTTCAATATTCACTCCTTTTTATTGCTAAGTGGTGTTCCCTTGTGCGCATACCACAGTCTGTTTTCCATGCACCTGTTGATGGACAGTTGGGTTGTTTCCAAATGTTGGCCCTTACAAATAAAACCTCTGTGCACTTTGCATAGTTCTGCTCCTCAAAAAAAAAAAAAAACTCTTAAGAAAGAAAGAAACAGTCCAAACAAGACACCCTTGTCTCAGTACGCCTGGCCAAGAGACCATCATCCACCATCTCCTTCTCGAGCAAGATATGGCCTTGTACAGGAGCCTTCTTGAGGCCCATTAGCTCTTTTTCTCGTGACTCTAAGACATTAGCTCTCCATTTCAGCCTTGGACCAGCCCCTTCCCCAGAACCCGCCCCCTTTGAAGCTGAGCAAATGAGGGGCTACTACTTAGGCACAGCCAAAGGAGGTGGATTAGCCATGAACATGCATAATTTATGTGGAGTTTGTGCAGCCCTGAAAATAGGCCAAAGCATATTTTAGAAAGTAAATCAGACTTGATGAATTGGAAATGCTGTTCGGCATTATTCATTTCCCGGGAAGCCTGCTTTGTCACTCTCCAGCCAGTGTGACTCAGTTTCCTCTCCTGGAGCCATCTGAATTTCCAGGCTGCCCCGTGCCAGCTAGACTCGTCTTCCTGCTGCGTCAGGTTTTCTCTCCGAAGGCGTCTCAGGCTACATGCTCTCTCCTCACCAGGGAACAGAGAACGAGTTGTCCTATGAAATTCTAAGACAGACCTGAATCACCAGTTCCTGTTAAAAAGAAAAAAAATGTAAAAACAGGAAAGGGGCTTCGGCCGCACAACTGGACCGCCGCAAACAGGACCGTGTGCCTTTAAGAAGCAAAAATTAATGCAAAGCTTATTACAATCCCGGTGGCTGCTAACGCTGTGTCTCTTCCACTGCCCAAGTGTCTGAATTTCAGCTTCAGATGAGTGTGGCCTGCTGGGATTTGAGCTGCCAGTTTAATTAGTGTTCAGTAATTTCAATAATGAGTGACAATTCATCGGGGCTTTTAGGTTGGTCTTCTGTTCAGAAGCAAATCAATAATCCACAGTTTTTCCCCTTCTTTAAAGACAAGAAAGTGGCATGTGAGTTACATCAGATGAGAGAAAATAAATGAGAGAGCCTTTCAGTCCCTCAGTAACTTGAGAGGCAATTGGCTTTAATGGTGTGGGCAGCCTCCCGGTTTGTTGATGTTATTGGAGGAACAGAAAGGTCATTAGTAGCTGGAAAGAGGCGCGCGGATTCTCACAGTAAACAGTTTGCCCTTGCTGTAACCATAGTGATTTGGGTAAATGAACACAGGTATACGGATTACTGCTGTATTCCCCAGGCTGCCTATATTATTGCCTCCGAAGATATAAAAACAATTGAGGCTAATTGTATGAGAGTGAGTTTATTACAAACATAAATGGAAAGGAAAAAAGAAAACCAGAGATGTTCTCTCCAAGACTCCCCCACCTCGGCCCGGCGCCTGCACCCGCATCTCGGGTCTGCGTGCACACGCCGTGCGGAGGATCTGCGGCGACGAGCTCGCGCAGGCACCTGCCAGGGGCGCGGAGCCCCGAGTTTAGGGGCTGCCGGCAGCCGGGGCTTCGCTGCTGGGGCTGGGGCGCTCTGGCTGCAAGCAGACTGTTACCGTGCTCCATGGCACAATCCGGACTCGGCAATTACTTTTTACTGCTGGTGGCTGCGCCGGGCAGAGGCGCTTCAAAGCCAAGGAAAGGCATTTATCTCAGCTGGGACACGGGGTGGCACGCCTTTCCCCAGCCAGTGGCTGAAAAGTTACCTGCATTACGGCGGTACCCTGCCAGTCGGCAGCGGCGGCAGCTTTTTTGTAAACTCGCAAGCTCTCTTTTGTTACAGCTACAAAGACTCCGTCTTCATAAGGTGTTGTGATTTGCGGTATACAAACCCATTAAAAAAACACAAATGAAATCCCCAGCTGGGAAGGTCAAGTCTAATGAGGTGGGCTGTTGAGAGGGGTGGTAGCTCACAGCATCCCCCATGTAGGCCAGAGGTGCTGCAAGTGAACAGCTGCTTATAATTATGATCATCTGACACTGTTCATCCACCTGAGGTGCTATTTTTTTTTTCTCACAAGAGAACAGATTAATTGTATATCAACTGATATACATAAAAAAGGGTTTGATAGAAGGCTTAA
Organism: Callorhinus ursinus; assembly: GCF_003265705.2. NCBI lineage: Eukaryota > Metazoa > Chordata > Mammalia > Carnivora > Otariidae > Callorhinus > Callorhinus ursinus. Next base: position 4,340,073 of record NW_027397120.1, read on the forward strand.
TAAAGTAACATTAAATAGGCAATCCCACTGAAATTCTAATGTGTATATTCTTAATTAAATTCCCTTGTACAGCACAGTAACTCAGGTGCCTTCCGTTTCCTCTCGCACTCACTGCATACAAAGGCAGCAACCAGGGAGGAAGGCAAGGCAGATGTCCGAGGAAATCACACTCTCCTGCTTTCTCACCCTGCCCACCCTGGAGAAGACCGGAAAGAAAAGGGGGGAAAAGGCAACTCACAGGTGGTGCCCCAGCTACAGTGGGCGTCTGTGTCTACACAGACCTGGAGCGTTCGGATGCTAAAGAAGCCCTTCCTGCCTGTTAGGAACCGCCCTGCTTTCTCTGTCCCAGTGAGAAGGCACAGCCACATGAAAATAAAGATATTATTCAAAGGACGGAAGGAGGGGGAGAAGGAAGACGAAGACAAGCAGGCCAAGAAGATAAAACGGGAGGAGAGGGTGTAAGGTAGGGGAAGAAGGAGAGAGAAGGAGAAAGAGCAGAGACGCAGTCAGCAGCCTCGATCTGCTCTGGAGAGGAACCGCTGAGCCAGAGAAGAATAAATATGTGCTTAAAACCAACATGCAGAGGTAATGATGCGGCTGTAATTCATTAACTGCCTTGAAGTGAGTTGTGCCGACGCACCTCGCTCAGTTCTAGAACAGATGCACCGAGAACTGGCACCTCGGGCGATCCTCTCGCAGCAGCCCCATTGTGCCGCATTGGGGAAATTGCAGATTTTCCTTGCAGGGCTAAAAGCAATTCTTCTGCTACAAGGGAGAAGAGGGGAATAAAACAAGGCAGGTGAGGTGTAGTGCTCTTGTCCAAAAGATCTGCATGGAAATAACCACGGGATAGATAAAGACAGAAGCTTTGCTGAATTGTCCAGAAAACAGTATGATATTTGGTCGTATGCAGGTTTACAACATGATGTGAAAAACAAGTATTTTGAAACTCCAAACTAAAGACACTGCCTTGTGTGCTTCCCTGTGGAGAGTTGAGGTGAATCTTCCAGCTATTGGAAGGAGTAGGACTCTGCAGGGGTGGCCAGAAATAGAGCAGGGGTGGGGGGAGAGGCGGAGGTAGGGAGACACTCTTGCCCAGCCTCTGAACCCAGCTGGCTTCCTACCCTAAGAGTTGAACGCTGCCAGTAGGAAGAACAATCTAGAATCTCGGTGCCCACACTGTGCATAGTACTGTCAAATGAAATACTGGCTCAGAAGTCAAAGAACTGACTGATGTCTGGGCTCTGTCATAGGAAGCCGGGTAGCCATGGGCAAGATGCTGGCCCTCCCTGGCCTCAGGTACCTGGCCCCACTGACCCTACAGGATGGCTCAGTCTCTCCTATATCCCTTCATCAACTATTCGCTGAGTCGCTAGGCTGTGCCTGCGCCGCTTTGTGCACTAGGGAGGTAACACGACCATGTCTCGCCTGAATGGAGCTTGCGTTCTACCTGTGGATGCAAAACCAGACCAACGATGCAGTGTCCCACAGCTGAGTCCTGTGGAAGAACATATTACCTACAGACGAGGATGGGCATGGATGGTTGTCTGGAAGGGCCCCTCCTCCCTGAGCTGAAGGAACCAGGTGGGCAAAGGTGACAGAAGGGCATTCAGGGCCCAGGAAAACTCAGGACAAAGAGCTGGAGCAGAAGTGACCTTGGTTTGCAGGTGAGGCCGGGAAGGGTGGCAGGCAGGGGCTGGTCATGGTGAGATGGGCATCTGATTCTGACAGGGGCGAGAAACTCTGGAAATTCATGAGTTAAGGACCATGCTCATGTGCTCCCTAGGAAGCGATCAGCACTAGAAAACCACCTTGGGAGGAGCATGGTGCTGGGGGCAGAGCAGAAGCAGGAGGCCCGCCCAGAGATAGTGGTGACCTGACCAAGGGCTGCAGCTGCAGAATGGAGAGACAGGGCCAGGTCTGGGACATTTGGGGGATGGATAACTGAGATGTGGCTCCACGGGAATGTGAGGACCACTCCAAGGCTGCATCCTGGGCCACGGGGTTTGGAGAGAAGGAGATCAGGGGAGCAGGTTGGAGGTATCAGAATTCAGCTAGATGCCTGCTGGATATCTGGATGCCTACTGGATACCTGGTTCCCTACTGGACACCTGGGTGCTTACTGGACACCTGGGTGCCTACTAGACAGCAGGGTGCCTACTGGACATCTGGATGCCTACTGGACACCTGGTTGCCTACTGGCACCTGGATGCTTACTGGACACTTTGGTGCGTAGTAGACAGCTGGGTGCTTACTGGACACCTGGGTGCCTACTAGACAGCTGGGTGCATACTGGACAGCCGGGTGCCTACTGGACATCTGGATGCCTACTGGCACCTGGATGCTTACGGGACACCTGGGTGCCTATGAGACAGCCGGGTGCCTACTGGACAGCCAGGTGTGTACTGGACATCTGGACACCTACTGAACACCTGGGTGCCTACTGGACAGCCGGGTGCCTACTGGACATCTGGATGCCTACTAGACACCTGGGTCCCTACTGGACAGCCGGGTGCCTACTGGACATCTGGATGTCTGCTGGACACCTGGGTGCCTACTGGACATCTGGATGCCTACTGGACACCTGGGTGCCTACTGGACAGCCGGGTGCCTACTGGACATCTGGATGTCTACTGGACACCTGGGTGCCTACTGGACAGCCGGGTGCCTACTGTACAGCTGAGTGTCTACTGGACACCTGGATGCCTACTGGACAGCTGGGTGCCTACTGGACAGCTGGATGCCTACAGGACACCTGGGTGCCTACCAGACAAGTGGGCAGTTAGGAGGGAGTAGTGAGAGAATGCAGATGCTCTTAGTGAATGTTAACATAGAAAATTTAAGGTTGGAATGAAAATAACAGAGCCATGAATTATTCTGAGTGACATTCGTGATTCCTCTGTCACTGTTAATCTGGCCTGGAACTGAGCAACACATCTCACATGACATGTCGATGAAATCTGTAAAATTAGCAAAGATACACACACGTGTGCACACATATGTGCAGATACACATATGCATGTACACACACATACATGTGACTGCACACGTACAGATGCACACATGTGCACAAGCCCCGGGCATACACACGCACAGCACATGTACATAATACACACACACACACATATACATAATACACACACACATAATACACACACATATATGTAACACACACATATACGTAACACACACACATATACGTAATACACACACATATACATAATACCCACATAAACACATATACATAATACACACACATATATACATAATACACACTCACACATACATAATACACACACATATATGTAATACACACACATACATAATACACACACATGCACATATACATAATACATGCACACATATATACATAATACACACACATACATAATACACACATGCACACATATACATAATACACACGCACATATACATAATACACACACAATACACACACATACATAATACACACACGTGTACACATATACATAATACACACACGCACATATACATAATACACACACAATACACACACATACATAATACACACACGTGCACACATATACATAATACACACATGCACATATACATAACACACACACATATACATAATACACACACATATACATAATACACACACACGCACATATACATAACACACACATATATCTAATACACACACACGCACATATACATAACACACACATATACCTAATACACACACACACATATACATAACACACACACATATACATAATACGCATGCACATGTACATAATACACACACATAATACACACACGTGTGCACATATACATAATACACACACGCACACATATACATAATACATGCACATATACATAATACACGCATATATGCATAATACACACACACACATACATAATACACACACACACACGCGCAGACTCTCAGGGCCTTCTGAGGTCCTTTGGCTCACAGTGTGCGGTGCCCACAATTTCTTCCAGACGAAACTCAGGAAGGGGTCTTACTCAGATGTGTGTGGGCTTTTTCCCTCCTGGCACTGACCTGTATTTTCTCCCCGACCTGCTTCATGTGACCCTCACGAAGTGCTGCCCTAAGGAATTTTGACCAAGTTAACCCCCGGGGGGGTTGGGCGTAGCTCACTCCCAGACACTCAGAATCCACAGGAGTGCTTTCCTGTTCCTTTCCTAAGATAAGACAGGACTTTGCCAAGGGACTCTCCTAGGAAAACTGGAATCTTCGTTCCAGTCAGGAACTGGGACACAGTGGGTGACCCACTCTGCTGGTTTGCTGTGCTCTGGCCTAGAGACTCAGTGACGAGTGCCCAGTTCCCTTCCAGGGCAGTTGGCTTCCTGCCATGCCACGTACAGCCTGAGTCCCCACAGGCCCAGCCATGGGCAGTGTGGGCCAGGTGGGCATCTCTGAGGAGATGTACCGTGTTCCTCTGGGTCACAGCTTTCTTTGTAGCATGCCACCCTACTAAGCCTTTACTGGCATGCTCCTGTCTGCCAGATAAAATCTCCATGGTTGAGGGGCACCTGGGTGGCCCAGTCGTTAAGCGTCCACCTTCGGCTCAGGTCATGATCCCAGGGTCCTGGGATCGAGTCCCACATCGGGCTCCCTGATCGGCAGGAAGCCTGCTTCTCCCTCTCCCACTCCCCCTGCTTGCGTTCCTGCTCTCGCTGTGTCTCTCTGTCAAATAAATAAAATCTTAAAAAACAAAAACAAACTCCATGGCTGAGCTCCCCCTCATGCCCACCGTGTCACCCTGCTCCTGCCTGACCTCCTCCACAGGGACGTTTCTGACCATGGGGTTTGGCCAAGCTGAGCTCCCAACTATTCCATAAATGGTCCCTGTTCTCCAACACACAGGTCTTGGCTCTGGCTGGTCCCTCGTTACCACAAACATCCAGTGACTTTTGTTGACTCCCAAACCCTATGCTGAAGACAGCTACTAAGCCTGGATCTCTGGGACCAGCAGCTGGCCCAATGTCAACATAACACCCAACAGCTGGGTGAACACTGAAAGCATCCACCCGTATGTCTCCCAGATGGACTTTCCCCAAACAACCAGATGTTCCACTTTATGGAGAGAAACGAGACATTGGTTTTCCCAAAACCCTTCAGCCAGGAACATGGCTCACTGTAGCTAACACCAACCAGAAACTGGGTCTTGGAAGAAATCAAGGCTGCTAATGCCTCATCCATTAGATGTCTCTTGAACCTAAAGGATATTTAGGTGCTAAGTTTAGTTCTGAATGATTCTGAGAAATCCATCTGCCCAAAAGAGAGGCTGGAAAATCCTTGCCATTGCTGTGTACCATCTTTGTTGTCTATCTGCTATCTGCCCACAGGTTGTGCCCGAGGGCAGGGGAGGACGTACTGGGCTCTCACGCTGGGAAGAACCATGCCAGGCTCCTTCCCAGATGAATCTCATGGGATCTTCACCAACCATGTGAAAGGTATATTATTATCCCATTTTGTAGATAAGGAAACTGAGGCTCAGATAGAGCAAAGAAACTGTCTGAGGCCACCCAACTTGGTAATGGGGGAATCTTGACTTTGGGTATTGGTATTTTCAAAGGAATTTCTTAAGATTGCCACTCACTAAACAAAGGGAAACCTTGTCCATCCGATGTCACTATTAAAACTTCAGATCCCCATAGCCGAACCTAAGGTAAAAACAGTAAGGATTTAAAAATCCAATCAACAAAATACGTATTTCACTCTCTGGAGGTGAAATGACCAGCCATGGCTCCCTTTGGCTTTGAGCTGACAGGATTGAAGAGCCTCAACATCTCCCCGCACGGGAGAGCCCAGATGGGGACACATAGTGGCAGACACGTGACTCCCTGGAACTCATGAAGAATAGCAAACGGAGGCCACACAGGTGTGCTCACCTTCCCTGCTGGGATTATGGAAGTCACGTCGATTTTGGCCACCAGTTCATCAACAATTAGGGCTTTCTTGAGCAAGCCTCACCCCGACAATACTTCTCACATAACGAGTTGCCCTTCTAGTCTGACTGCCTTGCTCTTTCATGCCGAACTCCTTGTCTCAGCAGGACATGACAGAATGTGCTGACCTTCCCGGCAAGCTCACCCGTCATGTTCTCCTATGAAGCAGAAGGATGCCACAAACACAGACTCCGACAGGGCACAGGACAGAGAGCTCAGAGAGATTGATTCAGCAAGCATCGGGCACTGCTGTTGTGAGGAACAGGCACCCACTGTGTGTGAGGAATAGGGCACCTACCGTGTGTAAAAAAATAGGACACCTACTGTGTGTGAGGAACAAGCGCCCACTGCGTGTGAGGAATGGGCACCTACTTTATATGAGAAATGGGGCACCTACTGTGTATGAGGCTGACTTCTTAATGCCCCCCTGTTTAGTAGGACACTTTCCTTGTTCACCCAGGCCTTTTTCTAGAAGACAGGGGCGGGTCCAGAGAAGCTTCTAAAAGGAAAGCCTGGAAATCAGAACCTGTCCCTGGGCCTGACTGCCTGTGGCCTGCAGGATAGCAGCAGGGACTAGGTGGCAGGTTGTGGCCTCCGTGCACAGGATGCAGGGCAGGGAGAGTGCAGGACACCAGGGCTCTGCCCCAGAACCCACCCAGCCTGCCCCTGTTGGATTACACTTCAGTGTTCTGGTCTTCAACTTGCTTGTCCTAAAATAACAGGTTTGAAAGAGGTGGTGTCCAGGCGCCCCACCTCTTTGAAGCCCCTCTCTGTCCCTTTATCCACTCCTCCTTGGGATGTCCTTTTGGGCCTGGGCCACAGGGACCGGACACAGGACCCGTCCAACACCCCCCCCCCCCCCCCGAGCTGGGCCTTGACAGCCTGTGGTGGACAGAGCTGCTGAGGGGAGGTGGTGGGCGGCCACCTCCGCCAGGGCATCTCTGTGAGCAGTTCCCCCCAAGTCCCTGGCGGCAGCCAGAGGGAAGCAAGGAGACCCTCGTCTTTGTTTTGGATCTGTGGCCTCTGAGGGTCGGGTCTCTGGAGGCGGTGGCAAGGTGGGCGCCACAGCTGGGAGGAAGGGCAGAAGTCCTGCAGGCATTTGGAAAACTGTCACTTTAAAATATGGGAAACCCTACTCAGGCTTCCAGGCAGGGCCAGCCTCCTGCTGATGAGGAAAGGGGCTGGCAGAAAGGGAAACCCACAGGCAACCCGAGTGGACCCCATCCTGCCTTTGGGCAACTTTCATGTATTTTTCAAAAAAGAGGGAGAAGAGAACTGCCCGGCCGGAGTGTCCAGCAGTGTGCAAAGGGGGTGCGTAGGTACAGCAGGTGTAAGCACCTATGCTCCGCGCTGCATCTCGATGCTCGTTCCTAAGCTCTGCCAGTCATCTTAGAAATACGAAATTACTGCAGTTTTTTAACCTTCCAGCGGGATACAACTTTGGAAAAACTGGAGAAGTCTGTCATGTGGTCCCGAGTTGCCCTGTGCAAACTGGCCACAAGCCGGATCAAATGATTAAATTTCATGATCCGAGTTGCATTGAAATCATGTGTGTGGCTTTTAAATCCCAGTAGTTGGTGATTTTTTTTTTTTAATATCTGCCAAACAGAACAATGAGACCCTTTTAAATCCCCCAGTGAGCAACTATTAAAACCACAATTTACAACTGTGCATATCATCTAACGTGTTAACCAGGTGTTCTAGTGTTATTGTTTGAAATTCTACCTTGGTTTAAATCAAATGAAGAAAAGCCAAAAGTCCAATTAAAATCCCACATTGCCTCTTTATCGAGGGTAGGTGAAAGACATTTGTTATCGATTTAATGGCAGAAATCTCATAAAATGGGAGACCATCCTTTCTTCTTCCCAGCTTATTTCTTGCTTAGATTTTCAGAGCTTACTGGCATTTCCTATTCCTGGCTGGAAAAATAAAATAAAATAAATCTAGGAATTTCTGGCTTAATGTTAGTAGCATCCCGGACACTCTAGCTGAATTTGACAATTGAGTGTTGTCGTGGGATATTAAAATCGTGCAGTGGGCCCATTTAGGCGATTATTTCCTTTAATAACTTCCATGCCTCTCCGGAACCTCTTTGCCAACATGCGTCCATTGTATTTAATAGTTCAGTGACAACAAATTTATGTTGCTAAGCTCCAAAAAGTAAACCCAACCTAAATACCTCCCCAACTGCAGACATTGACCAAGGTAATATGGAATTCAATTGTCTTCACTGAACCGTAATTATTTCCAGACTGAAGCTGCCTGTCTTTTTCTTTGGCCACTTCTCCCATTCCATCCGGACCTTGCCGGTGTTCCTTAGCCTGTGGGGTTTTCTACTCCGTTTGTTGTCACCTCCCTCCCATCACTGCATCTCCTGCAGACCTCCCCAGTCCACTGTGGCTCCTTCCCTCCCCATCCCACTGGCCTTTCTCTTTCCCTGGCAGAGCCGGCTTTGCCAGAAAGCAACTTCACCTGGTTCCCTTGGACTGCTTTCCTTTTCCAGGATATGGAAATGAGACAAAAGGGTTTTCTACAGCCCTAGCTGCACTGTAATAAATAGGATAACCTGAAAAATCAGATCAATTTTTGTTCTTTTCTCATAAATCATGAAACTGCAAAAAAAAAGTGTCAGTTACAGCACATCTGTTCTCCTTTACGCCTTATTTAAGAAAATAATTCTTGCCAGATTTTTACCCACCCATAATAATTACACCATTTTTATAGATGTGGTTTTTAACAGCTTCATTTTGGCCCCAAATCTTTTATATAATTTGCAATGAATCTGCTTCTTGGCTTGCACTTCATTATGATTTGGCAATTAAGAGATGGAGGTACAGGAATTCATTCCCAGAACTAGACCTTTTAGTGATGTTTTCATAAACCAAACAGCTAGGGTCGAAATGATCACTGTCATCATTGCCATAATTATTATTACAATCATTAGCCGTAGTACAATACTTCTAAGTTTTGTACTTGAGTGTTTAGTTTGGCAGTCACCCCGGGGTTGTTTTTCTTTACTCTTAATTATCTACTCCCTTTTTGAGCTCCAGCCCAGAGTCGGGCTGTTCTAGCAAGTCCCTCGATGAAGGTGAAGATAGCGAGACTTGCCCCTATTGGTGCATCGGCAGCAGCCCCTACCTGCTGCGCCATGTGCAGCCCCGAACCCTTGGCCTTGAGGAGCTCCAGGCCCCCTGGGGGTGATGCAGACGGGGCGAGGGCACAGAAGGCGCAGTGGAGCAGGGTGGGGGGGAGATCAAACACAAGGCCAGCTAAGAACGGATGAAGTCCAGTGGAGTAAGTGGCTACATGGAAACTCTGAGCATGCCTCCGGGATGGATGCGGGTCCTCAGCCAAATAACTGGTAAGGGAGCAAGCAGCAGCGTTTTACATGACAAGGCGCCTGGAAATGGGTTGTATCCTTTTGTGCCCATGGCACACTTTGATGGCAGATGCAGACGGGGAAACGCAGGCCTGTCCAGGTCAAGAGTTGTGCAGAATCTGGTGCAGTGTGGAGGGGTCACCCTTAGCCACGCAGCGGCCCAGGCCGTTCTCGTGTCCCTCCTTGTGTGTTGTGTCTTCTGAGAGACTAGAATTGGACCCCTGACCAGAGCCTAGACACCGTGCGCTGGGGGACCCTGGTCCCCGATTCCAGAGCACTTCCTGACAGCGTCCATTCCACAGTCAGGGAAGGACACTCCTGTCACCTGGGCCAGCGCAATCCCCAGGTGGGTGTTAGCGCTGGGCAAACGCTCTCTCCAGGTGTCCACGAACTCCAAGGGCCTGATGGCCCTAGGACAGCTCAGGATTCCCGTTTCAGCTGAATTTCACTGGTTGGTATTTTTTTCCCCTTTTTGTTCTGCACCATGTTGACACAGGCATGAACATTTTTTTCTTCTGTTTTATTTCCACTAAAAACAATTAAACAAAACAAAAAATCATGCAAGCAAAACTCGCTCTCAGGAGAGTCGGGCTTTCTGGAAAGACTGACATCACCAGGAAGGAACCAACAGGAGTCCGAGCTGCCCCTATTCTTTGAGACATATTTCTGGGCTACTTCCACAGCTCAGAACCTGGCCTCCCAAACGGTGGCGGCCCAGGCCGCTAGCGTCCCCTTTTTCGGCCTCTCCCCACTCTCCCCCCACTGGGGGCCACCCACCAAGTCCCCCACGCTCTCATCCTGGTCCAGCCCACCTTCCCCAGCTCCCACCACCACAGGCAGCCCCAGGCTTCCCTGAGAGGAAGCCTAGGACTCGAGCTCCTTGCCAAGTCTGCCATCACTGGCCTTGGTCTAGGCAGGTGGCGGCTGCGCTTCCAGGGGGGAAAGAAGTGTTTGATGTCTGCAAAGAACCTAAATGAGAAAAGCCATGCTTGGCCCTTCGCTGAGATGCAGACGGGGCCCCTCACCGATGAGCCCCCGTCTGCAGACCTGGGCAGGAAGGGCCCAGGGTGGGCCACTTCCGATGACCTTGGCTTCTGCAGTCCCTGTTCCTTTGCTGGAACCTTTGGGCGGGTCGCCTGGGTCTGCAGGTTTGTTAGCAGCGGGGCTGGGGACTTGTGGCGACAGCGTCGGGCCCACGTGGGCCGTCGGGGGCATCCTGAGTGACCGAGCGAGCAGCTGCCGTGGGCTGGGAGCACTGGCTCCTGTAATGAATTTAGATGATATTCGGCTGCCTCTGCTACTTAATTCACTCAGCGGCCTTGGTGGCGGAAGAGACAGCAAAGGGAGCCCGAGTGAGTCTCGTGACTTGGTGTTGGAGTGGCCCGGACAACAGGCACAGCAAGCCCCGGCCCTGGACGGCCGCCGCCCCTCGCTCGGGCCTCGGCAGGGCTCGGGTCCCCGCAGGCCCCAGGCTGGAGCCCCTACAAGGCGCACGGCACGCGGGCTGGTGTTCTGCGTGCCCTGCTCTGGGTGGTCTGGGGACTTCGCCTGCTTCCGAGCTCATTTGCCTGCAGACGCCCTCACCTTGTCAGCGCCAATAATTATCCAGTCGGTGCTACTCAGAGCTGCCATTCCTTAAGATTGGATTAGATTGAAGAGGCTGAGGCCCCGGTCCTCTGTGCATTTTCTCAGTCAGTTAGCGTAATCACTGGGGGCCTCGCCGAGGCCTACAGCAGAGCTACACTAACTTTCTCTCCCCTTCCTTATTACGGAGCTTAATAACAGCAGGCAGTGTATTAATATGTAAGAGATCAAGAGATTATTGATTAGAGTCACTTGCCTAATATCCCCTGTCCGTCATGTAGTTCAGCAGCCTTTCATGATTTTTTGTGTCAGGCCATTTAAATATTCATGACCGCGTTGCTTTGTACCTCCACGGCTGAATTTCTAATTAATCTGTCAAAAGAAATACAATATGCCCGGAAGCCTTATTATTATAAGGGTCAGCTGAAACAGAGATGGCCTGGCGAGGCCTAAGGGGTAATTAATTATAACAATACAGTGTTTACCTTGTGTGGTACCTGCGGCCTAAATGAGCGCTAAATTAGACTCAAACCACTCCAGTCCGCGTTTGAAGCCTCCTGATCTGCCAGACTATATCATAATGATGGGAGGAGAGAGCCGGGAGCCGCCGCTATGTAACAACATAATCAGCAATTATAGCCGCGAAATGGGGAGAAGGGGGAATTTTATCTCATTAGAAAAGCCCGAGTAGAAAGTTTTTTTTTCTGTCACCAGCTCTTTTCTTTAGAATTCAAATGATTCCACTCTAAAGGTGAGGGATCTCAAGTCTAATTCCAGTGCAGAGAGCTGGTCTAATTAGTGGTATACTTTGGCTAAAATATGAATGACATTTGTTCCAGCTTGCAGCGGCCTATTAATAGAGGGTGTCAGAGCGAAACATTAAGTGTATCATTCTTCTGTCAATTTATTTCTGTCATTATTGTTTCTTTATTTCCTCTGCCACATTATGGTCACTAATTTCTTCTCACTTTTATGAGATTCTTAATGTGGGCCTTTAATGAACTCCAAAAACTCAACCACAACTCTGAAATTAAAATACTAGGCTCCTGTCAGGGCGGCCCGACAGAGTAAAACTTGAATAGTATCATTCTTCTGTCAATTTATTTCTGTCATGATTTTTCTTTATACCCTGCCACATTATGCCCACTAGTTTAATTCCATTTTTATGTGACTTGTTAATGTGAATTTTAGGTGGCTTTTAATCACCTCCAAATTTGTAGAATATCACAATAAATCATAACTGTATCCCCTCTTATGACAATTTATTTCTGTCATTATTTTTTATTTCTCCTTCCTTATTACAACTCCGAGTTTCATCTCCTCCTCTGTGACCTTTACATTGTTGCATTTTTAAAAAGAAGCGCAGAGAAAGTTTGCTCTTTCTCAGGAATTAAAAGAGGGAAGCCATTTTCCGGAACTCGGGCTCTGCTCACGCCCCGCGATCACAGGTGTGAGCGGGCCTCTCCCACAACCTGGCCACCTGTGTGTGTCTGGAGGAGCCAAGGGTAACCCCGGGAATGTGGGAAGGGAAAGTGTCGCCGAGGGGACAAAATCCCAAACACGCTGGTATCATGCAGGGGTGGACTTCAATGTGGAGACAATGGGTTTGGTTTGGGAAAACTCACTCGTTTAATTCCTGCAACAAGAGCCCAGTGACTGCGCCGCTTGGAGAAGACAAAATCTCTCAGACGAGCGAGCTTGTGCCATGGCTGTTGATGTGGGTCTTTCGGGTTCATCTTTTAAAGCAGGGGTTGACAAGATTATGGCCCGCGGGCCAGATCTGGTCCTGCCACCTCTTTTTTCGTGCAGGCCATGAGCTAAGAGCGGGCTTCACGTTTTTAAATGGTTAAAAATATAAAGCCAAAAAGGAAAAATATTTTTGTGTTCTGTGAAAATCCTACAAAATTGAAATTTCAGTGCCCATAAATCAAGGTTGACTGGAATACCATGTCCATTTATGTACTGCCTGTGGTGGCTTTCCCGTTAGGATGGCAGTATTGAGTTGTTCCAACAGAGATTTCCCAGGACCTGAAATATTCACTTGCTGGCCTTTCACAAAGATTTTGTTGGCCCTATGTTAAAGAAAAGAAATGAGTTAGCAGTACTAATATCTCTTCTGAAGGACTTTGACAAAGATTTGGGGTACAATTCAGAGAGCATTTATAGAACTTTGTAGATTGGTTCAATCCACGCCAAGTAGCTAGAATGCCGGGGCCTCTACGTCCATTCTCTGAGCCACGTTCTGGATGGTGGAACCTGCATCTTGGGAAGAGCTTTCATTAACCATGACCTCAAAAAATATTTGCTGTGTTTAGGCTCTGTAGCAAGAGATTGCATCAGGGAATCAGGCCCTTGAGAAATGGGAGTATTGAAGGCATGGCCTCTGTCCTTCATAATCAAGTTCTCTCCACTGCAAGGAATGCAGATTTAAATCATCAGAGTGGAAAAAGAATTCCAGACAGCCCTTATAAATATCAGTTAAAATGTCTAGGTGGGGGCAGTGGGGGCTACAGCCATCGTAGCCTTAAGCTCACCAAGGATTTACCCCAACAAAACTTCCTGAGCATTTGCTTGGCCGTAGAAATTTGAGAATGCATCACTTAAAAGACACCCTTCCTTCAAGGAACTCTCACCCTCACCTTGACCACCAAGGCAACTGAAAATGACACTTCCTGCCTTTGTTTTCAAACCTTATTTTGTCTTCAGGCATGGGCAGGATTGAGTTTAAACCTGACTCAAAAGCCTACCAGCCTTCTCCAGTGGTGGGACTCATGGTTCTCCAGGCTCAACTTCCAGGGATATCAACAAAGGCCAATGGCTCCCTTGTCTTTGCGGTCAGGCTCACACTCCTGTGACCACACAGGACTCCCCAGCCTGGGTCCCATTCTAGCCCCTGAAGGAATCTTTTGGTGGCTGCCCACCAACAGACTTTGCCTCTAAGCTCTGAGGCAGGATTCACACCCCTTGGATACTCTTCCTTCAGTATGTCATCCCTGAGGGCTCCTGCTGTTCCAGAGCTTTCTCATTTTCTCTCCCAGAAACCAAGACATAGCCCTCAGTGCAGCCACCTAGAATGCAGTCTCATAGTGGGGCTGCCCTGAGCTCCCACACTGGACTCACTCTCTCTTCATCACTGGTGCTCTCGCCCTTACTCTCTCCCTCTCTTTCTCTCTCTGACGCAGAGTAATTATACTTATTTTTCAGTGATCCCTCCTTTCTGATAATAAAAGTAAAATATTAACTTATTGGAAATATAGGAAATTATCAAGAAGAAAATAAGCATCCATTATCTTACCACCTAGAAAACACACTATTAATCCCATTGTTCCTTTCCATGCTTTTCTCCATTCATAACTGACATTTAGTAGATAACATTTTTTAAATTTTTAAGTTATGTACTCAACATTGTATTAGACACCTGTTCCTGAATTAAAAATTTCCACCAACATGTGTTTTTCAAAAGGCTGCATATAAGCTTTCATTAAAAAAAAAAAAAAAAGCTGGGCAAAATTAGGACAAGATAGGAACGTCATCAGCATGACAAAGGCCACCTAGGACTTGCCTGTAGCTGACATCATGCCTAATGGGGAAAGACTGAAAGTTTCTCCCTAATGTCAAGAACAAAACAAAGCTGTCCACTCTCCCAATTGTAGTCAGTTTTGCTGGAGGTCCTAGTGAGGGCAATTAGGCAAGAAAAAGAAATATAAGACATCAAGATTGGAAAGGAAGATGTAAACTTATCTCCATTTTCAGATGACACAACTGTATTTACAGAAAGTCTTAATGAATCTGTAGAAAAGTAATAGAGGTAAGAAATGAGTTCAGCAAGGTTGCAGAGTACAAGATTGATAGAAAAATTTCAAAATTTCAATTGATAGAAAAATTTCAGTTGTATCTATACACTCATGGCAAACATGAAAACAAAATTAAGAAAGGAATTCCATTTATAATAACAACAAAAATAAATAAAACACTTAGGAATAAGTTTAACAAAAGAAATGGAAGACTTATATAGAGGAAACTACAAAAAAAAAGTACTGAAAGACATCAAAAGAGACCCAAATAAAGGGAAAGATATTCCACATTGACCAACTGGAAGGCTTAATATTGTTAAAATGGCAATATTCCCCCAAGCTGATCTATAGAATCAATACAATCCTTATCAAAATCCCAGCTGAATGGTTTTGCAGAAATTGACAAGCTGATCCTAAATTCATATGGAAATGCAAGGGACCCTGATTAGTTAAAACAATCTTGAAAAAAAGGAACTAAGTTGGAGGACTCACACTTGCCAGTTTAAATATTTAACATATAGCTCTAGTAATCAACACAATGTGGTACAGGTTTAAGAATAGACAGATTGGGGCACCTGGATGGCTCAGTCAGTTAAGTGTCTGCTTTTGGATCAGGTCACGATCCCAGGGTCCTGGGATTGAGCCCTGCATTGGGATCCCTGCTCAGAGGGGAGTCTGCTTCTCCCTCTGCCTCTCCCCCTGCTCTCTCTCTCTCTCTGTCAAATAAATAAAATAAAAAAAAGAATAGACCTATAGATCAGTGGAATAGAATTGAGTGTCCAGCAATAAAACAAAATATTTACAGTCAATTTATTTTCAACAAGAATGCCAAGATATTTCAATGTAGAAAAATAGTATTTTCAGCAAACGGTGCTCCAAATGGATTTCTACATGCAAAGAAAGGAGTTTGACCCCTACCTCACCCCATATACAAAAACTAACTCAAACACATCAAAGATTTGCATGTAAGAGCTAAACTATAAAATTTTTAGATGTAAACATAAGTGTGAATCTTCATTTCCTCTGATTAGGCAATGGATTTTTAGATATGATACCTAAAGTATAAGTAACCACAAGAAAACCCCACATAAATTTGACTTCATCAAAATGAACAACTTTTATGCTTCAAAGAAAACTACTAAAAAAGTGAAAAGACAATGCACAGAATGTGAAAAAAATCAAATCAAATCATAAATGTGTAGTATCCAGAATATATAAAGAATTTCACATGTCAACAATCCAAATGCAAATAACCCAATCTAAAAATATGCAGAGGATTTGAATAGACTTTATATATATATATATATATATATAGCCAAGAAGCACATAAAAAAAGATATCCGACATCATTAGTTAGGAACATGCAAATCAAAACTACTTCACACCCACTAGAATAGTTATAAGACAGAAAATAACAAGTGTTGTTGAGAATGTACAAAAACTCATTGCTGGTGGCACTGTCCATAGTGTGGCTACTTTGAAAAAGTCTAGGAGTCCTCAAATGACTCAGAAGTGCCACCCTGAGGTATGTAATTAAGAGAATTGAAAACATATATCCAAACTCACAATTTACACAAATGTTCACAGCAGCATTATGTATAACAGCTAAAAAGTAGAAATGACACAAATGTCCGTCAACTGCCAAAAGGATAAGCAAAATGTGATTTGTTCATCCAAAGAAATAAAGTACTGATACACACTACAACACGCTTGAACCCTGACAACATCACGTTAAGTAAAAAAGCAAGACACAAAAGACCACGTGTTGTGTGATTTCATGCATTTGAAATGTCCAGAACAGGCAAATCCAGGAGGAGAGAAAGATTAGCGGTTGCTGGATGAAGGAGAAAATAGGGAGTGGCTGGTAATAGGTACAGGTTTTGAGGGGGAGTGATGAAAATGTTCTGGAACTAGATACTGGTGATGGCTGTGTAAACCTCTGAATACACAAGAAAACATTGAATTGCACGCTGTAAAAGGGTGAATTTTATGATATGTGAGTTACATCTTTAAAAAAGACTGTAATTATATCCTATGATTAAATTATATTGATTATTCTCTGATCATTGGACACTGCTGTGTAGCATGTACAGCCCACAACGGGGGCATCTCTCTCTCCTGTCAGCCCCCCACCGCAGGATGACCACATTTCCATGGTACCATCTTCCCCAGGGGTTCCCTTGGGTTCCCTTTGCCAGTCCACCAGTTTCTCCTTTGAGTGGCCACCCTGCCTTTGTCCCAGGGCCCCCACCCCAACACACACACACACACACACACACACACACACACACACACACACGTACACACAGTTTCCCCAGCAG
Source organism: Callorhinus ursinus (assembly GCF_003265705.2). Lineage (NCBI taxonomy): Eukaryota > Metazoa > Chordata > Mammalia > Carnivora > Otariidae > Callorhinus > Callorhinus ursinus. The sequence continues at coordinate 4,357,109 of NW_027397120.1, forward strand.
GATATAGAGAGGAGTTGAAAATGACCGTGGGACCCTTCCCAATAGTGCTCTCTTAAATGCCAAGGAGTCTGCGGATTCCTTCCTGGTTTCTGAAGATTGTCCCTGAGTAGAGATCAAGCTTTGACTTCTCCTCTTTCCTCCTCACCAGGACAAAGTGGAGCCATGAGCCCTGCACTGAATGGGGAGGTACCTTCTGGAAGGCAGACAGGGCTTGCAGCCCCAAGGAGACCAGAAGGCCAGTACCATGGAAATAGGATGGACTGCTGGACCTTAGCCCTCTGCTTCCTAGTGTGACTCCATCACAATTTCTGGGCCCATCCTTCTTGCTATAACCTAGAGAGCTGGGGAGAATAGTCATGTATAGATGCGTGTATGTTTGTGTGTGTATACACGCACACATTTATATGTACATATATTTATTTTAAAATCTTCTCCTAAGTTTCTGTTATGAAAATTTCCAAGCACACAGAAATGCTGAAAAAAAGATCACGCAATAAACACTTATGCATCTACAATTTAGTTCCAACAACTGCTCCCATTTTGCCATATTTCCTGTCTCCCTCTGTATGTTTTCAAACACACATTTTTTTTTCCTGTATTTGAAATTTTTCAACTATTTGAAGGCTGGAAGCCTCATGATATCTAAATTACAGACACCTACCTATATCTCCTACGAAGAAGGTATAGTCTACTATATAGCCACTGCTACAATGAAAAATGTATAAATACATTCATAATATTATCTGATATCCAGACCAAAGCCTGATTTTTCCAATTATCCCAAGAATATATTTGAGATATATATCTCCTACATATCCTATATCCTAGGACCCAGTTTGGACCCACATTAGGTTTTGGTTGGTGCTGTCACTTTACTCCCTTTTGGTCTACAAGGCCCCTCCCTCCTTTCCTTTCCCCCCATGACAGTGTCGTGACGTCCGGAAGAATCCAGATCACGGTCTTGCAGAATGCCCTGTGTTCCGGATCTGGTCTTCTCCCCATGGTTTGGCTCTTTCCTCCGGCCCTGTGGGACCTCAAGCTGGAAGTTTGATTTAGAATCAGATTCCATTTAATCATTTTTAAAAATTGATATGGACTTGTTAAAGTAAATTTTGAAAATGGAGAAAAGTAGTGAAAATTTTGAAAACACTCATATTGTGTTTCCTTCTCAAAATTATAATCCATACTTCCATGCAGTCTTTCCTGGACACTCATTCAGTTACTTATTCACCCATTCATTCGTTCAATAACTTTTCATGTAGCTCATATGCTATCTACATACTTTCGATCCAATCCTTGATGTACTTGATATTCTGTCTATGCTGTGCATGCCCCAAATCAGATGCGTTGTTTAAACGGCCACACTCAAGCTACAGAAACACATTTTAATTCAACATTTTTCACCACATAGACTGTAAGCATTTTCTGTTTATCGCAGTCTGCAATATCCATCATAGTTAATTTATACATCCTTATTTAAATTTTTCTTCCAAATTAAAAAAAAACGTTATCAGGGTGCATGGGTGGCTCAGTCAGTTGAGCACTGGACTCCTGATTTCCACTGGGGTCATGATCTTAGGGCCGTGGGATCAAGCCCTGAGTCAGGCTCCATGTGAGCGTGGATCCTGCTTGAGATTCTTTCTCTCCCTCTGCTTCTGCCCCTCCCCGTTTGCTCGCTCTCTCTTCCTAAAATACATGAGTAAATAAATACATAAATAATAAAAAAAGTTATCACCACAGCCAGTGAAATAATAAAAAGATGCAGAAAGAAAGTCGTGTATATCTATATATCTGTTTTCAGGTCTCTCAGCCTTTCCAGGTGGTCTGTGCCAACTGGCCATTGGCTGGCTTCCAGGTGTGTAGGGCTTTGAATGGCTACAAAACATGAGCTCCAATGTGCGGGGGTTCAAGGTGGTGCGGGCTCAAGGGGAGCCCAAGGGCCTGGGATCTGCTCTAGTCCCTCCTGCATGTTGGACCCCTCATGATATGCTTTTAGTGAGAAGACTGTCATCATGCAGATCCGACAGCAGCCACTGCCTTGTCTGCTCACCCCTGGACATGCACCACCTGGGAATTTTCGAGAGACGGGAGATGGCCCAGCTTCCCCATAGAGTCAGATTCAGCACACTGAGGTAGGGTCCAGGGACCTGCATTTAAAACAAGCTCAGCCAAGCAGACCTGAAACTTTCCTGGGGAGACTAACTGCCTTCCTGTCATCAGCCTCCAAGTTCCCATTTCTCGACAGCTTTGTCCCTTGTCTGCTCACAAGCCAGCCAGAAACACAGCAAAGAGAGACGGGTTGGCCTTGTCAGCACGTGATGGTGGTGGTGAAGGCTTGGGAGGGAGGGGGTTTCTGAATTGGCAATCTCTGTATGCAGATGCAGCAAGGGCTTACCTGGAGGAATGCACACAGGAAGGGCTCCCACATACTCACCATCAGCCCGGGCGCGGGGCCCGTTCCTCTCCCTTGGACTGAGCATCCTTCTCCCCCTCCACAGTCGCTGTGCCTTGCATGGCTGCTACACAAGATCCTGACTGCAAACCAAACCAAACACACACTTGCTTTGCGGATGCACAGAGACATCCTAGCGTCTTTATCCTGATTTGTTGCCCGGACCTCTAACAGGGCTGCTGAGCACCACTACTTTTCCGTTGCTCAGAATGATAAGTTGTTTTAATCTGAACAAAAATGTTTTCTTCAAAGACAGCTTCATGCTTATACTGATCATAAAAGAAATGCACGCTCCTTATTAAGCCATTCAGAGATGCAGAAACCCACTGTTAATTTTTGGTGTGAGCGACTGCAGTGTTTATATGTTTCTATGTGTATGAAAATACAAAATAATGCAAGATGAGGTTGTATACTATTAACTATTAATCAAATCCTCATTTTAATACCTGCATCAACCAGTTCTCCACAATACAAAGTCTCAGTTGTTTAAAATAGTTTTCCTTTAAAAAAATAAATAAAATAGTTTTCCTTTTATAAACAACTCAGAAAAAAAACTGCTTTTATCTTCCATTAACGTCCTTATGTTGGTCACTGAAAAACAAAAGTAAAGAGCATTGCCAATATCAAAGTTTGTACCACTTTCTTTGTGATGATTTCCTTCATAGGATTTGTATGAGTTTCTTTCTTCCTGACCGTTGACAAGACCCATTTCTTCCTATATTCAACATTGCATTTTATTTGGATTTAGTTTGCTTCTTCTTGGTTTTGCATATTTCAGTTTTGCGTATTTTGACTATATATTTCATCCTAATAGCCAAAATGACATCTCGTGTTAATTTTCATTTTCTGATGACGAGTGACTGTCATCATCTTCCCATTTGCTTAATTCCATGCCCATTTCTTTGACCATTTTGTACCCAAGTGTTAGGCTTTTTGAACTGATCTGCAGGAAACTTTCACGCGGTGAGGATGCTGCCCAGCTCTGCGCTCTCTGGGACACGCATTTCCTAGCTTGTCCCGGGCTTGCATTGACTTCATAGATTTTTGCTTCTGTTTTTTGTTGTTTTGTTTTTACTTTATTTTTGCTTTAATTTTTGCTTGCGTACTTAAATATTATAGTTATAAAAAGTATAAAAATACATTATTTTTCCTCATTAAAACCTTCCATCTTTTTTTTTAATTATTTTACACTTTGAATTAAGGTTAGAAGACCCTCCCTTCTCAAGGTCATATATTTATATCCTCTACTTCCTTATTTTTTATGTTAAAGCTATAATATGTCTGGACTTAATTTTGGTGTATATTATGAGGAATAGGATGCTTCTAGTCAATAGGTGCCCTTGTGCAAATAATATAAAGGACAAAAATAAGTTAATATACTATTATTTCTTAATAATAATCATCAGCACAAATTATTGTTTTACAAAATAAATTATTAATAGATAATAAATATTAGTAATTATATACCGATTTATGACATACTGAAATACTTGTAGTTTAAGTTGGAAACTCAGCAATATTACTCTGATAAATTAAATAACCAACAAAGGATATAAACTATAGCATGAAATGCTCAGATTCTTAGCCAGGACACTGAGGATAATAGGTTTGTTGTCGCTGTTTGTTTACCCTAAGTTTTATTTCATTTATTTATTGTATTTACTTTTTGAAAAGATGCCCATGGACGCGTACATCAGAGACAAGGCCCTGGTTGGGTAGAGGCTCTGGTCATGCTTGGTGTTTCTAGATAGTTCAATAATTGAGCCTGATCTTACTCCCTAAGTCTTAAGCAGAATGTAGATATGTATCATACCATGTCAGAGCTAGGCTCTTGACTTTCATATCCTGGAAAATCGTCATAATACAATAGCTTGTGTTTCAGCCAGTACTCTTTACTGTCATCTGCTTGAAAATTCACAAACGCAAATATACAAGCACCATCTTTGGAATCAACAGTCATAGAACAATTTGAGAAACTTTCAAAATACTAAAATGATGATTCTGTAAAAGGGAGCCCCTCTTCCTTTTGAAAGCCACAGCTGGACCCCAGTCTGCATCACCCTTATCCCCACCCCGCAAGTGCCTACTTAGAGGTCCCATCAGCATTTACAAAACTATTTTTCACATAGGTTTAAAATGGCACCTTAAAGCACATACTGAAGTGCCATGCAAACTTGGGTAATTTTTTTATTCTTTCTTCTGCTTCTCTGATCTCTCTGTATCTGCACCATTACTGTACTGTGTTAATTCCACGGTTTGTCTTCTATATGGTACAATCGGCTCTCCTCACTTTTTTTTTTTTTAAGATTTTATTTATTGACAGAGAGAGAGATAGCGAGAGAGGGAACACAAGCAGGGAGAGTGGGAGAGGGAGAAGCAGACTCACCGCTGAGCAGGGAGCCCGATGTGGGGCTCGATCCCAGGATCCTGGATCACGACCTGAGCCGAAGCAGATGCTTAACGACTGAGCCACCCAGGAGCCCCTCTTCCTCACTCTTTATGTTGGTTTTTCAGAAGCATTCTGACTATTTTGCATGTTTATCTTTTACATTAAACTTAGAACTCATTTTATCCATGTCTAAAACCTACCCCACAAAAAAGTTCCGCTGGAATTTTATGGCGATGATGTTTAGCATAAAAATAATCTGAAGAGAATTGTCATCTTTACAATATTGAGAACTTCTGGAAACATGGTTTGCATCTCCATTGATTCAAATCTTATTTTATGTCTCTTATTAGATTTTTATAGTTTTCCTCCTATACTTTCCCCGTGCATTTCATGGGAACTATTCCTAGGTAGTTTATAGAGTGGGTTTGCTGTTGTCAGTGGAATGTTATACCCATTTTATAATCACCCATTATAATCACAATGATTATCACAGGCATATAAGAAGGCAATTGATTTTTATTTACTTAAAATTATGTATGTCGCTGAAATCTTATTATTTCTAATATACATTATGTAATATTATCTAATTTATATACTAATTTATATATTATCTAATTAAATATTTATAGTTTATATATATGATTACTTTATATATTATCTAATATAAATATTTATAGTACTTCTTTTAAATTCTTAAATTTTCCAAGTAAACTGTCTTTTCTGTTTTTGGGGTTTTTTTGGCAAATAATGAAAAATATGCTCCCCCTCTCCTAATAGTTACATGTTTTGTTTTGTTTTTCCTTTTCTGAACTTGTTGCATTGGGTTAACACACCCTACCCAATGTAAGGAAATAGTCGAGATGGCAAACGGTCGGGCTCTAGTGGGGAGCCCTGGAAGGCTGTAGGTGGTGAAGGGCCCCCGGAATCTTCCTCTGTGTGCAGATGAGGTCATGAGTACCCCGAAGAGTCAGCTCCTTCCTCAGAGCCATCTGAGCTAAAAGACCCCCATCTACTCAAAAGAAGTCGAGTTCCTCGAACGTACGTGGGAGGCCCGGCCCAAAGAGCTAGCAGCTAAGGGAAGCAGGGGCCTCTCCCTCCTCCAGAGAAGGGAGAATGGGGGAGGCAGCAGGTGATTCAGAGGGGCTGGGTAGGTATAGACAGATGTAGTTCAAATTCTGTGTCAGCTGTCCCATCGCCTTCTGCTCTCCCGTGGTTCATTCACTGATACATAAAACACCTACCACGTGCCAGGCCTCATGCTAGATCCTTAGGATGCAGAAACCAAGTTCTCCCTGGCACAGTGGAGGACAGGCCTCTCCAAATGCTTGCTTGGTGCCCAGAGCAGTGTGACTGGCAGGTGTCAGAGGCCCGTGTCTCTGCAGACTGACATGCTGAGCTGCACTTTAGGGTGAGATTGCAAGTTCACCTAGCAGGCCCAGACTGGGAAGTGTGCTGAGGTGTCAGAGGAGAGGTCCCAGGTGATGGGTGGAGGATGAGCCTCAGGAGAGGCCCGCCTCGGGCAGTTGGCCTCCTAACCGCAGACCGTGTGCCAAGTTCCCGGAGAGCGTGCAGTTTCTCAGCCTGCATGCTGCCACAGGTGACCGACCACCTGCTTAAGTGTGCTTTCTTGAACCCTCCGTACCTGGGTGTAAACTAGAAAAGCCAGACATCTCAGAGATTTTAATCTTCTCCTGATAAACTCCACAATCTTTGAGCTTAACTTTAGATTTCCAGCCCCTTCTAAAATTGGGTGATCTTTACTGAAACTGGTAGCAAATTCTGCAAAATCGGTCCCAGACTTCATCCTCAACACGCAGCCTCATGGGTAACTTCCTAGTTTTGTTGAACACCCACGGAGTTAACGGAGTGCTAGGAGGTATTCGGGAAGCAGGGGGCTCCTTTGACTTTGCCCCTGGAGTTTCATTAGAGGCAACACCCAAAATATCTAGCAAGCTGTTCCTTATCCTATGCAACCTAGTTCTTTTAACTAAGTACAGGCTAATGATTGTGAAAAGGGATTAAAGCCCCTTATTTTAAAGAAAGACTACTTCCCATTTGAATTACTTTTAAACACACCACTTTGCCTCTAATTTAAAATGAATAATAGGCTTAGAGCAGACAACAAAAGATCATTAACCTCATAAGATCAGTGTATCAGGAATCTTGTATTTTGCCAGCAAATGCAATAGAATGGTAGAAATGTGCTAATGCAGAGATTTTTTTTTTTTTAAGCATCATTATCTGGGGGACATCTTTTTTGGTATTCAAATAAGAAAACGGAATTCCCTCCAATGCCCACTTGAGCTTTTGTTCTGCCCTAATTGAAAGCAAACCTGCGTGTGGAAAATGACCCTTACAGATGGGAAAGGTTGAGGTTGGGTAAAAAAAAAATTAATCATGTATTTTTGTTTTGTTCTGTTTTTTTTTGCAGAGAACAATTAACTTAGACAGTAGCTTTCATCCTGTTGTTTGTGCTCTTATTTCATTTTCTGTCTTAATAACTGATCAGAACAGAAAGTCATTTTACAGTCCCGGGTTTGCAACTTAAGATGCAAAATCCATGGGAAGAAGCGGCAGGCAACACGGGGAGGCCCCGGGATTAAAGATTTTAAAATTTTGGTTTTAATTAAATGTGTATTTTTAAGAAAACATCTGACCTTTACAAGTGCTTAAATATTTAATCCTTTTTTTGTATCTACCATTGGGTAGAGAGAAAACAATAAAAACGGTGCTTTAAAAAGAAAATGCAGAGGAAGAAAAGCCAGTTTGGAGACAAAAATAGAAACCGGGTGAAAAAAATGATGGGACAGGCTCAGAGGTAGGTGTGTGTGTGTGTGTGTGTGTGTGTGTGTGTGTGTGTGTGTGTGTCTAGAAGTTTCTGGTGCCACATGGAAGCTGGGCAAGGCGCCGTGCCCCACCAGACCCTCGGCCGTCGGGTGGCCAGCCTTCAGGATGCTCTGGCCCTTTTCCTGGAGCTCCGCGACAGAGGACAGGCTTGCATCTGTGTGTGCCAGGCTCCCGGAAGAGGCAGGAGACAGTGGGCAAGGCTGAGCAGCTGTCTCTTCTGGGCTTTCAGAAACTCCTGTCAGTTGGCTACTGACTGATGTCCTAGCGCACACTCTTCTAATTCTTAATTAGAGCGACATAGCTAATTAATAAGTTTTTTCCAATTATAAATTAACTTAGGATCAGAACTCTGGCTTTGCATGTAATTTCCTATAATCGCTAAAGCTACTGCAAAAACATGCCTCCTGCCAACCGTAACTTTTTATTTAACACAGACAGGCAGGTTCTCACTGGGTTTACATTTTACAGCAAATTATCTCTGTGGGGATTTATGAAGAGAAATTAAAAAAAAAATCAGAGTTGTTTGTTTGTTTGTTTTTCCCTTCTCTTCCTATGCTCCCTCCCCTTGACTTCCTTAAACAAAATAGCATCCTTAATGGATCATTTCTTTTAGAGATTTCAGGTGAATCCGTGTCAATATATCCACGTTATTACAGGGCAGGGAAAGAGAAAGAACAGGTGATAATTCGTTTTTGTTCATAACTGTTCCCACCTTTTCATGGTGCCTGCAGAAATGATTTGGGAGGTGCCAGCATGCTGTTCATTTATAGAATCTTAACTGGAGAGACACTTATCTCTTTAGTAATGAAGGAGCGTAATTAAAGGTGGGCCTGCAGACCAGGAGCCGGGCCTGGCAACATGGCACATCCTTGGCCGCCACAATTCCTCCGTGGTTTATCAAAGACTACTCCTTTAATATGGAGATTACACTTATGTACTTGTCTGAACTTGAAAGGCATTTGCCTAATTTACTTATTAATGAGATGTAAATCTATTTGTATGGCGCGTCACAAGTTTCTGCGAAATCGTTGCTACTTAACCGCTGATAAACCCTATGATTTAAACGAAAAATAATACATTTAGCTTTCCACATTCGTTCTGTTAAAAATTGATATAGTCTATGTTAAATTTATTAATATTGCTCCCTGTCATTCAGTTTGCAGCTCTTGCTGAAATATGACTTGACAGCGGCCGCATTAAAGATGTATGCCATTGTATTCAACAAAGATTAATGAAGCCCGGTAAAAATAGCTGTAAAAGAGAAAGTGATCCGAATGTAAAATCAGTGAATTAAATGAGGCCGCGCATACCATTCGTTAATATGCATGAGGAGGGAGGCAGCGAATGAAAATGTCTCTATGCAAAGTTCATGTGGGAAGGTTTCAATATTGTCTGGATGTCCCCCTACTACTGAAGAGGGGCCTACTGGAGGCAGTGTGGCGCCCAGACAGGGCGGCCGCGCCTGCACTGCAGGGGATCCGCCCAGGGGCGCCAGCGGGCTGGGGGGCAGGGGACCTGCAGCACCCAACCACCTCCGCGTCCCACCGCCCCGGGGCGCTCCCCCAGCCACCGAGCCAGCAGCGCATCGCCCTCCAGACCCACCCGCGCGCCCGTCTCCGCCTCTGTCTGGGGGAAGCACAGTGACCTCCCAGCCTTTCTTCTGGGGTTTGGGCTCCAAGTTCAGGCGCTGGCAACGCCAAATGCAGACCAGAGACTGTAGCTCACCGCTTAGGTGTTTGGTTTGGTTTGGTTTTGCCCAAATGAGGAGAGAAGTTCGTACTCCTTCACCCAAAGCGCTTGGACGTCACCGGCTGGAAAACCTACAGGAGAGTCCAAATTACACTTACAGCTCTTAAAGGGCTCAGATCCAGGGATGTTCATCCCAGTGGGCGCATCTGTCTGTCTGTCTGCTCGCTGAGCCTTTTTGGATCCTGGCACCTGTGTGCTGAATGACTGGGTATTGCTTTCTTTGTACTATTTGGAGGGGATGACTTATTTCCACAGCTCTCATTATAAAATACTGTTGGTGTCATACCCTACCAGGTTAAGACTTTCAAATAAATTAACAGTGACAGAAAATTGTATGCAGTAATCATAATATAAACCTGGCATGTTTATCAATCAAGAGGTGTTTTGATAGATTTAAGCCATTAATGATAGGTACTTCTCCCCAAGGTTTGCCTACATGGAGGTCAAAGGCTGTCCAGGAGGAAATATTTTGAGGTATTTTCTTTTTAGTATTTGCTTGCGATCGGGGTGGGGTTGTTGTTTGCACGTGTGTGTCAGGTTTAATTAGCGGAGTAAGTGACAATAGAGGGGCTCATGTTTCTGCCTGACTACCAGCTTGGAGGCAGTTGGGGGGTAGGGTACACACACACACGGAGGGTGACACCCTGTAGAAAGCGCTGCCTAGAGCACAGAATTTCCCAAAAGGGTGAATACAGGTGTTCCTGCTCAGAACAGTTTAGGCGGATTGTTGTTCTGCACCTCGGCATGTCACTCCCGTCTGCTGTCTCAACAGGTAGTGAGAATCCTAAAGCATTCCCCGGGCTGCGTGCAAGGATGCCACGCATGGGGGCCTGGGTTATTATTCCCTTGCTGAGCCCTCATGAGAGATGTGGGGTGCTCACCCCAACAGCAGCTGCAGCTGGGCTCCCCTGGGGATGCTCTCCTGAAGGAGTGACTTGGCCCATGTTTTAAGGGGATAGATTGACAGAATGGTGCATGAAGTGATGAAAAGTCGTAAGGGGAAGAATGGAAAAGCAAACTGACATTTTATCTGGTGGCTTTTCTGCCTGCTAAAGTCAAGCCCCATCTCCTCTGGGCCCGGCCCCAGCCCCAGGCTCACCGTCGCCCTGCCATCCCCACATGGGATTGAACCTGCCAGGTGTCAGGCTCACTGCTGCTCCAGAAGCCAGGTCTGCATGCGTCCTCTCCACCTGTCAGGCCACTTAGCCTCATGTCCTGCCGCTGCAATCTGAGGAGACCCCTCAGAAAACAGCCTTCCCATTGGAAGAGGGCCCGGTCACAACTGGGTCTCTCCTTTGGAACTCCGGCTGCCCTTCCTCCTCCTACTTGGTGAGGACACACACCTGTGGGGTCCCACGACATCCCTGCCCATGCTTACTGTGACATCAAGGACAATGGCAGTGTAGGCCCTCCCTGGAGGCATTTCTGAAAGCACAGAGCTTGGAGGACCAGGAGGACCCAGCACCACTCCCACAACAAGAGGACATCGGGTCATCCAGTCCCAGCATGGTAGGGACCTGGAAAAGTCACTCCATACTTTCTCACCCAAACTCCCGGCTGGCTGCCCTTTCTGATTTGAGGGTTATCTACTAGGATAAGAAAGCCTGTTCCTCTGTGGAATGTAAAAACACTGAATCCACAATAACACAATTAACTGGATTGTCTAACTTTTCCAAATCAAAGAAACGGTGGCAGGAAAATGTTACCTCCTGAATTACAGGAAACACTCTTTGAAGTAGTTGCTTCCTTTTGGGCCAGCACCCTACACAAATGCCCTCACAAAGAGTCTGGTGGTTTTAAGCTTAATGGAGCAAGAATGCCTGGGTACTTCTAGTCCCATTGGCCAAAGATTCCACTTTGGGAATAGCACCCAAATGGACTGGGAAGCTACCGGCTCATTCCATGATCATATTATGGGCTGATTATTTGACTCCACTCATTGGCAAGCTAGACAGTACCACCAAGAGAGCCGAGTGGTCTTGCAGGCATCTACATAGCCCAGCCTCCTGCCCCTTCTCTGGCCAGCGCAAGGCCCAGCCTCTCGGATATCTTTGATTTCATTGATTCATGCAGTCTTAGTTCGTTCAGGCTTCCATAACAAAGAACCACAGACTGGGTGGCTGTACACAAGAGAACTTCTTAGAGTTCTAGAAGTTGGAAGTCCAAGATCAGGGTACAGCACGGTCGGTGTCTGAAGAGAGCCTCTTCCTGGTTCGTAGACCACTGTCTTCTTGCTGTGTCTTCATGTGGCAGAGAGAAAAAGAGAGGAAGCAAACTCTCTCCTGACTCCTAAAAGGGCACTAATCCCATCCATGAGGGCTCCACCCTCATAACCTCATTTCATCCCATTTCCTGCTAAAGCTCCCCACTACTCCCCAGCATCATCATCTCATTGATAATCTTGATGATCTTTGGCGGGAAGGATCCTCAGAGGCCACTTACCCCAATTCCATTTCAAAGAGAGAAACTGAAATACAGAGATGCTTTGAGACTCATCACATGGTGAGTTTAAACAGAGCACCTGCAAGTCTTGACCAACCAACTTTTCAGGGCATGAGACCAAGATGGCAACTCAGTCTCTGACTTGGAAAGACAGGAGAACACCTAAGGGCATGTGTCTTTATGCCCTAAACCTCAACTATAATCACCAGGTTGTTAAAGAAATAAAGAGACCATTGTGCTCCTCTAGATCCAATGTCACGTTTTAGGGAAAACACTGAAAATAAACATTCAGATGTTATTCCTTTGACTAACCTCTGAGCAATTAAATGAAGTGAGTTTATGATGTGAAAATTTGTCTTAAGAAAATCAAACCTGCAGCAGAACAGGCCATTCTCAAATAGTAAAAAGTCTTAGCTGTTTGAGGGAAATGCAGTTGCACTGACTTTGTAAACAAGTGCCTCAGAAATTGCAGTTCTGCACGTTTGGTGTGGCTTGGTAGTTAGGACATTAATTAATGACCAAATAGAGAAATGTCTGAGTGCCCAGCAGATGGTAAACAAGCCCAGGAGAACATTACCATCTGAATTGCAAAGAAGGCTGGCAGCTTCCTCTCCCCACCCCCTGCCCAGATCTGCCACTTGCCCTGAAGATGCTGCTGTCACTTGGGCAGGGCAGGGATGGGCTTCGGGGCTGCCACTCTCAGGATCCAGGCCCCAGATCTTTCCATGGGAGGGGGGGGGGGGAGAAGAGGTGAGTCACTCAGTATTCGGAGTTAACAGTTTCTGCTTCTCTTTCTTTTCCTCCTTTCTGTCTCCCTTTCTCCTCTTTCTTTCTTTCTTTCTTTCTTTCTTTCTTTCTTTCTTTCTTTCTTTCTTTCTTTCTTTCTTTCTT
>NW_027397120.1:4369978-4373578 GCF_003265705.2 Callorhinus ursinus
TTCTTTTCTTTTCTTTTCTTTCATTTCTTTCTTTCCTTCCTCCCTTCCTTCCTAAATTTAGAGCTTGCAAGGGAGAGCTCAGGAGCATTGCTGTTAATGAGGGTTAGGAAAACACAAATATGTCAAAGGAAGTACACACCAAGAACGCACCCATGAGGCATTTGTGGCTTGTGAGCTAGTCTAGCTCTCTGCAGCAGCCCTTCTCCCTCAAGGCCATCAGCAGCTCTCCCCCCAAGGAGAGGTCAAGGGCTGCTGGTGCAGGGTATCTGCTTCCAGCCTTAGGAGATGACCATCAGGATGAGGGACCGTTTTCAGGAGACAGGGCATCACGTCCCTAAGGGATAGCCGAATAATGGTTGGTATTAGCAGAATGTATTGATCCTAAGAAGCCTGTGGAATTATCTGCCTCTGCCTACGTTGTCCATAAGGTATCTTGAATTGAAGCAAGTATCACTCAATCAAAAATTTAAGGGCAAATGGGGAAGGAAAAACTATCTTTCCCTCTGGAATGGAGAAGAAATTTGGCACTCTGATGTATGCGCCACCATCCTGTTTACTCCTTTAAACAATGCATTGCACTCTGAAAAATACTCTTTGGATTACCACCTCCTTAGCTATGGAATCCTGTTCTGCTTGTAAAAAGCTCAAGGTGGAGAGTAGAAAAACATTAATTAGATGGTTCAAAAATTAAAGACAGACTTGCCTTAGGTGTTTGGAATTCAGTAAGCTTTGTTCTTAACTATTTTTATACTTCTCTCTTTTTTGTTTCATCTTTCTGAGATATAGCCTTATAATAGTCATACCTCTGTACTTCATTTCCAAATACTCCCTTCCCCTGATTTTCCAACTAAAACAATTGCAGAGTTTAAAAATAAACAGTTCAGGGTCTAATCAGCGGATGCAAACAATTCATTAATAATTAAAGTCATCCATCAGGCAATATGTGTGGTCAGGATCAACAGGGACATCAATTTTTTAAGCCCCAAAGCAGCAAAAACATCTAGAAATTAGAAAGTTCTAGAAAGGACTGGAAAAAGACTGTTTGGCAGGTGTCTTAACATCTTAACAGCAGGAATGTTTGCCACCCAGCCCCGCCACCCATTTGACTGTGGGAAAACATTTTATATTTATTTGTTTGTGTTTTGACTGAAGATGACATTAATGAAAAGTATGCCTCAGAATGACTTGTTCTACAACACTGACAGTCACGGCTTACATAGGCTGCTCTGCTGTTCATGGAAGGACTTCTACCCACCGTGTCAAGTTTGACCACGCATCAGCCCTGGGAGGTCTCATTATTAGTATCTCTAAGCTTGCTCTTGTCCACAGAAGAAGAGACTTAAAATTCAAAAACAAACCAGGAAATTCCAGAGGCACTACTGTTCTCAGGATGATGTCTCCACCAATACTGAGTAAGTGAATGAAAAAATTAGCATCGTGCAGATACAGCTGGACAGCATGTGGTGAGATGCCCAGGCATGACTGTTCTCACGGGCCACTTCAGCTGCCTCAGGGAAAGCCCCTCAGAAGCACCTGCCCTCGCAAAACTGGGACCCCGGAGTGGGCTAGGATGGTGTCTTCTCATCTCCGAACTCAGGGCCCCAGCAAATCCTACAGCAGAGTCAGGAAAACACGTGCTGGGTAATTGTCAATTGTCAGACTTGTATCAGCATCCTATAACTCAGAACATCTCTTTTAGCCCCTGCCACTAATGAAATAGAAGAACGTGGATGATTTTTGATACCAGTCAGGTTGGCTTGCTGATGTGTTTTCCTTAAGCACCTGTCTGTGAAAGTTCCTACGAAATTATCAAAAATATACGTAATGTTTACAGAGCACCTACAATGTGCACCCTATCTTATTTCACCTGTGTTACTTCATTTGAGTCTCAAAATAACCCTATAGGCAGGCATCTCAGCCCCATGGCACATGATATTTTTGTTTAGAAACTCTTACTATTTTTCCTCTGAGCATGCTTTAGCCACTGACCAAAAAATTAAAATAAAAAAAATAATGCTATCTAACTTATAACTCCAGTAAACTATAAGACCAGGCTACTCCTTAGAAAATAATTACCCGCTAATTTTGTGAAGGAGACAAAGTAGAGTATAGTTGACTTTTAGCCACAGGTATGAGTGTTTCTGGGTTGACAAACCAACAATAAATGGCACAATTGTCAACTAAGCCATCCTAGCAACACACACTATTGAAAAGAGAGGTGCCTGGGGCATCTGGGTTGCTCGGTCGGTTAAGCAACCAACTCTTTGATTTCGGCTCAGGTTATGATCCCAGGGTCCTGGGTTCGAGTCCTCCATCAGGCTCCCTGCTCAGAGGGGAGTCTGCTTTTCCCTCTCCCTCTTCCCCCCGCCCCTGCTTGTGCTCGCTTTCTCTCTCTCAAATAAACAAAATCTTAACAAAAAAAAAAAGAAAGAAAGAAAAGAAAAGAGAGGTTCCAAGGGCACAGGGTGGCCAGAAAGCTTACCAATGGCCATGTTCCTTCATCCTCTTAGGCACACCACTACCCCCATTTTCCAATTCCAGTTACTTCTCAGTGGAGACATGTCTCCAGATGGGCCAGTGGAATGGGTGGGGTGATGGTGGTGAGTGGCACCCACCTCTATGCAGCATCTCCATGTTTTGCCTTCTCCATGCAGCTAGTGGAGTACACAGAGCTGCAGGATAGAATGTTCTGGATCCTGAAGCAGGCACTGAGCAGCCTTCTCCACTCTACCAGCCAATATTCAATTGCAACAAACATGGGAAACAGACATTTATTGTTTGAAGCTGCTGAGATTTGGGCTTATCGATGATCAGAAATGAGCCCACCCTGATTATATTTGGGCAAGATTTGACTGTTCAGCCAGGAAGAAGGGCCCATCAGTGGTGAAAACTCCCCTAAAGCTGTAGATCAGAACACAGCAAAGGACCACAGTGAACTTTCACTGA
The DNA here is from genome assembly GCF_003265705.2 of Callorhinus ursinus. Taxonomy (NCBI): domain Eukaryota; kingdom Metazoa; phylum Chordata; class Mammalia; order Carnivora; family Otariidae; genus Callorhinus; species Callorhinus ursinus. The sequence goes on from NW_027397120.1 coordinate 4,372,925, forward strand.
CATTTATAGTATAATTTACCAAAATTATAGAATAGCTCATGACATTATATGATTAATATCTGAATACATAGTAGTATATATGCTCTTATGATGCAGAGGGCATTTGGATCTTGTTCATTGCTGTAACTCTAGTACTTTAACATGGCCCATCACAGGCTCTAAGTAACTGTTGAGTGAATAAACGTGCATCACAGGCCCCCACCTCCAGGTCTGTCCCGGAAGTTCCCTGATCTCCTTGACCCTAGATGTTCATTGACCACCTGGGCTTGTCTGCCTTCTTCCCAACTGCATCCTGGCACAGGAAATACTGACCCATTGATGTGCAGTGACCTTCAGTCCATGTCTCATACTTCCTTACTGGGTGGATAGCATTTTCAGTGGGTTGTCTGAGAGCTGAAGATGACTGTTCTTCCCTCCCATCTGAAAGCTCACTATTGTTGGAGGTAGCCCACAACCTGCCACCAGTGACAGATAGAAGTCAATGAAATCCCCAGTCTGCGTTTTTGCACATAAAGTGCCGGCCCTCTGAGTGGAGCTGTGGGGCCGCCCCTCGACCTAAACCACACCGATTATCTTTGACTTTTTAAATGGCCGTCCCCCTGCTACCACTGGTGGGTGAGGGAAGGTGAATCCTGCATCTGCACTTACACTTGG
>NW_027397120.1:4383578-4474534 GCF_003265705.2 Callorhinus ursinus
AAAAAAAAAAAAGAAAGAGAAACCTGTGTCTCCCTTCCCTAGGAAATCCACTGGCGAGCTTCGAGAATGGAGATACAAGCAGAATCTCGTTTCCACGAGGCTTTCTTCGGAGTGCAAGCTGACTCTCCAGTTCCTGAGGCCTGTAATAATAACAATATCATCTAACAGATGGGCTTTTAATTTACAAAACCCCTCCCCTGGGTTGTTCGTGCATTTAGGCCTAAAACATCTGGACCAGGAGGATACACCCCTGTGTTTTCCTGCTGAAATCCGAGAGGATGCTTGGCACGTCCCAGGTGACGCGGCCGGAAGGGGAGGAGCCAGAAGCCACGCCCTCGCTTGGGGCAGAGACTCGACTGGGGAAGGTAGAGGAGAATCTAAGAGAACAGGTTCTGTCTCTTTCTTTTAAAATGGCTCCTCTTTTCCATGAGGAATTTTAAGAAACCAAAGGCTGCCCCAGGAAGACCACATTCAGGCCTCACCAAGCTAGTCCTTCAGGCAGGTCCTTCTTTCGGGAGCCCTTCCCAAGCACAGGGGACTCTTGACTTGACACGGGCTCACTAGGGTCCCACCAGTCGCTTCCGGAATATCTGGGTCTCCATTTCAAACTAGAACCCGGCACAGAAAGACAACGTCCCAACAAGACCTACAGGGGAGAGGGAAGCCGGCATACATAATCCCCCTCTGTGGCGTTCCGGTCCCTCTCAGGCAGCCGGCCTCCTTGGCCGACCCAAGAGGACATAGAGGCCTGACCGTCTGCTTCCTGGTCCCCAAGCTGAGATACATCTCCCCACGACATCACTTGGATGCATAGAGTCTTCATCACGCTCACGTGACAAAGCCGATACCACCCCTTCTCTTCCTTCCAGAATGAAAGCCAACTGTCACGCCCTCCTTTGCCAGAATTTGTCTCCAGGACCTGGGCCACTCTCAGAATGACTCATGTGCCCCCTCCTGCCCTTTCTTCTCTCCAGGCTGGTTCATTCATTGAGACATTTTCTTTTTCAATTGCTGATTACATATGTTAACATTTACATTGACGCCCCATCTGAGCTATCACCAAAAGCTTCTGCCTTGCAGTGGGTGTCATCAGATCCCCGCCCTGTGGCCTGGGTGGCCAGGTGGCTTTCTGTCACACAAGTGCCAAAAAACCCCACTTCTGCACTGGAAACAAACACGCTCTCCCAGTGCAGGGCCGTGGGAGTCCCGGGTGCCCGTGCGGAGGGAATAATTGGGATCATTAAAAACAACAAAACCTCTCTTCAAATCCTGCCTTGGTGTAAAGTAAAATAATTAAGAGGGAAAGTTATCTTGAATTAGGGAGGCCGATTTCTGAGCTCCCTGTGTCTACACTCTTGGTGCCGGCCCCAAGCCCAACGCCGGAGGGCCTTCCTTCCATCACGTTCCGGATGTGGCTCTGGACAACCACCAAAGCAGAGAAGGAGCTCTAGAGCACTTGAACCAGTAGACACTGGGCTGTGTGGGGCATAAGGAAAAAGAATCCAAACTATGTGTGTTTGTTCATTGCCACAATTCCATTAATTGTAAATATGGTTGCTGTGTACCAATCAGCTGTTGGCCTATGTTTTTTGTTTTTTTCTTTTTTTTTCTCAACAAATTAGTTAACAGGAGGAGCTATGCAGAGCCTTAAGAAGGGCCATTGGGTAGAAAAAACATCTGCAAAAGTGAACAACAACCAAAAAATCTGAACTGAATTACAATGGAGAGGCAGTAAGTTGTCTGAAGGGGGGATCTGCCGGAAATAGGGTGTGTTCAGGAGCTGGCCCTGCTCCTAAGAGGGGCTCTGTGCTGAGGCAGGTGTGCCCATAAAGGCGCTACATTGAAATGCTCAAGGAATCCTGATCCATCATGCATTTTGCCCCTTTCCTAAAGAGCATAAACAATGTTTCCTATGCCACTTGGAGAGCAGGAGCTCTCCAATAAGAAATGCAAACGAATGTCTCCCTTTCACCTCTGGGTTAAAGTCTTGGAGGACGGGCACACTCCGTGACCCCACCAGAAGGATGATGCTAAGCTGGCTGCGTAAGAAGAGGTGATTGTCACCCTTCCTGGAGGACAGACACTGTATGTTTGTGATAACGTTTTAAAGGGAGCCAGTAGGTGCAATTGATTCTCGTTCCCACATTTTACATAAAAGAAGCTCAGTAGGTAGTTCAGCTTCCCAAAATCACAAATGAAGTGAATTTCATAGTCTAAGTTTGGTCTCCAGAGATGAGCATGATAGTTTTACAGTTCAATCTTTTGGCAGGTTTTATTTTATTTTATTTAATAACGGGCTTGAACTGATCTATTTTTAGAGAAAGCAGGAAACAGGCTCATTCGGAAGAAACGGTTCTGGACAAGCCAGGAAGCCCAGCCCTGTCACCATGCACAGTGTCCGTTACCAGCTTAATGCAGCGATATCTGTGGAAAACCACTTCACCCCACATTAAAAGGGGCTTATCCTTGGGGCTTACCTCGCCACTGCATCAGCTGCGGGTCTTTGCTTAAAGACTTACAGGCAAAGCACTTACAGTTCCCAATCCAGTGACATTTGCAGCTCACTATAATTTATTGAATATTGTCCAAAGAGCAAACACAAGGCTTATCCTGGTGGCGTTTTAGTTGGGTTGTAAATGTTTGCCATTTACCAAGAATAGAAGGAAAAAATGGGACAGGGGCATCAGAGAGACTGAAAAAGAGGGAAGAAGAGAGGGAGAGATGTAAAGATACAGGACGAGAAACAGATCAGCATCCATGATCTTGTGAAGCATGGCGCTCATGTCCCAGCTGTCATCTCCATGCCTGGGGTCACTTCACATTCACGGAGGGCTCCTTTGCTCACTCGAGGCTCAGCTGTGAACACTCACACATTTGCCAAGTTGCCTTGGCTGTGTCCTTCTTCCTCGCTGGCTGGGCTTATCTGAGAGCCTGACTCAGAGAGGGACTCACGTCCACATGCTGAGGAGGAATTTGGGAACATCCCGCCTCCCTCATCCCATAGGCAAAGGGTCCTACATAAAATAAAGGTTCTTGGGGAGGGAAGGGCCGGAGCGGCTGACTGAGGTTATCACAATTTATAAACAGACTCAGTTATTTGATAAAGTTAGAGAGAAACAGCTGGATACAACATTATTAGCTATGAGGGTGATGCAAATTAAAACCACAATGAGACAGCACTACATACCTATCACCTATCAGAACATCTAAATAAAAAGATAGTGATGACATCAAACCCTGGCACAAACAATGAACCACTGGATCACTCATTCACTGCACATGATATAAAATGGTGCAGCCACTCTGAGAAACATTTTGGCAATTTCTTAAAAAGTGGGCAGGCAATTATCAAAGAATCCAGCAATTGGACTCATTGGCCATTGTCACAGAGAAATGAGGAATTTACATTTACACAAAAACCTGTACACAAATATTTATAGCAGATCTACTTGTAAAAGCACAAAACTGGAAATGATCCAGTTGTCTTTAAATAGGTGAATGATTAAACAAAGTATGTATATGGAATGCTACTCAGAAAGAAGAAAGAATCAAGTATTGATGCACACAACAACTTGATGTATCTCAGGGAAGTCAATCTCAGGTCATCACAGAAAGTGTGCTTCAATTCATGTAACATTCTTGAAATAAGAAAATAAAGGAGATGGAGAAGAGAGCAGTGCTTGCCCCCATTAGAGATTGGGGGCGAAGGATGTAGCTATAAGAGGGGGGCATCCAGGGAGCCCGAACAGTTCATCCTGACTGTGGTGATGGCTGGTTACATGAGTCTACACATAGACACGATGGCAGAGAACTCTACACACACACACACACACACACACACACACACAACTGATGAAATCTGAAAAAGCCTTATGGGTGATACTGATGTCAGTTTCCTGGTCTTAATGTCACACAATCGTTATGTGAGATGAAGGGCATGTGAAACCTCTCTATACATTTTATAGTTACCTGCAATCTACAATATTTAAAACCTAAATAAATAAATAAATAAATAAGGGAAGAGAGAGGAGGAGGAGGAGAAGGAGGAGAAAGGAAGAGAGGAGAGGGGAGGAAGCCACGTGGCAGGATGTGCTAAATGACCACCTGGTCCATGTATTGTGTGCAGGAAGGAGCCCATGATGACAAGCAACTTCAGTAGGTGCACGGAGACCCCATTACTTACCAGGTAGCAATGGTCCTCAGTAAATGGGTGTTGTTTGTTCATATGACAATTATCAAGGAAAGTTCATATACTCCCTGAAACAGGTTATCAATAAACAAATTGTCATTAGACCAGACATTTCGTTGGTTTTGACAGAGGAGAAGGATTCTTATGAAGAGTTATTCAGCTTAAAAATATTCTTATTTTGGTACAGATGCTCCTCATTTAAAGATTTTTTAAATATGGGGGCGCCTGGGGGGCTCAGTCTGTTAAGCGTCTGCCCTCAGCTCAGGTCATGATCCCAGGGACCTGGAATCCAGTCCCACACTGGGCTCCCTGCTCAGCGGGGAGCCTGCTTCTCCCTCTGCCTCTCCCTCTGCTGCTCCCCCTGCTTGTGTTCTCTCGCGCGCTCACTCACTCTCTCTCTCTCTCTTTCAAATAAATAAATAAAATCTTTAATTTTTTTTAAATGTGAGTGAGTTACATGAAATGATGTGAATACTGGCATGATAGTTGGTGTGTGGTATTTAAATGCGGATGGGGTGTTTGTAGCTGACGCGCACACAGCTGTCTTGCCAACCTTGGGGACCGGGCCACCACCCCCTCTACCAAGTCATGTTCCATCCGTTTCCGGGGCAGATAGAGTTGATGAAACATGTGAGGCCCTGACCATTCACAGCTAATTTCTTTCCTGCTAATAAAATTACAAAAGCAAATCTATTGATATTTGGGTCAAGGTTTTGAAAATGTTAAAGACACAGAGACTTAAAATCTTATCTTACTGGTCACGACCCACTGGTGTGTTCCTGAAATCACTTAGATCTCCAACCAGCACTTGTTAAAAAATGAGACTAAATTGAATAAAATAGAAAATGTTAAAGATCTTGGCTTATACTAGAGATAAGTAGTGTTTTGTGGAACTTTTCTTAATTAGGGGTGCACATACACACACATGTACGCTGGGTAGTGGTGTCAAAAAGATTAAAAATAATTATAAAGTATATATTGCAGAATAAACACATGTTTAATAAGCAGATTAATGATTGCTCTCACATTTTTAATTTGCCCGATTCTGCTCCTGAATGTGAATTTACCAAGACCCAATATGCCCATGTTAGCTTATTAAATGTTGAGTTTGAGGGTCCCTGAGAAAGTTTAATGTGGTGATGTTTATCAAAGGCCTTTGTAAACTCTCCAGCTTTGCCCAGATGTGTGGGCTTCTGCTGCCGATACCCTTGGAAAACTGAAAATTTCGTAAGGGCAGCATTTTTAAGCACTTGGTGCTTGGTGGGTTTTAGGCCTGAGAAAGTGGAGGGTACAAGCGATGCAGTTCAAAGGCCAAGCTGTAACTTCCCACTGCGTCACCGTGAGCAGTCCCGCCCCTGGCCGATGTGTCATTTCTCTGCAGACCAATTTCATTGTCAATTTCCAGGTGGATCACAGCTTCCCAGGCTTTCTTCTGTTACCAGCAGAGCCTGTCCTGGAGGAATCACCAGGTCTGCTCTGGAGATTTACATTTGCCCCTCACCTCCATGGCCCTGGACTTGTCAGCCAGTGGGTGGGGGTCAGGTGCACCACGCCAGCCATGGGCAACACTGTAGCCCAGGTCAGGTGAGGCCCGCCGTAATCCACAGTGCTGGCTCTGTTGATCCGAGTGCTGGGATTCTGGGTAAAGGCCCTCTGGGGAGTGGTCAGTGCCTGGGGAGATATTGGGGTATCCGACCCGACATGTGGCCAGTAGTCAGAGCCCTCTGTCTCCCTCCCTCTTAGGCTGCCAGAGGGTCAAATGATGAGACTTCTCCCATTTGACAGATGGGAAGACTAAGGCTCAGGGGACCAAGACAGTAGTTTACCCTGCAGAATCAGCAGATGGCCAACTTTAAATTCAATACCAGGTATTCAACCTACATACCCTAGCCCGCTTCTATAACACCAATGATTCAGGCACCTTGCTCACTTGTGACTGTCATCTAGAGCCCCTGGGAAGCACAGCATAGAAATCCCTACCTGTAGCCTTGAAGGCTGGTGGGCGCTGGAAGCACAAATGCATGAGTATGCCCAAGATCTAGGAAGAAAGCTAAGAATTGAATTGCCCACTATTTTCAAGAGGCTCTACATTCATGTCTGTGATTATTCACACCTGTCATGCCAAGGCAACAGAGGGGGCATGTGCTAGACCCATTGGAAAAATAAGAAAAATAAGGGATGGGACATGTTCAAGGTCACAGGCAAATGAGCCCAAAGCCATGATCCAGGCTGCAGGACCCATGAACCAGGCAATAGGGCCAGGGAGGGCTTGAGAAGCTTCCTGAGCTCTGGAAGGAACTGTGGACTTACCCTCCCCTTCCCTGCATCCCTTTTCATCTCTCCTTGGAGTCTACAGAGCACATTTTTTGGTGAAGCAAAACCCAATTTCACAAATTATATATTACAAAATATGTTGCATCTCAGTCTGCTGGGTGTGCATAATACATATGGCCTCTTTAATATTTCCCCGGCTTCTCTGTTGATGAGCTAGAGACGTCCAAGAAAATGTACATTTTTACTTTAATTGAATCTGGGGACACACTGGTTGGTGGGGGAGGGGTGTGCAGGCAGCAGTTTCTGTCACGTATTCATGCAGTACATGAACCTTAATGGCCTCCCGTTCCATGTGACAAGAGCACATGTGTCTTTAGGTTTTATGGGAACCAAGCATTCCACTGAGCTGAGACATGTCTCTGTAGAGCGAACATCCGGTGGGTGATTTCCCAAGCACCCCTGCCGGGAGCTCCTTACGTTTTTCCCTGCAGATCCCAAGCGGATTCACACTGTTGTGGCCCATCTCTGCTTGCTGATGCATTACAAGGCTGTTTCAGCATGCATGCATTTTAGGGGATGCGCACACTTTTGCTGACCGTGGTCCCATCTGAATAATAGCTAATAATAGTACCGGGAGGTCACAGAGGTTTTCCTGGGAAGCAGATAGAAAAATGCTCTGGCTCTTTGCCATGCAAAGCTAATCTGACTTCTTTTCTGTAGATAAACTCATTTCAACCCAGAAGCTCTTTTTGTGCAATAATATTTCCTTATAGTGGATTAAATTTAAGAAGATGAAAGCGACACTCATTTATTTTTCATGTTTATCCATTTTGGATGAAAGCCTTCCTTGGAAGAAAATGCGGTGTTACGGGTCCCCTCATGGGTTTTGGTCAAGGCCACGATGGTACAGGGTTCCCCCAGAGCCTTGGGGTCCTAGATCATACCTCTAATGAGGGGTCGGAGACCAGGGACACGACCAGCTCACCCAGTGCCTGTGCCCACAGCCCCCTCCCGGGATAAAGGATACTGGGAGCAGCAGGTCCTGCGGAAGACTCTCACGGCTGGTGGCCACCAGGCCTGCTGCCACGGAACCCATAGCCCGAGCCGCAGGGAGCACCTGGGTGCTCCCAGCCTTGAGGGCTGCATGCAGTTCATCTCCTGGCACTCACCCTTGATCTGTGTTTTCCAAACTTCACAACAAAACTTCAAGAAAAAACTATTAGCTGCAAATTAGATATTCTGGTGGAAGCCTAGAATTATTTTTCAGGACAGAGGGCTCAATTTCCCGCTCTCAGGTGTATGATTAAAATCAATTAAATCACTCTTCCAATGTCAGCCGCAAGATTCTCCTGACAAATGAAATTATGCGAGGAAAGTGTTCTCTTCCCTCTCCAGCCTTCCCAGCCGCGTTCACACCGCACGTGAGATCAAAATGCTCAGCTCCGGGATTTCCGAGATATTTTCCACAAGAACAGGAGCAATCCCCGGACCCCTGTGTGAGTCGACGCGGGGGTCTCTGGTGGCCAGATTTGATGGCCTCTGTATGTGGAGATAGATTCGCAGCTAACGAACAGGAAACGCGACTAGGGAAATTTAACCATTTGGGGGCTGAGCCAGGCTTCTTTACATAAATTAATGTTTTCTTGGCAGGAATATGAACGGGCCCTTCAAATTTCAGGATGTAACCTTTGCATGTCTCTTTTTATGCATGAGACAATCTTCGAGGCATTTTTCTTCCTGAAAAAGCTCTGTCTTATCAGCCCCAGAGGTCGTTGATGGATTTTAAACCAACCCAGAAGCCCGCTGATGGCTTCCCCTCCTTCCAGAGAGTCTGTGGGTTTAGCACAATGCAGCCTGCACTCGACCTGAAAGTCAAGCCAGAGAGCTCTCTTCAAGGGAAAACGTAAAGTAGCATATTCCCAGGGAGATCAGTAGTTGGGGGACAAAGATTTCTCATTGACAGAGGTGCTCAGATGCAGTTCCACGCTACCTTCAGCAAATTATTTACCTCTTAATTTGTTAAAACATATGGGCTTAGGTGTGACTTTTGCCCAAGAGACATTCATTGATATTATATGCTCATTTGGTTTGGCTTTTTTTTTTTTCCCCATTGAGGATTGAACAAATGTTTGCTGCATTCTGGAAGTTTCTTCCCTCTCTCCCTCCCTCTCTTCCTCTCTCCCTGCCCCAGCTCATGGGGGAAGCCTTGCCGTGTGATGGCTTTTGTTCCTACACTCTGTTTCCAGTCCAGGGCGTCACCCCAGAGCATGCACCTAAGGAGGGGCACACCCAGTCCTGAATGCCTGGTGAGCGGCACACCCAGTCCTGAATGCCTGGTGAGCAGGTCCCATTTTCTGTGCCCCTTTGGTGGCTCTGTGTCCCCCCACTCCCTGTCCCCAGCTCCGTGAGCACCCCCTTTCCCCTCCAGTCTGAATTCAGGCCTTCACACCAGGGCTATCCCAGCCATGTTCCAACAAGGTTCATCTCAAGAGTCACCACCCCATTCTACTCCCTTAGCATTCCCATGTCCTTGTGCAGGAAGCCCAAATCCCCACAGATATTACCACTGCTCTTGCTCCCCACATGCCGTGAACTGGCCACACAGCACTGGGACAGCCCTCAAATGTCCACTGCCGTCCTCAACCCAGTCATCTGCAATTGCCATTCTGTCTGGAATGCCCGACCTCTGGTCCATCTTGTGAACCCTTGGCCTTTGTTCAAAGAAAGATTCATGTGTAGACTGGGGGTAAGCGGACAGAGACTGTGTGGTGAGCCTGGGTATGACATTTGGCTCTAAGACTCAACCTCGGATATGTCCCTCATGGAGATGTGTGACCTCCCGAAGGCCCGGTCTCATCAGCATCACAGCCATGACAGCATGCCTACCCCTCTGGGAGAGGGTCTCAGCGCAGATCCCACCTGGACAATTCCTCAATGGGCACAATTGAAGCCTAACATACCTTGGTGGCCCTCAGTGGACCCACTCAGATGCTCCCAGGCAGTGAAGCACTTGGTCATCTGCACGATTTTGTTGGAGAGCCTTATTGCATGTCTCTGCAGCCTGAAGTGTTCTAGGAGGCATGGGCATTTGTTACATGCCTATCCTTTATTCTTATAGCATTGAGCAGTGCCTGGCACCTGGTGAATGTCAGTAAGAGCTTCCTATGGAGGGAAATGAATACATGAATGTTAAATTTTCTGAAATTTCCAAACTTTACTATGAAATAAGAGTGGTCCAATGCTGCACAGATCTCCCCATTTTAGATCTGAACATTTTAAGAATAGTTCCTTCAGCAGAAGCTCAGCTGATGGGATTCCAGGTCTAAATAAGTCCTGCTATCCACCTGCAGCTGTTGAGTGTAGAGGAGACCCCCCAGAGGGCAAGGTCGCTGGCCCCAGGGTAGACAGAATCAGGAGACTGTCAGAGCCTTCTTCGTTGGGCAAAAGGAGGCCGTAGTAATAGTGATGACTTCCTTCTCCTGTGCCAAAGCCAGTCACGACCAAGTCCTCTGACAACTTCCAAGTACGTTTTGAACCCATCCTTTTTCATCCGTTTGAGCTGCAAACACATCTGCCCGGCCCCCAGCCCCAAATGTCTTCACTGGATTACAGTAAGAGCCCCCAATGAACTTCTTGCTTCTGTTCTTGCCCACTCCTGACCCTGCAGTGACCCACTCTCCCTCAGATGCCTCCCACCCCACTAAATCCCTTTATAGCTCTGCATCTCTCTGGAAATGAAACCCAGGCCCCTCACCCTGGCCTGAAAGATTGTTTCAACGGGGCATTTGAGCATGGTTTCATCTTCTCATTTTTTTACTGGCATTTCTTCTGGGAATTTCCTCTGAGGATCGTTTCAACTTGGAAATTTGTGGGTTTTCAGCTTAATTTTAAAGAGATCTTTACATATTAATTATGTTAGCCCTCCGTGGTCATCTGCCTTTGACCTCTCTGAAATTGTCAAAGAGTCTTGCATTTTAATTTTGATGTAGTTCTGCTTCCTTTTACTCTCCTATCTGGTCTCTGCCATTGGCTAAGTATTTAGAAAGTCGGCAGATGGGACACCTGGGTGGCTCAGTCGGTTAAGCGTCTGCCTCCGGCTTGGGTCATGATCCCATGGTCCTGGGAGTGAGCCCCACGTCAGGGTCCCTACTCAGCAGGGAGTCTGCTTCTCCCTTTCCCCCTGCTTGTGCTCTCTCTTTCTCTCTCTCTCAAATAAATAAATAAATAAAATCTTTTAAAAAAAAGAAAGATAGTTCACAGATGCCTTCAGGTTATGAAAATATTTCCTGTGTGATGCTTTCATAGTTTGGCTGTTGATAATATACAGGTAGATAGAGATGTATATGCGTGTTAACCTCAGTGAACTAGTTTTCGTAATAGCATTTATTAAATAGACTATCCTTTACCTGTTGATTTAAAATTCCTTTGTCCTTTTTAAATTCTGGATCTCCCTCTGTCTCTAGAGGTTTTCTTCTCATCCATTGATGCATCTGTCCTTCTGAACCTTGTACCACATTTTAATGATTGCATCTCAATAAGTTTTAATATTCTCCACTAATGTTTCTTCCTTTTCAACATTTTCTGAATGATTCTTGTAGGTCCTTTTTACCAGGTGAATTGTAGAATAATTTTGTTTAGTTCTCCACTCCCCAAAAATAACTTCCCTAGAGAAGAATATTACTCAATATTAAAAAGGAATATGCTATCTACACACACCACAACGTGGATAAATCTCAAAATAATGATTCTGAGGAGGGATGCCTGGGTGGCTGAGTTGGTTAAGCATCTGCCTTCAGCTCATGTCATGATCCCAGGGTCCTGGGATCGAGGCCCATGTCAGGATCCCTGCTCAGCACGGAGTCTGCTTCTCTCTCTCCCTCTGCTCCTCCTCACTGCTCATGCTCTCTCTCAAATAAATAAAATCTTAAAAAAATATATTATTATTCTGAGGAGAGGAAGGCAGACCAAAAAAAAGGTGGATACTGTATAATTCCATTTACGTAAAATCCAGGAAAGGCAAACTACTCTTCTATTAGTATACTTAATTTGACATTTTGACAGGATTTTTGTACCTCTAGTCAAAAGTAAAAGTGATCAATAGTTTTATTTCTGTGTGTGTGTGTGTCATCTTTGTGGATTTAGACATGAGAGGTTACTCCATTCTTATCAAATGAATCCATAGACTGTAGCATCTGGTACAGAAAAGGCCTAGGTCAGTCGGGAGGCCCAGAAAGTAGAGGAGGTACAGATGCCTTAGTTGTGGGGTTGGGGGGATCCCCCAGGGATCCGAGGGGAGGAGTCAGGGCTCCGGGCAGTAGGGAGGCACTGCGCTCGGTGGTCAGGCTGGGGGTCTTACCAATTGGCAAGAAATATTTTAACAACAATTATAGACTGAACGCGAACCCTCAAAATGGAGCTTAACCTGTTTCTAACCCTAGTCCCAATGCCTTGCTGAGCCAGCCACAGGGCCACAGAACTTACATGGTTGCTCCACAGGCAGATGTAAGCACCTCAGGAGGCCACCAGTAACAAGCAGATTCTCAGCACCCTGTCAGCAGAATAATCGAGACTGAGATAACTTTTTTCCAATTTCTTCCATCATTACTGGGCAATTCAGTTTTGTTACTTCATATTTTTCTAAAATGCATTTATTTTATTGAGATTTTTGAATTCCTTAGGATGCATCTGTGCAGACAATGTCTTGTAATTTATTAAAATTGCCAGGGTGCCTATCTGTTTGTATTTCCTCTCTTTTCTTCCTTATTATACCACCTAGGATTTTGTCTGTTTCACAAGGTTCCTTTTTTAGTGTTTATCACGTCAGCTTTTGACTTATCAGTGCTATCTTTTTGTTTTCTGAATTATTAATATCTGCTCTTATCTTTTTAATTGTTTTTGCAATTTTAATTATGAAGTACTTCAAACATACAGCGTAGAGCTGAGGATCATATAACAGATGCCCATTAAAGTGCCATACAGATATTAAGGAATGCAAGCTTTGCCATATTTACTTCCAGTCTTAAGTTTTCATAAAATAAGTCTTTCTAGATACAGTGAAAGCCATTGTTCCCACCACTACTGCCTTCTCTCACCCGAAGGGCCATCACACCCTTGAAATTGCTGGGTGTCCATCCATCTCGGATACATTTATGTATATCCGTGAACAACACGTATGTTTTTCTGAAGTCTGAGCAAATGGCAAAATACACTGAAGATTCGTTTACAACTTGGTTTTTCACTTGGCATGATTTCAAGATTCACACACATCGCTCTAGTTCATTCCAACTCCCGTATTATTCTATTATATAACTATATAATAAGTGATGTATCCATTCACTCTACCATCCTTCTGAACATGTTCCCATGCACCTGGGGGAGGAATTCTCAAGGTTATGCACAGAGGAGCCGAATTGCTGGATCGAAGAGTAAGCTCATCTTCCACACACATAGATGTTGCCGAACTGCTCTTCAGTATAGTTGATACATCCTCCCCTTGTGCTGATTCCTAAACAGAGGGAGGCCAATCATTTATTGTCAAACCAGGACACTTCGAACAAGGAAGATAGTCTCTGTGGATAATTATGCTGGACCAGAAGCATGAACCTGAGTGGTCCCGGTCGAGCCAAGACACAGAGCCAGCCACCAACTGCGTGGCTCCTATCTCTGCACAGAGCCTCCCAGCAAATGTTTAACTTTGCCATCTCATGGGTCTGGAATGATGATACCTCCTTGTTTCACTGATTTTCATTTCCTTGACTACCAGCAGGTTGAGCAATTGTCCTTCATTCTACAGGCCTTATTGTCCACTCAAGAAATGCCCAGCCCTGTCCTTGGTGCCAGGAGAGAAGGAGTGAGCAGCAGAGATGAGGAGTCTAGACTCCCAGAGTTCACAGTCTACTCCAGGGAAAGACGTGGTCTTTTCTCTTTATCTGTTGTTACTTCATTTCTGGCAGCATTGAGCATCATGAAGAGGAATCATGCTGGGTCAGGAGCTGCAGGGATGGGATGGGGAGCACCTTGGAAAGGTGGGGGTCACTGGGGAGATCTCACTGAGAAAGACAGAGTGAAACAAAATCCAGTGTTCCAGGCTCTGGGGTCCCGAAGAGTGAGTGTTTATACCTGAAGAAAGGGGTAAGAAGTGATTTTGGAGAGGAAGCCAGAGGCCAGATCCTGTAGACTCTTAACCATAGCGAGGAGTGTTTGCTTCCTTCCCCCCCTAAGGGGGACTGGAAAACCTGGAGGGTTTTACAGAGAACGGAGCTACCCCACATGGGGATGTTTACAGAGCCATGGGATGGAGGGAAAGAAGGAGGCCGGGCAAGGATTACCTGAGTTCTACAGGGGGCCAACAGGACTCTGTGGTGGCCATGGAAGCCCAGGTGTGGGAACCAGTGTCCTCTGGCACATGCTTTAGAAGCGGAACTAACAGGATTTGCGGAAGAATACCTTGTGGATTGCAGGAAACAGAGGAAGCAAGACTAATGATTAGATTTTGAGATGAAGAACTGGACAAGGATCCTCTTCTGGGAATTGTCCGTAACCTTTGCCTGCCTTTTGCTTGGGGTTTCAACCAGCTTTTTGTGAATTCTGCAAATTTTTCTGTCAGTGTTTGATATTCATCATTTATCGGTTGTAAGGTTGCAGGTACGTTCTAGTCTGTTAGACATTTTTTTTTGTTTTACCTTATATGTAGATAAATTTATGGTCTGGGACCGTTGTTGTTTTGTTGAATGTCTCTAGATGAAAATAGAAGGAAATCTTCATGGAGTTGGGTTTGTTCTTCACACAGAGGATTGAATCCACCTGCGATTTAAGTGTTTCATTAGATACAATGTAGGGATCAATCCTTATTTTTTTCTATGAGAATTACCATTAGCTCTAGTGCCATTTATTTAAAAATCCTCTGTTTCTCCCAATCTTACCACCATCATTGTCATCCATTGTATATGAAATAGTATTCAACTATATGGATACTCTTACAGACTTTCTATCTTGTTTCCTTAGTCTCTTTTTCTACCTGTGTACAAATAATAAGGCCTGGTATCTGTAGATTTCCCCAACTAATGTTTGTCTTGGCCCTCAGCCATTGACAAACTAGTCAAAAATTCTGGAGAGCAAGTTTCCAGAAAACCACCCTTGGGATTTTTATTGAAATTGAACATTGTTTACTGAGTCATTTTTTTTAAATTTATTAACTGAGAAATTATCATCTGGTTGGTACTGAGTCTTTCCTTCCATGGACTTTCTATCTCTCCACTATTTGGGTCTAAAATCTTCAATCCAGTTTTAAATTTTCTCCGTAAATGCCTTACTCAAAAAAAGTTTGATTTTTTAAAAATGCCTAAATTTAAGTTATGATTTTGTGGCAATCGCCAAAGGACTCTTATATTTACTTGTTGCAGGAATATGGGGATTTTAATTTGGGGGAAAAATTTGATTCTAGTGTAGTAGTTTTGACAATGATGCTAGAGATGCTCTTTAATTTCTGTGTTGATAATTGTATTTGCTGTGATTAGTGACAAATTTTTTCTTCCTTTTGAATTCTCTGAACATCCCCTCCCTGCCACCACTGCCCTGGCTGGGGTCTTTACTTTAATGCTTAATAGAGGTAGTGATAGAGGGGCTCTGTCTATTGCTCTTCATTTTTTTAAAATCTAACAGGATCAGCTTCCAGTGTGTTTTAATCAATTTCAAATGTGATGTTTGCTGTAGAATTATTTGGTAGTTAGGTTAAGAAATTTATCTTCTTTTCATAGTTTGCTAAGTGTTTTAATAAAAAATGTGTGTTGGATTTTTTTTTTTTTTCTTGAATGTAGGGAGTTGATCACAGAGGTTTTCTCCTCTAAACTGTTAATTTGTCAAGCTGCCTTAATAGATTTTTCTAGTATTAAGCCATCTTTACACTTATGGGATAACACAATATTTTGTTGATTAATTTTTCCTATTTTTTCTATTTTATTAATCATGTAAAAGAGCTAACATTTAGATTTGTTGATCTCTCTTTCTTTTATTCTAATAACTTCTGCCCAACCATTATTTTGATCTTTCTACTATTATTGTTCTTTTCCTTAATTCTTGAGTTGGCTATTAGTTGTCTTTTGTGGGCTTGAAAAAAAGTGATTACCAGGTGAATATTTCTTTCACAGAAATCCACAAAATATTATTACTATTATTATTTATTGTTGTTGTCAATGTATATTACATACAATGTACAGTTCCAACCTTAAGAGTACCATTGAATTAATATACTTGACCTTTGAATGATGCAAAGTTTAGGAGTTCCAATCCCCTACACAGTCAAAAACCTGCATATAATTTTGATTTCCCCCAAACTGAAATATGAATAGCCCACTGTCACTGGAAGCCTTTTTGAGAACATAAACAGTGGATTGACAAATATTTTATATGTTTCATGTATGAGATACTTTATTCTTATAGAAATATAAGGTAGGGAAAGGAAATGTCATTAGGACAATCATAAGAGACAGAAAAACATTTACAGTGCTGTCCTTGTAAAAAGTACGCGTGCGTGTGGACCCCCACAGCTCAAACCCGTGTGGCTCAAGGGTTACCTATAGGAAGGAAGGGTCAGCACATAGTAAATGTTCGTCACCTCAGAAAATCCCTGTGTTCACCTTCCCAGTTAATCCTCCCACAAGTGTTGACATGTAGAATTTTCCTTGGACTTCAGTTCTAAACGTGTTCTAATAATTAGTTTGATTTTTTAAAATTAAGATTTAATTTTTAGAGCATTTTTATCACAGCAAAACTGAGGAGAAGTGCAGAGATTTACCATCTATCTGCTGCCCTTCACCCATGTATAATCTCCCCACATTGACACCCCCACCAGAGGGTACACTGGTCACAGTTAATGAAACTACACCGACACATTTTCATCACAAAGGTCCATAGTTTACACTACGGTTCATTCTTGGCGTTTACATACTATGAGTTGGAAGAAATGTATAATGACATGGATCCATCATGATGGTATCCCATGAAGTAATGCCCTAAACATCCTCTGTGCTCTGCCTATTCACCTCCCCCACTCCCAACCCCGAGCAACCACTGATATGTTCACTCTCTCCAAAGTTTTGTCTTTTCAAAAATGTCATAGAGTTGGAATTATGCACCACATAACCTTTCTTATGGGCTTCTTTCACTTATTAATATGCATTTACATTTCCTCCATGTCTTTTCATGGCTTGGTACATCTTCTCTTTTTATTTATTATTTATATTATTTAAATATTATTTATGTTGTTCCTTTTGTATATACCAGTTTATTTAACCATTCACCTACTGAAGGACATCTTGGTTGCCTTTAAGTTTTGATAATTATGAATAAAGCTGCTATAAACATTCATGTGCAGGATTTTGTAGGTCTTCAATTTCTACAGGTAAATCCTGAGGAGCAAGACTGATGGACTGTATGGTAAGAGTATGTTTAATTTTGAAAGAAACTGCCCAACTGTCTTCCAAAGTGGCTGGGCCATTTTGCATCTTCACCAGCGATGAGTGATAGTCCCTGTTGCTCCACATTCTCACCAGCATCTGGTGTTGTCAGGGTTCTGGATTTTGGTCATTCTAATAGGTGTGTAGTGGTATGTCATTGTTGTTTTAATTTGCACTTTCCTGATAACATGTGATGTGGAACATTTTTTGGTATGCTTACTTACCGCCTGTATATCTTCTTCACTGAAGTGTCTGTTAAGGTCTTTGGCTCATTTTTAATATTTTTATTTGTTTGTTTTCTTATTGCTGCATTTTAAGAGTTTTCTTCTTTTTGTATATTTTAAATAACTCCTTTGTCACATGTGTCTTTGGTAAGTATTTTCACCCAGTCTGTAGCTTATTCTCATTCTTTTGACATTGTCTTCCACAGAGTAGAAGCTTTTAACTTTAATGAAGTTCAGCTTATCAATTACTTATTTCATGGATTGTGACTTTGGCGTTTTATCTAAAAAGGCATCACTGTGCCCAAGATGATCTGGTTTTCTCCTATATTATTTTCTAGGTGACTTATTGTTTTGCATTTTACATTTAGATCTGTGATCCATTTTGAATTAATTTTTATGAAATGTGTAAGGTCTGGGCCTAGATTAGTTCTTTTGCTTTTGTCTTATTTTTGTTTTTGTTTTTGTTTTTTCATGTAGCTATCCAGTTGTTTCAGCAGCATTTGTTGAAAAAACTATCTTTTCTCCATTCATTGTCTTCCACTATTTTTCAAAGATCAGTTGACTATATTTGTGTGGGCCTATTTCAGGACTCTCTGATCTGTTCTGTTGATCCATCTGTCTATTCTTTCACCAATACCACACTATCTTGATTACCATAGCTTTATAGTAAGTCTTGAAGTAGAATAGTGTCAGTCCTCCAAACTTGTTCGTCTCTTTCAATACTATGTTGGCTATTCTGGGGCTTTTGCCTCTCCATATAAATTTTAGAATCAGTTTGTCAATATCCACAAAATAACTTACTGTAATTTTAATTAGAATTACATTGCATCAATAGATCAAGTTAGGAAGAACTGACATCTTGAAAATATTGAGTCTCCCTATCAATGACTATGGAAATATCTCTTCACTATTTAGTTATTTTATTTCATTCAGCAAAGTTTTGAGGTTTTCTCGTACAGATCTTACACATATTTTGTTAAATTTTTAACCAAGTACTTCAATTTTTTTAAGTGTTAATGTAAATGGTATTATGCTTTTAATTTCAAATTCCATTTGTTCATTGTTGGTATATAGGTAAGTGATTGACTGTCATATATTAACCTTGTATCTTGCAAGTTTGCTATAACTGCTTATTAGTTCCAGGCATTTTCGTTGTTGTCTATGATTTCAGATTCTCCACATATGTAATCATGTCATCTGCAAACACAGAAAGTTTTATTTCTTTGTTCCCAGTCTATATACCTTTTATTTCCTTTTCTTGTTTTATTACATTAGCTGGAACTTTCACTATGCTGTTGAGAGGAATGGGAAGAGTGGATCTCCTTGCCTTGTACCTGATCTTTGTAAGGAAGCTTTGAATTTCTCACCATCAAGTATGATGTCCAGGGTCTAATGGTCTTGATGAGGGGTAAAGTTAGTGTAAATGTTGTATAAGAGGCCCAGAGACACCGAAGGGCAGAGGTTAAGGGATAGAATCCAAATCTGTACAACACTGGCAACTACAGGTACAGGTAGAAGCACATGGAAACTGAAGGTATAAAAAGTGTTTTGCATGATGTGAAAAAGAACAACAAAGACAGGCTAACTAACTAAACGGAACTAAAGGTTAACTGGCTGGGTTAGGGAAATGCATAGGTAAGTTTTCATCGTCACCTCCAAATGCAAACGGTCTACTGATTTTCAAATGTCTCTTTTTGTTGTTGTTACTGACATTTCAAGGTCTCATTCAATATTTTAACATTTAAACTTAGTTTTACAGAAATAAATTTCAGCTGAGAAATCAAGTCCCTAGGCATAGAATTACATAACTTTTCTTAGTTCAGGCACTGTCTTTTATTATTGTTTTGAGAAGCTGTAATGAAATTTTATTTCTCTGTACTTGACTTATAGAAATCAAAATTCCCAAGAGGAAAAAAAGTTAAGGAATCCACCAGAGGGAGCTTAGAGTTGGCAAATACCCTTAAAATTCTTTCCTTTTCTCTTTCTTTCTTTTCTTTTCTTTCTTTCTTTTCTCTTTCTTTCTTTCTTTCTTTCTTTCTTTCTTTCTTTCTTTCTTTCTTTCTTTCTTTCTTTCCTTCCTTCCTTCCTTCCTTCCTTCCTTTCTTAGAAATCAACACCTCAAGGTATGTTTTGGTTTCCATTTATTTTTACAGTAGTAAATATTTTATTACTTAAAAAGGGAAGCAATGTTTGTTCTTAATTGTTTTTGATTAAATATGCTAATTACATTTTGGAATACTAATGACACACAGTACTAAATGTTTTAATAATGCAGTGAAGTAAGCTGGCAAATATAACAACAAATTAACCTGAAATGGTTACATAGCTTTCCTCATTTTAAATTGTAATAATACAAAAGAAAGGGGAAAAAAAGTCAAAATTGTGTCATCTAATGTGGAAAGGAAAAACTTTATTAAATAATTCTGGCATTTTAATGTAAAAGAATTCATTAAGAAGCTCATCTCTTCTAGAGCAATGACCTAGAGAACAGTCAGTTGGTTGACTGTTTCTAATCTGTCAGAATTCATGCCCCACAAATCAAGACAAAATCAGTTCCTTGGTGGTGACAAGAGCCCCCCTCTCCTTGCACAAACATACCTGGTCTACACTGATCCAGAATGTGGGACTGTGCTGTAAGGGACAGCCCATCACCCCGTGGGCACCCCCAGCCCCAGGCAGTCCACCTCAAACCATGATGCAACTTCTCTTTATGTTAATCCAAGTCACGTCATTGTCATCAAGAAGAAGTAAGGAAAATATTTGTCCAGATGTCCACTTGTATTTAACAGAGACCATTCAAGGTTTTTGCTAAAAAGCAACACTCGGCTTTAGTCTCTTTCTTTGTTGTCTTATGAAGTGGTTAATACACCCTTGAATCAGTTCCTTATTCTGGGCTGGTATCAGCTTGGAGACAGCAGCAGCTCTGATGAGGACAAAAGGCTACACAATGCAGAGGGACGTGAACACTGCTACAGTCAAAGGGTCTCGCAAAAAAATTAACTTGGAATCCCATCACCCTTTAGAGCAGTGGTTCCAGCTGGCAAAGTCTGGAGACATTTTTGTTTGTCACATCTGGGGTGCTACTCCCTAATAATGAGGAGAGGTCAGAAATGCTGCTAAAAACCCTATAATGCACAGGACAGTCAACCACAGAAAAGTATCCTGCCCCCACTGACAGTAATGCAGCAGTTGGGAAAGCCTGTCTAGATGCAATGACCAAATGACAGCAGGTGTCCAGGAAAGAGAAGCACAGTGGAAGGAATGCGCTAGAACAGGAACTCCATGGGCTAACGGACCCGCCTCCTTTACCATTAAATTGCTCAGGAAATGGAAGGAAAGAAGGAGGGAGAATGTGTGTGAGGGAGGGAGGAAGAGGAAGGAGGGAAGGAAGGAAGGAAGGAAGGAAGGAAGGAAGGAAGGAAGGAAGGAAGGAAATAAGTCAAGGCCAAAGATTTGAGAGATTTGAGACCCACTAACCAATTGCAATGCATGGATCTTATTTTGATCCTGATTTGAGCAATGAATTGTTACAGATTTATGAGGTTGCCAGGGAATTTTGAACCCTAATTGGATATTTAATGATAGAATTATTGTAAAGTATTAAGGGGAATAATAACGATAGATAGATAGATAGATAGATATAGATACATATCCTTATTTTTTATATCTTTTTTTAATCCTTTTTATTTTTTACCAGCATAACCTGAAAATTTTATGAGCTTGAGATTTACTTCAAAATATTCTAGAGGAGGGGAGGGCTGGAGAGATGCAGGGGATAGATGAAACAGGATCGTTATTGCTTACGCTGAGCAATTGGTCTATGAGAGCTGATATTTTTCCATTTTTGTAAACATTTGAAATATTCCAGAACAATATATTTTAAGGAAGACTGGTTGGTTCTTTTAATTTTTTGTTGTTTAAATCACAGAGGGCCTCCATCGACTTCAGGGAAAATCTCCCAGGCAGCTGTCCCAGTCCACAGAAGAGTGGCTGCCCAGCAATAGCCCAGCCGGAGACCTGCACGCTCAGGCATGAGGCCCAAGGAGACAGAGCTGGTGCAGAAACCCAGGGCCGGGTGTTGGGAGACATGGCTGGTGCAGTGAGCACCGGCTGCGGCAGCTGTGTCCTCTGAGCCTCGATTTACTCATCTAGGAACGGTGACAAGACCACTCAGCAGTGAGATGCCAGTGAAGTCACTGATACGGAGTTATAGCGATTGCTGAGCCCCTCGCAGATGTGCCCAGGGTTGAGCCTTGCAGAAGGAAGCCTGGTGCTGGTGTTCAGAGAAAAGGGCTGTCATGCCCTTCTCTAGGGGCTCAAAGATGCACAGCCTTATGGGACCATTGTTAGAAAATGGCTTGAACCCCACAAACAGTGAGGTCCGGGCACCGTCCTGTGTGCTGAGAAGGTGCCATGGGAGAGTTGAGGAAGGCTGACCACACTATGTCTGAGTGTTTGGTGAACCATAGGAACCCATTCACAGACCCTAGAGGGTTCCGGCAGCACTGCTCTGAGAGGCTGGACAAATGAGGAACACCCATGAGGCTGCCAGGTGGCTCCTTCAGCATCAGAAACAGACATGTGACAGGGATGAGGGTCTGATCTGGACAAAAGTGAAAGCTCAGAAAGGTCAATTTGGTGCAGCTTGCCCGAAACTTTGGTTAAAAGATTTGGCCATTTGGCACTAGGGAGCCATTGAATATTTTTAGGCTCAGGAGAGACATGGCCAAACTTACATTTAAGAAGGTTCTGAATATTTTTAGGAGACATATTTAGGCTACAGGTGACAAGTTCTTGAACTATAGCAGGTTTTTTTTTTTTTCCCTGTAAACTTTTTCTGTAAAGAGTAAGATAATAAAAGTGTAAGTATCTGCAGGACCTGTATGATGGTCCTGCATTAGCCCAATAATGTGCCCAGGCCCGGCACATTATAAAAGCGAGATACAGGGAATTCACATTCTTCTTAGAGTTTATCATTTTTGCAGACTAACAATCTCAGGATGTGGCCCATGAGCACTTAACTTGGCTACCTACATGAGCCAGATAGGGTGACCAAATTGTCCCCATTCACCCAGAATGTTCCATGTGCTAGCTCTAAAGGTCCTGGACCCCCAGGAAACCCACAGTTTCAGGCAAACCAGATGGTCTGTCCCTCCGAACTGAGACGACCTTATGGGGTGCTGGGATGTGAACTTTGGGCAGTGCCAAGTCCACACCACTCAGCCCAGGACAGGGAGGACGATGGTCTCCTCTCTGTGTCTGGGTGCATGGGGACCACCATGCCCCAGGGGGTGGTACTTCAGTGACCAGTTTCTCCAAGGACAGTTTGCTCCCGGAGCCCCCCAGGGCTCTGACCTGCTCCGGGCATACCTCTTGCCCAGGTGTCCTCCCGAATCTCCGTGATGATCATTCTGATCTTATTCCAGTTAAATATTTACTTTTATTCCTAATTTGTATCCTTTTCTTTAAAAAGGCCTCCCCAATTGTATACACCCGAGGCCTCATAAAACCTGATTCGCTTCTGGGTCTAGGGCAGTGGGGCAAAGTCTTTGACCTCGGGGGTCAGTTCAAAGCCTGGTTTGGCCTCCTCATTTTTAGGAGTCACAGATGCACTCCCAGGGCTGTTTCCTTAGTCCCTAGAAGGTGAGACACACAAAGTTCTCATTTGCAAAATTAAGGACATTTGTGTTGGACACATGAAGTTTCCCCTTTTCTTGTTAAAACTCCTTTGACTTTGTTCATTAAGCTCGCAATGAGAAAGATCAACCAGTTTAAAAGCCTCAGCTTATCTCCACCCCAGTAAAGCCAGTTGTGAGTGTGGACATCGGGCAAGCCGGAGCGCTAGGACTGCGCCACATGCTGGGCCCCCACAGGAGGAAAAGGGCTCCAAGTGCTTTCCGGGGAATGAGACCCTGAAAGCTCCCATTCATAAGCTGCTGAGCAGCCCCGCCCCTTCCAGGGACTTCTGTGGCACCTGAGGTGTTTGCAAGGTGCCAAAAGAAAACACACTCTCTAGCTGTTGTAATAAAACAGCCATTCTACCAGGGCACCCTCTGTGACTCAGTTACAAGGCACACACTCTGACGGTCACGGCTGTCCCCTGCAGGCCAGCGCCCCTTCACCTCAGGGATCCCCCTCTGCCTCTCATTTCACAGGGGCCCCAGACGGAAGAGGCCCTTCTAAAGAGGGAGCGGCGATCCACGTTCTCAGCGACCCCAGGCCCGTGCCGGGGGAGGCCAGGCCACTCCAGGGCTGGGCTGGGGCAGCTGGGCAGAGGGGGGGAAGAAGGGAGCATGGCAGCGGGAGGTGAGTGGAAGGAATGGGGGAGTTTCTATCCCAGGGAAGTCTGTGGCAGGACCTGAGGGGACCCAAGGACACATCTGACTCTGTGCCTAGTCCATGGCAACCAAGAATAAATACCAAAGCAACAAATGTGGCCGCTCCCAGGGCCTCAGTTTTCCCGCAGGTCAAGGTCTCTGTGAAACAGAGCGTGAAAATGGGTGTAGGTATGCCTGAGGTTCATGGGCGAGCAACCCGGGAAAGAAGATCGCAGGACCGGTCAGGGCAGCCATCAGATCAGGACTCAGAACTGACTTCGTCTCTCTCAGCCCAGGGGCCTTCAGAGCAAGAATTCGGCTGTGGGCAGAGAGATCGGGCCCTGTACCATTGCCCTGTTTGCTATCTGGCTGTAGCTGCCCCTCGAAGGGCATCCCCTGGACCTTAAAGCTGAGGCTGAGCCTGAAGGAAGAGCTGGAGGCTGCTGGCCAAGCATGCACCTCACAACTGGCTGAGGGTCTTTCCTGGAAGGGCGAGGGGGCCAGGCCTCCGTGTCTGCCATGGACACTGGGATTTAGGATTAGGTAAAAAATGCAATAGGGGCGCCTGGGTGGCTCAGTCAGTTAAGCGACTGCCTTCGGCTCAGGTCATGGTCCCAGGGTCCTGGGATCGAGCCCCGCGTCGGGCTCCCTGCTCCGCGGGGAGTCTGCTTCTCCCTCTCCCACTCCCCCTGCTTGTGTTCCCTCTCTCGCTGCATCTCTCTCAAAAAAAAAAAAAAAAACATTAAAAAAAAAAAAAAAATAAAACAATAATCTGGCCCGGAAGAGAGCCTCAGTACACACAGACGTTGTTCTGAGTTTTCTGAAGAAATAGAGCCATCTGAAGGAGGTAAATCCCAGGCGTTCCTGGGACATTTGGAACGTGTAGCAAGGATTTCTTGCTGGTCAGTTAATCAGAGGACCATCCGTTTTGGATGAAGACTCCAGCTTGGTTCTCACCGCTACTATGGTCCTAAGGCAGCCACGGCCCATTCTGCCCGAGCAGGTGCAGCGGGAGCCGCTCTGCGTTCTGTCGCCACTGCCGCTCCCCACCCGGGGAGGTTGGCGCTCCCTCTGACACCCCCTCACAGCTGCCATGGGAGGCACACAGCCCTTGAGCTCCAGGCGTGCCGTTAGCGCCATGGGGACAGAGACCTCTGCCACTGTCTTCGCCACCGCATCCCCAGGG
The DNA here is from genome assembly GCF_003265705.2 of Callorhinus ursinus. Taxonomy (NCBI): domain Eukaryota; kingdom Metazoa; phylum Chordata; class Mammalia; order Carnivora; family Otariidae; genus Callorhinus; species Callorhinus ursinus. Next base: position 4,408,223 of record NW_027397120.1, read on the forward strand.
TCCGCCGGGCGCCGGCGGCTGACAGAGAATTCTTGACCTGAACTGATGGTAACTAAAATTCGCGAACAGCTGTAGCTGTGAGAACATCCTTGACTCTGAGACAGGACGGCACAGCACCCTCAGGTCCAGATGCAGAGACCCTAAAACAAAATGAGTAACTACCAATGGAAGAAACATTTATTGACCCTGTAAAGGCCATTTACCAGAAACGCTGGGTAGCCGACGTTGCGCGCAACCGTGGAGTGTGGTGAGTGATCCTGCTCCCGACGGAACCTGCCCCTCCACGAACACAGACTTTTGCCATGTTCTTCTCTTGTGATCTTAACCATCAGCTAAGACAAGGAAAAGAAAAAAACAAATAGGAAGAAGGAAGTACAAAATCTCACTATTTGTCTACCTACGAAAAAGTCCAAAAATTTCAATTAAACCATTAATGTTGAGATATTTTACTATTAATTTTGTACAGAGCCGCTTTCCTGATCTTCCTTGTTTGCCAGTTGTAAAAAGAGGTGAACTCCAGAGCCTATAAGCTGTGCCTTCTCCCCTGTGAGCAGACAGAAAAAACTCAACCTCACCAGTGAACCAAGAAATAAAAACTTTCAGCATAATGGGCCAAAGATCTTGGCCTCTCACACTGACACACTTTCTTAAGGTAGATTGTGGAAAACCGGTGGTTTTCCTACTGTTGGGGCAGTGCACGTTTGTCAAACCATTTGGGAGGGCACGTTTGTGAATGAGTGTATTTTATAAGCAAACGCTTTTGGTATCTTTCCTATGGAAGTGTTACCGTGAGACTGTTAATAGATATGTACAAGGATAGCTTTGCAATCACATGTGGAAAAGCAAAAATTTCAATGAACCTAAATTTTCGATCCCTCAGGACTAAGTTAGAGCACATTCATATAAGGGAATGCTAGGCAGGCAGCTCTTTTGTAAGGCTGAGGCAGCTCCATCTGGCCTGCCTGTGAGGGATGTCCACAATGTTTGTTAAATAGAAACAAACAAAATACAGATTGCACAATGAGATATATTAGTATGATTTCATTTCTGTTTAGAATATATAATATACATACATATACATATGCATGTGGGAATATATAATATATGCATATATATAAGATACATTTATAAAATCAGAAAGGCTACATTCCCACCTATCAATAGTTCTTATCTCTCGGTTGTGGGGGCTGGAAACTGTACCTTTTTTATACAGTTTCCTGTTGTTTAAATAACTCTGCAATGAGCGTGTGTTCTTTTATTTTAAAATAAATATTAAAAAGTTAAATTCTTGCTGCCAACTGTTTCTGCCGTTGCTGTTATTCTGGTTTATTATGTATTTGCTTATTTTTATGATTTGTCCTTTTCTCCAACAAGTGGTCTCCCAGGGGACAGTCCCTTGGGAGAGTTGGGGCAGCAGGTGTTACCCAAGTTAACTCTTGGTGGGTCGGGCCAGGCAGAGAATTAGCACCACGGGCTTGTGGGGTCCTTGCTCTCTGTCTACATGTGCTCAGCAACAAGGGCAGGGGACAGTTCAGTCAGCTTCGGACCTGCTCAGGTCTGCTCAGCCCCCTTCCGGGTCCCTGCATCTAGCAGAAGGTGGAAGGGGGCCTTTGTGCACTCCCCCCCCCCCAGAGGACCGGGAACAAGAATTTCAGGATCCCCTTACAGTCTTGACTCTGCACTGGGGCTTAGTTTGTGCTGAGCCCAGGTGAACTTGACATCACGGTTCCACCTTCCAAACACCAGCCACATTTACACACTTATGTAAGTTTACACGAATGCATGCATGAGATGATAAGAGAACATGTATGTGTGTGTGTATATATATATACATATATATATAGTTTTTTTTCATTTTCATGTGGGTTTTTTTTTTCATTTTTACTTGACTCCTTCCTCCCTCTCCTCCTCCCCACACGTCACCCCAGCCCATGTAACAACCTATATGCAGCATCCATGTTCTTCAAGCTCACAGCTCCATGCACCAGCTCGTGTGTGGACACACAGGGTTTTATAGTCTCTGTTAATTGTTTAAATCCATGTCATGGACTCGTGATTCTGCATCCTTCTTTTGTCACTCAGCTCAGCTCAGGGATTTTTGGTGTAACTGACTCGTTTTTTTATGACTGCTTTTGGTTCCCCCCCTCCCCCCACCCCCATTGCTGGGCCCTGGCCTTGATGCCAGGGTTCTCTCCGTGGAACAGCCCAGGACCCCTGGTCCTGAACCCTTGCACCCTCTGCTACCAGAGGTCTCCAGCCAGGACCTGCTGGGTTGAAAGGCACAGGGTTTCTAATGTTTAAAAACGTGGCCCAACCACTTTACAAAAAGGAAGGATATTCTAATTCAAATGCCTTTTTTCCGTATTTTTACCAGGAAAGGGCATATAGCTTTTTCCCTTTGTCAATATCAAAAGTATAAAAACCAGGTCTCACCACTCTTGTGATTTGCATTTCCCTGACTTATAGTGAGTTTGAACACCTTTTGTCCATGTTTTTATTGCTTTGTCTTTTTCTTGTCAAATTTAAGAGCTCTTTGTATACCGAAGATATATATGACTTTTATTAGTATATTTTTTAAAAAGATTTTATTTATTTGGGAGAGAGAATGAGAGAGAGGGAACACAAGCAGGGGGAGAGGCAGAGGGAGAAGCAGAGTCCCTGCTGAGCAGGGAGCCTGATGCAGGGCCCATCCCAGGACCCCGGGATCATGACCTGAGCCGAAGGCAGATGCTTAACCGACTGAGCCACCCAGGTGCCCCAACTTTTATTATTTTAAATAGTTATTTCATATCAACATTATATAAATTATATTATATAAATACATATTAGTTATTGCATTTTTGCATATTTATATATTATACATAATATGCACTAAATATAATATACATAATGTTATATAATAAATATTAACCTTATTCACCATCTGCTTTGCAAAAGTTCACCAAACCTATTTTTGTTTATTGGCTATTTTCATATTTCATTATTACAATATTTAAAAATTTTATACAGTGAAATGAGTGCATCTTTTCTTAAAACTGCTGAGTGTCTCGTCTAAGAAATTCTTCTTCGCCCCTATAAATTACTTCTAATCTCCTAGATATTTTGTAAGGCTTCTCTTGTTCTGGTTTTCATGTTAAGTATAATGGAAATAGATGACAAACTTAATTTAGTTTCAAAGCCTGAGCAGTTGAGGCATCTCCATATATTAAATAATGCACTTATTTTCCTAAAAATGAAGTATAATGTTTGTGATATAGTAAATCATCATATACAGGAATCTAGTCTTTTTTTACTTTAACTGATTAACTAGCACTTACCCAGAGCTTTGGTAAATGTGGGCACACTTCTACATACTTAAAAATTATTAACTTGTCTATTGTTTGAAACTCACAACCACTCTATCACTGGATTCTCTGATCAATTTCGCTCTTTTTGTCTGTTCCTATGTCCCTAACTCAAAGTGATTTAATTACAGTAATTATATGTTCTGATATCTGATAAGGTAATTATCTCCCTCTCAGAATGTTTCTTTTTGACACTTTTCTTGATTATTATCTGATACTTTTTTTTTTTTTTTTGCTTTTCAACATTTTTGGAGGCTTAACTTATATTTGGTACAATGCATAAATCTAATTTATACACCTTGATGAATGTTTACATTTCCAGTCAGCAATATAACCACTACCCAGATCACATGGAAGAGTATCTCCATAATTCGAGAAGATTCCCACATGGCCCCCCTCTACCACAAATGCCATCCCTAAGGACTAACCGCTCTCCTGACTTCTACCATCATGGATGGACCTGGCCTGTTCCTGAACTTCATATAAATGGAAGATGGAGTATGTGATCTTTGGTGTCAGATCTCCTTCATACAACATCATATCTGTCAAGAGTCATTTCTACGTAGTCCTTTCCCATTCCACTGTATGAATATACCACAACTCAATCACCCATTCTCCTCTTGATGGACATTTGGGCTGTTTCCTGTTTGGGGGCTCTTACAAATAAAGCTATTTTGAACCCTCTCATACATGTCTTTTGGTGAATATAAGCACTCACTTCAGTTGCATTTATACCTAATGGAATAACAGGGTCATGGGGTCTATGTATGCTCAGTTTTAGTAGATTTGGTCAAAATGTTCCCAAAATGATACCAACTTACACTCCCACCAGAAATGGAACAGGTCTAGTTGCTCTGCACACTCACCAGCATCTGATAAAATTAGTGTATCTTTTTAATTTCAGCCATTCTAGTGAATGGATAGTTGTGTCTCACTTTAAAAATTTCATTCATCTAATGGTAAGTGATATGATGCAGATTTTTATATGCTGGTTGGCCATTTTAATGTGCACATTTATGGAAGTTCTATTCAAGTTTCTTGCCAGTTTTCAAGTTTGTTCTTTTTTTAAAATTGAAATGCAGGAATTCTTTAAATAATCTGGAATTGGGCCCTTTGTTAGATACATTTGTTGCAAATATCAGCCCTCTTTTATGACTTAACTCTTCATGGGATGGTTTGAGACACAGAAGTTCTTACAATGTGTCACTCTTTACTTTTACTGTTTATTAGTTTCCAAGAGCTGTTGTAACAAAGTACGGTAAACAGGGTGACATAGAACCACAGAAATTTGTTGTCTGCCATTTGGGATGCTAGAAGCCCAAAATCAATGTGTCAGCAGGGCCATGCTCCCTGTAGGAGAAGGAGTCTTCCTTGCCTCTTCCAGCTTCTCCTAGTCCCAGATGCCCTTTGGCTTGTGGAAGCTTAATTCCAATCTTTGCTTCCATCTTCACATGATATTTTCCCTGTGTTTCTTCACCCTGCCGTCCCTCTATGCATGTCTGGGTCTGTGTTCAAATTTCCCCTTTTTTATAAGGATGCCAGCCATATTGGATTAGGATTCACCCAAATGACATAATTTTACCTTGATTATCTCCATACAAAATTTATTTCCCAAAAAGGTCACATACAGCATTTAATCTATGATCACTCTTGAATTATTTCTTGTGAATTTTGTCAGACAGTGGTCAAGGTCATTTTTAATCTAGTATATTTACTGAAAAAGATCTTTCTTTCTCCCACTGAATTGCAATAGGGATTATGTCACAAATTGATCCACTTGTCTGTCTTTGTACAAATAACACACTGTTGTAATCACCATAACGTTATAAAAAGTCCTGATATCTTACAGTGTAAATCCTCCAGTTTTCTCTTCCTTGATTATCCTAGGTCCTTTGCATTTCTATAACTACATTATATAAATTTTCACTTAACATATTCTTTAATGTTTTCTTTATCTACATAAATTTTCACTTATTAATTTCCATACACATAAAAAAAACTGTTGGCATTTTGATTGGAAGTTCATTAAAACTAAAATCATATGGGGCAAAATGAACATATAAACAATATTAAGTCACTTAATCTATGAACATAACATATCTCACCATTTATTTAGGACTTCTTTGATTTATTTCAGTAATGTTTTACAATTTTCAGTGTAGAAGACTTGCCTATATTTCAAAGTTATTATTAGACATTTTATATTTTTGATACTATTTTTGATGGTATTTTTTATAATTTTTTCATTTATTTGTTTCTAGTACATAGATAAAATTAATTTTGTATATTGACCTTGTATCCAGCAACTTTATTAAGCTTACCTATTGTTAATAATTTCTTGGCAGATTCTTTTGAAAGTTATGTAAACACAATCATGCTATCTATATAAGAAATTTTAGTTTTTTCTTTTGTAATTTTATTAGGATTTTCAAAAATTTTCTTACCTTTTTGAACCAGGATCTTTAGCACAATATTAAATAGAAGTGGTGATATTGTACCTCCTTGTCTTATTCTTAACCTCAGAGGGAAAGTATTCAATATCTTATCATTAACTATAATGTGAGCTATAGGCTTTTCTTTGTTTTGTTTTGTTTAATTTGTTTTGTTTTGTTTTATATGGGTCCTTTAGTGGATTAAGGATTTTTTTTCTATTTTTAATTTGCTGATATATTTTATCAGGAATAGGTATTTAAGTTTACAAAATTCTTTTTCTGTATTTTTCATATATTTTTAAGATTTTTATTTATTTATTTATTTTAGGGAGAGGGAGAGAGAATCTGCAGGTGGGGGGAGGGAAAGGGAGAGAAAATCTCAAGCAGACTCCATGTTGAACAAGGAGCCCAACTTGGGGCTTGATCCCAGGACCCTGAGATCATGACCTGAACTAAAATCAAAAGTAGGACATTCAGCCAACTGAGCCACCACCCAGGTGCCCCTTTTTCTGCATTTATTGACATTATTGTAGTTTTTCTCTTTTGTTTTGTTAATGTGTTGAATTACATTGATTATTGATATTAATTTTGTATTTTATTGAACTTATAAGGAAAATCCCACTTGTTTATGATATATTATTCTTATTGTTCTTTTTATATATTATTGGGTTTGATTTGCCAATATTTATTTAGAATTTTTGTGTATTTGTTTATGTGTAATACCATCTTGTGATTTTCCTTTCACGTAACATCCTTGTCATGTTTGGTATCAAGGTTATATTGATTTCATCAAGCAGCTATCTGTAAGATTTTGTTTAAGATATAATTAATTTCTCTCCTAAATATTTGGTAAGTGCAAAATAAATCTGTATGGGCTTGGAATTCTCTTTGTGGTAAAATTTTTATTGTTGATACACTTTCTTTAAAAGAGGCAGCACTATTGGGACGCCTGGGTGGCTCAGTCGGTCAAGCGGCTGCCTTCAGCCTGGGTGAGGATCCCAGGGTCCTGGGATCGAGTCCCAGATCGGGCTCCTTGCTCAGCAGGGAGCCTGCTTCTCCCTCTCTCTCACTCTGCTTGTGCTCTCTCTGTCAAATAAATAAAATGTTTAAAAAAAAAAGATGCGGCACTATTGACATTTTCTATTTTTCATGTGTGTCAGTTTCTTTAAATTGGATTTTTTTAAAAAAAGTATCCATTTTATCTAAATTATCAAACTTAATGGCATGAAGTTTTTATTCCCCTTAATATTCTTTTTTTTTAAGATTTTATTTCTTTATTCATGAGAGACACACAGAGAGAGAGAGAGAGAGAGGCAGAGGGAGAAGCAGGCTCCTAAGGAGCAGGGGGCCCGATGTGGGACTCGATCCCAGGACCCTGGGATCATGACCTGAGCCGAAGGCAGACGCTTAACCATCTGAGCCACCCAGGCGCCCTCCTCTTAATATTCTTTTGATTTCTGAAAGATCTGTCTTCATTTTCATTCTTGATATTGGTGATTTATATTTCTCTCTCTTTTTAATTTATGTCTTGAAAGGGATTTATCAATTTCATTAGTCTTTTTAAAAAATCAAACTTTTATTCATATCTCTATTATATATTTGCTTTATATTTTATTGATGTCTGCTTATATAATTACTGTTTATTTCTTCTATTTTGTTTGGGCTTAATTTGGTGTTCTTTTTCTAACTTCTTGAATTGGAAGATGAGAACATTGACCTTAAGCTCATACAGATATGCCGATATCAACATAGACACATGCAAAATATTTACATATATGTATATATAGTTGTATATATAGTTTGTATAATATTTGTATTTCTTGGTTTCTGTTGTAATTTCTTCTTAAACTCATATATTATGTATAATTATGTCTTTTTTTTCAAATTTTTAGGCATTTAAAGATTCTTTACGTTTTTCTGTTATTGATTTTAATATAACTTCCCAGTGGCCAAAGAACATAGACTATAAGATTTCAGTCTTTTGGAACTTGTTGACACTTGCTTTCTGGCCCAGATTCTGGTCTATTTTACCAGATAGGAGCTCAAATATATGATATGGTGTTCCACAGGTTTATTCAGTGTAGGGGGTTAGTTGTGTTTTTCAAATCTTCTATATCCTTACTGATATTTTTCTAATATCCTTTCATTCACGAGTATTAAAAATTATCCAAACGCCATTGTGTGTGTGTGTGTGTGTGTTTCTTTTAGTTCTGTATATTTTGAAGCTATTCTAATAGGTAAATTTGCAGGATTGTTACCTCTTTCTATTGAATTAACCCTTTTATTTACATTGAAGACCCCTTTTCCACTCTCATTATATTCCTTATCTCGAAGTCTAACGATCTGTTACTTCCGGTCCACACACCCCCTTGCTCAGTATTTCTGTGGTTTTCTTGCATCTATTATGCCACTTTCAGCATCTGTGTCTTTATGTTTAAAGTATCTCTGTAAACAGCACCAAGAAAGAAGAGAACAGCAAGTCTACCTCTTGAACATCAAATATCCGCAGGGTAGGAAATTAAGCGCCGAGAATTACCCTGTTAAGAATGCTGAGGGTGAAGTGCTCAGGTAAAGCAGGAGGGGGAGAAGCTGGGCATGTGGGACAACTTGTCTACCATGGAGGGGGTTTTCCAAGGGCAGAGTGCATAGTTCTTTGGAGGGCAACGGGAACAGAAGATAAAGAAAGCCCAGAGTCATACTGAAATGGGAATACAGGAAAGAAAGGAGCCTGGTTCCTAGTGGGGGGCCCCAAGGTTGCAGACCCTACTGGTGTCATTTTCTAGAGTGCGAGCCAAGCTGAGCATATGCTCTGTTGGCTAACTGATATCCTCCTTATCCCTCTCTCTTCTCAGTGGGGTTGTCATTTGTCTTTGTCAGCTCATTCAGGTGCATTCCTATTGCTGGCGCACTTTATGTGCTATGGTATCTCAATGATGAAATGGAAGTCTTTTTAGCCCTTGGGAGCCAACAAGGCAACAGCTGGTCTCTCTGCTTCTCCTCCTCTGAAAAAAAGGAGGAGAAAAACTTCTTTCTGGCTAGTCAGACTCAGAGGCAGAGAGAGCCCAGTCTAACCATCAAGCATCTCCCTGGACATAGGTGTGCAATGAATGAATGAATGAATGAATGAATGAATCAGGGCTGATAACAATATGCCTCAACGCCATTGACACGATAGACCAAACTTTTTCCCCAGAATGTTCTTGCTCCAATTCTCCCACTAACAAGAGAATCCACACTCTTGCCAACTTCAAAAGGAGTAAGTCCTATGTCGCTCCATCCACCAGGAATCCCACAGCTCCCTGTGGGCCCTGAGGTCATGTGCTCCTCAGGAAAGCCAGGTAGCTTGGAGTTGAGTGGAGGGATAGAAAGCCATATTCAAGGTGCCAACTCCATGAATCCATGTGTAATTTCTAAATTGAATTGACCCCCTTGTGACTTAAAAACAGCTCATATAAATTACTTGAGAATAGGGATTTTTCTAGTCCCTATGATTTAATTACATAAAACATCGCTAAAGCTGTTATTGATTGTGTTAACAATTTGTTCTGGTTGCATTCCCTTTGGAGGTGCCCACATCTGACATAGGTTTGGATGCTTTTAGCCACACTCACACACTTCTGTTGACGCAGCCTTGGGTGTCCTGTTTTAGATACCCTGGCATCTTGTTTCTCATGGACAGGTGTAAAGTGATGTCCTCAGATGTCTTGCGCTCCTGGCTCAGGTAAGGGGAAGGTCTGTGTCCCACTGGGGGATGGGAGACTGGCAATCGACATCTCTAGCTCACATAAAAAGACATAACTGGCTGGAAATTACCAAAAGGGCAGTGGAATTGGAACTTCTCAGCACATATATTCCTGTGGCTTTGAGAAGATCACATGGCCTCTTGATTAAAGATTATCATTGACTTTCCTGGACTCATTCCTTGACACTCATGGACGGATTCTAAATGTGTCCTCTTCATTACCCGTTAAGTGGCATTAGCTCTGTATCCAGAAACGTCCCAGGCAATGCCTGGAATGCCAAAGTGTGCACCTGGAGGCTCAACATAGATGCCCCCTCCAACAACCCTCTCCAGATATGGGTGTTAAAATTTTAATTAATTAAAATCAAATAAATTAAAATGCAGTTCTTCATGGCACTGGCCACATTTCAAGTGTTCAACAGCCACATGTGGAGAGTATTAGGGAGGGACGAGCACTGGCCAGCACAGATAAGAAGCTTCCATTAGTGCAGAAATGTCTGTTCACAGCATGGCCCTAGACAGAAGACAAGGTACCTTCCCACACACCAGCAGGACATAGTGTCCAGGCCTTTGTTGTAGCACTAATCACTGCGTGAGATGTCCATGTGTCTGATTGTCTGTCTTCCTTCCAAGTTGGGGAAAAAAAAAAAAAACAACAAAACTGGAGGGCCAGACCTGGTGCCTCTTCTTGGTGATGGTGCAGCATAATCAGTCAATGGAAACCAGAGGAAACCAAAGGCCCCCTCCCCCACCACCATCAGAATAGAGAAAACAAAGCAATTATAGTGAGAATGAGGTCAATGGGAACTTGTTGTAATAAGCTGCATCTGACTTACACACTTTTTAAAGATTATAATTAAGCCCATGCCAGATGACCAGGCTCCCTAACTTGGGTGAGTCAATTCACCTTGGGTACGTCGTCCAAGAGGGAGGTAGACATGATCTGATCCATTGGGTGAATTTTAAAACCCAGATGCATAGACATTATGATTTTTATAAGAAATTGATTTGTAAGGAAAACTAAAACAAAAAATAAAGTAAAACCTATTTGGGGGGCGTATTAGTCTGCTGGAGCTACCACACAGTCCCACAAACTGAGTGACTTAAAACAACAAAAATTTGTACTCCCACAGTTCTGGGAGCCAAGGGGAAATCAAGGTGTTGGCGGGACCACATTCCCTCGGGAGATTCCAGGGGAGGTGACTTCCCTGCCTCTTCCAGGTTCAGGTGGCTCCAGGCTTTCAGCTGCACTCCTCCAAACTCTGCCTCTCTTTTCACATGGTCTTCTCTCCTGTCTGCTGGATGAACACTTGTCATTGGAGTTCAGAGCCCACAAGGATAACCCAGGATAATCTCTCAAGATCCTGAACTCAATTACATCTGCAAAGACCCTTTTTCCAAATAGGGTCACACTCACAGGTGCCAGAGATTAAGACGTGGATGTATATTTTGGGGGACCACCGTATAGTAGGGGAGGGTTTCTATCTAGTTGATGGAAGAAATTAAAATACTGCTCAGTTCCATCAAAATATTTGAAAAGTCCATGCCAGGTATTATGATTCGGAAAGAAATGATCCCAGATAGCGTGGCTGGTAGCAGCCTGGAGTGTCGCAGAAGGGGTGAAGGCTAGCGTTCTGCCGCTAAGAGGCACCATCCGGTATTGACCCACAGAAAAGGGGTTCTGAAGAGAATTTGGGCTGGAAGAGCCTGGGCCACAGGAATGTACCCCAGCTTCGTGTCTGCCTGAGGGAGGGTCCCCTTCCGGGGCTCCATCCACCCTCTTCCAGCCTCTGGATCCTGTGCCAGCTCTCAGATCCAGAGTGATGAACGAGCAGGTGATCTCCTCAGCACAGGACAGTTGGAGAATATTCATTTCATTCCACTTCTGACCTTTTTGCTATTCTGCAAACCCACAAGGTCTGGGCTGCATAATAATATCTGAGGATCAGAAATGACTATTTAGAGTGTCATCCAATTCATGTTTACTTGACCTTATGGTTTTAGAGCCCATATTAATCTTAATTGCCCTGTTAAAATATAGTAAATATCTTTATACAAATTAAGTGATAATAGGAATTTGCAGAGGTTTTTTTTAATGAATTAATCTTAAAATAAGCTGATTATACAAATCTTTAACCAAGCAATGACTAATCCAGAATACAAACAGTACTTTGATAAGATACATTCAAACAAACATTTTTGTGGCAAATATTAGCAGAATAACTGGGGGATGACATTCAGTGATTGCCATCTGTGAACACAGAGAGGTGGCCAGATGTGCCCCATGCTGATGAGCACATTCTAGAACTGGGTCTTTCTGGATTCACCGTCAGCTAGTAGGGACTTCGGACAAAGTAAACTGGAGTGTCTGGGGAAAGAAGATCATGAGGACTTTTTGTGAAGTTCATGTGTCGACAAGAAACTGGAAAAATAATTTGTGTTAAACGTTATTCCTGTTAAGCTATGTTTTCATTTGAGAGAAAATGCATTTATTCAACCATTACTCAATCTTCATTACCTGACAGACAGACACTGATCCTCCTGAACAACTGGTATTATTTTAGCTTCACAAAGTAACTCCTGAGCTGAGCTTATTTCCTTCTTTGCTTTGGCCAACAGGAAGCTCAGCAGTAAATGTATAGGACGTTTTTAATAATAGTCCAGAATCACATGGTATGCATTTCTTTTGAAAAATTACTATTTATAGTATGTATGTACAATATGAAGCATCATAATAAAATTGAGACTCATGAACCCACACCAAATTTAAACCAAAATCTTTGTCCCTGCTACATACCTCCTCTAACCCAATTCCCTTGCCCCCCAGATGGTTCTTCTACAATGAAGCATACCTATGACTATTATTTGTATCTATTACCCCTTTGCTTTGTTTGTTTAAATAGTTATATTGTGTATGGATGTATACCTACACAATATATTATTTAACTGTACTTATTTCTGAGCCTTATAAAATCATATTTTATTCTACATATTTTTCTAGAACTTTATTTCATATTTGTAGAACTTATTCATACTATTGCATGCAACTGAATTCCCATTGCTTTATAATTGTCCATTTTAAGACAATTGCCCAATTTTATTTTTTAGAAGGGGGTGCTGGGGTAGGGGCAAAGGTAGAGGGAGAGAGAGAATCTTAAGCAGGCTCCATGCCAAGCACAGAGCCTGATGTGGGGCTCGATCCCTCAACCCTGAGATCATGACCTGAGCCAAAATCAAGAGTCAGATGCTTAACCAACTGAGCCACCCAAGCGCCCTAACAATTGTCCAACTTAAGACAATTTCCTTATCTATTTTCTTGTTGAAGAAATTGGGGTATTTTCTGGTTTTGCCAGTAGGAATGATACTTGTTTGAATATTCACGGGCATGCCTCCTGGCATATATATGCAAAAGATTCTGCCATATATCTAAGCGTGGAATTATTTGATCAAATACTCATACTTATAAAATAATGTCAAATTATTTTGCAAAGTGGTTGCTATAAATTGTACGCGGTCCAGCAGTAAAGAAAAACCCCTATGATTCATAGCCTTAACCAATATTGGGTATTATCAAACATTTAAACTTTTGCCCAACTGGTAGATGGAAAAGTACACCTCATTGAGATTTTTGCATCTGCAGCGTTCTGATTTCTAATGAAGTTGACCTTTATTTTACATATTTAGTTGCTTTTGGGTTTCCCTTTCAGGAAAATGCCCCTTCACGTCTGTTGCATATTTTGCTATTGAATCTGTGGTCTTTTCCTTATTGATTTGTGGGAATTCTTCTCTATTCTAGAAATTCTTTTACACATATGTGTGTTGTGAATATTTTTTCCTAGTTTATGGATTGAATTTTCACACCCTTCCTGTATATTTTGATGAATTAAAGTTCCTAATGAAATATAGTTCGACATATCAATCTTTTCCTCTAGGGCATTTGTATTTTGTGTCTTTTATTTATTTTTTTCTTTTATATTTTTTTAAATCATTTTCTACCCATAGGTCACAAAAGTGAAAAGGAAAACTAAAACAACTTTCAGAAGAAAGGGACTATCCTTAAATCCTAAAGACACCTGGAATTGATTTTTGAGTAGGCTGTGAGGCAGGGATCAAGTTTCATTCTTTACCATGACAACAATAGTTGGCCCATGATTGTTTTACTAAATAGCTCCTTCTTTCCTCACTGATCCAGAATGCCTACCCCATCATGGTCTCCATATTACTGGGTGTCAGTTTCTGATTCTCCATTATACTCCATTGGCTATTTGGAAATTTGGCTCATGAAAGTGCCAATTTTTGCTTCCTGACACTTTTCTATAAGATAGAAATCTGATAGGGCAAGTCTCAGTAGTGCCGCCCCCCCACCATCTTGTCCTTATTCAGAAGTACTATGGATATTATATATGTAAGTATATATGTTATACTTACACAATTTCTATTAAATTTCTTTTAAAAATAAAATAATGTGTTAGCATAATTTTTGGAATGGCATTGAAGCTAGAGTGCACTTTGTGAATAATTTATATCTTTATTTTACTGAGTCTTTCTATATAAACACCTGTTATAGTTCTACATTTATTTAGATATTTTGATGTCATGTATTCATTTCAAGTCTTGATTTTGCTCCTTATTTGGCCTTTAAAAAAAAAAAAAAAACCTCTCAGATCCCTCAGTTGCTTTATTCATTCTTTCAAGTTTTTCAGTAGTAATCAGTGTGGGAGATAAGTCAGAGTGTGATTATTCTATCTTTTTGCCAAATCTTGAAGCCAGATATTATACACGTAGTTCCTGGTTGCTCTATGGACAAAGCAAGTGAGCAGAAGCTGGGACCAGTAGAGCAGGTAAGACATCATGGTCACCACGTGAAAGGTCATGGTGACCAGGATTCGGGATATCAGAGTGGGGACTCAAGTATGACCACAACTGGCATATATTTTGAAAATCTGTCCAATAAGAATGTTCCATTGTATCCATGGATGTTAAGAAGAAAGAGAAATCAAGAATGTTTGCTGGGTTTTTGATCCAAGGACTCATGTGAATGGTGTTGCTACTCACTGAGAACAGGAAAATTGGAGGAGGGACAGTAGACTGGGGAAAATGTATAGTTATGTTTCAAGAACACTAAGCTTGAGATTCATATTACAAGGGAAGGACGGATAGGAAAGTGAAAAAGGAAGTCTAATCCCCGAAGTCTGATCTAGGGCAGGGAAAACAAAAACTGAAAAGTGTCAGTGTGTGCATGATGCATAAAGCCAGTAGACTGGATGGGAAACCAGAGCAGAAGGGCCGATGGAGAAGAGGAACAGACTTCTTAGACGTTTGGCAGGGAAGGAAGAGGTAGCCAAGAGGGTCAGAATGAGAAGCTAAGAAATGGAGATGGAGAAAAACTGAGAGTTGCTGTCAAGAAAACACAAAGAAAATGTTCCAAGAAAAAGGAAGTGATAACCATGTTGCCTGCTGAAGATTGGCCAAAGTAGAAGAAAAACTTATCACAGACTTGGGCAAGTTGATCATGAAGCAGCCATTTCCATCATGCAGGGGGTGGGGGAGTCCTCACGTCCGGAGAGGTCAGGGAGAAGTGAGTACAAGGAGGGGAGGGGAGTACAACTATCTTCTGCATGGGGGTGCGTTGTATAGGAGCCTCCTGCACGTAGTAAGAGATCACAAGAAAAATTGAAGTCAAGAGCTTGCTTGACCTCGTGCCTCTCTTTGTAATGCGTTCCTGGTTCTCTAGGTTGACAGAAGTTTCTGATGTGCTAACCAGATAATGGAACACATAGAAATCAGGAGCGTACAGAACTTCGGGCTATGTCTTTGCTTACTGGTGGTCAAGTATTTCTCTTCAGTGTGGTTGGACTGAATGCAGCGCCCAAGTCACAGCGCGGTCACAGCCTAAGACACGGACTTCAAAGGTAAAAATTCGGAGATTCGGAGAAATGTTTGCTTCTACTTGGCTGAGGCTTCAAAATGAACACAGAACCATTACCAAAACAATTTTTTTAATTAGAAAAGTTATACATGCACCTGGGGGGAAAAAAAATCAAGAAGCACATAAATTTATAAAATGAAAACCTAATCTGCTTTCTACTGTTCACCTTGAGCTTTATTTTCCAGAGACAACGACTATCAACAGTTTATTTCATACCCATAGGCATATTCTTTATTTTTATACAAACAAGGTCTTATTGAAACACTGTTCTTGGGCACCTGGGTGGCTCAGTCGGTTAAGCACCTGCCTTCAGCTCCGGTCATGATCTCGGGGTCCTGGGATTGAGCCCCTCATCGGGCTCCCTGCTCAGCGGGGAGCCCGCTTCTCCCTCTGCCTGCCCTTCCCCCTGCTTGTGCTCGCTCTCTCTGTCTCAAATAAATAAATAAATAAAAATCTTTACAAAATATAAAATAAAAAATAAAACACTGCTCTTTCGCTTAGTTTCACTTTATAAAATATCGTAATGTGATGACTCCATGTCATCACAGGCAGATCTGCCTCATTTTCCCTGATGGCCATTCATGTTATAACTTATGTATATATTATATTTTTACTTAAACAGTCCCTTGTCAAGTTCCAGTAGCTTCTCGATTTGCATTTATTTTTCCCTTCTACAAACCATCCTGTACTTCTCTTGTTGTTTTGGGTATAGGTATATCTACATGACGAATTCCTCGTAAGGGATATGCATTTTAAAATTTTAACAGACACCACCAAACTGCCTCCAAAACCATGTTTCCAGTGCATACTCTCCCCTGCAGAGTATAAAAGTCCCTCTTTTGCCACAGCCTGACCAACACTGATGTGATTAGTTCCATCGCTAACCTCAGCCTTGACCTTCCTGGACCATGTGCTTTGTCATGAGGCTCCACAGTTCTTCTCATTGAAAGGGGAGCAGCTGTCCACGTGGATGTGGACTTTGACTGGCTTTGGCACATAGGGGCAAACCTTAAAAGGCACTGGCCTTCCAGGGCAGACGGCGCCAGGTCCCCACCCACGCTGTGGAGGGAGCTGTACCGATGTGTGTGAGGGCCAGGGAGAACCTCTGTGTCTCCATCCTGTGGGGCACCTGCCGTTTCTGTCCTCAGAGGGAGTCCCAAGGCCCTGGGACTGTTCTGCCTTCTCTTGGGCACCTTGCTCACCTCATTTCCTCGCTCTTCTACTTGAGCAGATGGAGCCTAGGTCTCTCTGCCTCATGCTCTGACATCAGGCAGAGAGATCCTTCTGGCCGCTGGTAGTGGAAATGGTCATCAGATCCTAAGTCACAGTTTGTTAAAGGGACGCAGGGGTTCTAGCTCCGTATCCCTCTGCTTTCTTTCTCCACCCGGCCTCCTCTTCCAGGCCACACAGGGAGAGCAGGGTAGAGCTTCCAGGCCTAGCAGAGGCCCCATGGCTTTCTTTCAATCTGTCCTGTAGCCTCCCCAGGACCTCAACTGGGGGCAGGCTGGGCCTGGGTTGGGGGGCTCTCCAGCAAAAGCAGAGAGGGCTCATGTGTCAAGTACCCTTGGCGCTCCCGCCGGCTGTGTTCTCTCCCTAAACCTGCTGATGTCCGAGCCTTTCTTTAACATCACTCTCCATTCCCCGCTCCCTGTTTTCCCCAAATCCTCTGAGGCCCACAGATGTTTTTGTCCTTTGTTATAATCTGAGATGCTCCAAGGCCAGCCTTTAGAAATGGGGAGCAGTGATTGTCGGGGCAAATGTACTTGAAGCCTGAAGCAAAACATAGCAGAAGTGGATTAGTCAGGAAACAGAAAACCCCAAAATTAGTCCCTGTGTTTAGAGACTCAAAAAGAGTAATAAGAAAACTCCCCCTACAGGCGTTTTGCGGTTAATGCAAAGTAAACAGACAAAGTCCTGCAAAATATTTGCTCATCTATTAAGACCATCCAGAGTATTTTCATTTGACTTCCTACACACAAAACCATTTCCTCTGGCATCCAGAAACTCCTTCCCCCGGGGAGACGGATACTGTGACAGGAGCTCCCCTGCCCCCCAAGCCCGCGGGCCCCCACTGCCCAGCTCAACAGCAATGCAACAGGGGCTGTTTTTGCAATGAGATGAAATTATCCTGTGCATTTTTATTCCTGTTCTCATAAATTCACTGGGCCAAAGAAAAGAGTTTTAATAGGGGAATATTTGATTCCTCCCGACTCAAAGATGAGGAATAGAAGGATGTGAGAGGCCACATAAAAATCCGTTGTCGTCACAGCCCTCCTTGACCTTGGGAACAAACGCATAATCGATAAATAACCAGAAGAGACCCTGGGGGCTGGCTGCAGACCAGAACCGAACTTGTCTTTTTGCAAACCTGCTTTGCTCATGTCATCACCTTACAATTCTACACCAGCTTGGATTTTAGGGCCTGCACGCCATGGTTGTTTAAATATTTGGTTCCAAATTAGAAGGAGAG
The DNA here is from genome assembly GCF_003265705.2 of Callorhinus ursinus. Classification (NCBI taxonomy): domain Eukaryota; kingdom Metazoa; phylum Chordata; class Mammalia; order Carnivora; family Otariidae; genus Callorhinus; species Callorhinus ursinus. The sequence continues at coordinate 4,426,140 of NW_027397120.1, forward strand.
CCTGCCAGAAAATCACTTCGAATTAAATAAAGTGGTGTTTTATGGGAATCCCTCCTAGCTGCCACAGGAGAAGAAATGCACTGCTTGCCCTCCACGATTGTCATGGGCCCTCGGAATGGAATGACCTGTCCCGCCATGGCCTTGGCGGGACAGGAAGGCCCTGCTGTGGCGGCCCCAGGGGGCTAGGAAGTGCGTTGGGGTGGGGGTAACCTCCAGGTCACAAAGGACTATTGTTCCCTCTGGCATGCTTCTTAGTTTGCAGTGAACGTTCTGAGTCCAAAAGTTGAAAAAGCTCTTGGTTTGTGTGAATGTGTTCTCAAACCGCTAATTATTTCCTGCTGTCTTGAGGTGCTAAATGCATAAACACACGGACCCCTCAGCTTAAAAAATTACGGCTTCATTTTTCTTTCCGGATGAATCAGTGGGAAGGATGGTTCCATGCACTGAGATCCTACCCACGAGCTGACTAAATCCTGAGTGGGGCGTCAGAAGTTCTGAGTGCATGCCTCGGCCGTGTGGGGACATGTTTTCTCCTTCGGGCAGTGCATGTGGGGCTGGATACGGGTCCTTCAACATGGCCTTGGACTTGGCAGCGTTGGAGCAAATGGGATAGTCTAAAACATGTGCATTTGGCCACATGGCAACATGTTTTGATAAATACAAACACAGACCTCATATGTCTTGTGTGGACACAAGACATAGAAAAAATATTTTGTCTATTTGGCTAAACGGACATTTTCATCTCCAGAGAGGCTTTCCGCGTTCTAAAGCTCAGTAGCCCTGCGCCCGAAATTACATGAATATTTAAGTTATTCTGCATTAAATGTCAACACTTCATAGTTAAATGTCAACACTTTATGGTTAATAATTTAGGGATGTCCCCAGAATCTGTCCTACCTTCCTCCTGATTGCAGAAGCCTTCCCCTGACCCAGACCCCACACCCCTGCAGACTAGGTGGGATTAAGCCAGGCTAATTTCAATGAAAGAAAACAAGAAACCAGCCACTGCCTCTCAGGCTTGCCTGCCAGGACCTGGTTCCTGGACAGACGGGTGCCGTGGATGCTACTAACAGGACCATGCAGTGCACGAGGGCAGGACAACATCCTCAGTGACAGCCGGTGGCAGGTGAGTAGGGCAGGCGGGCGCCATGCCAGCCCAAGGTCCCAACACACTAGCCACCAAGGTTCATGTCCACGTGGCCAGAGCTGGATGTCAGAGCCTGGGGCAGGAGGAGAGCCAACACCACTTCCCTCCTGTACCTACCACCAGGCAGGCAGGCTTGTCTTCAGGAAGACACAGGCCCTGCTGCCCCACTCACCCTTCTGCTCCCGCACAGGCAGGGAGGGGACCACGTTGTCACCCCCAGGCTCAGCGTGGAGAGAGCGGAATGGGGGAGCCAACCTGGGTGATGGTCAGGATGTGGTGTGTCGTTTCTCATTATTTATTATCAGATGAAAACCCAAGAAACGTCCAGTGGGTGCATGAAACGATGCTCAACATCATTAGTCATTAGGCAAATGCAAATCAAACAGCAAGGAGGTACCACCTCACACCCATTACACTAGCCGTTATCAGAAAAGTAAAAAAAAAAAAATTAAAAATTAAAAAACAGGAAATAGCATGGTTGCCAGGATGTGGAGGAAAGGGACCCCTGAGGCATCACTGGTGGGAATAAGACGTGGAAAACAATCTGGTGGTTCCTTGAAACGTTAAACCCAGAATTACCATATGATCCAGGAATTCCTCTTCTAGGACCTAATACACAGTGTCCACAGCAGCATTATTCACAACAGCCCGGGGATGGGAACAACCCAAGTGGCCACTGACACATGGATGGGTAAAACTCTGTGGCTTACGCACACAATGGGATATTAGGTAACCAGAAACTTGAAACCCTTGTGCTGAGTGAAATGCATGAGAATAAAATTACAAACACTATAGGTCTCCACTTGATCCAGGTACCTGGAATAAGCACTTTCACAAGGACGGAAAAGCAAAATGGTGTCCCCAGGGGCGGGGGGTGGGGGGAGAATGGGGTGTTAGTGTTTAACAGGGACAGAGTTTGGGTTTGGGATGGGGAAAATGTCCTCTGTAGGGGTGATGTTCACACAGCATTTTACGTGTCTTAACGCCACTGGATTGCACACTTAAAAATGGTTAAGATGGGAAATTGTATGCTATATATTTTTTACAACAATAAACATTTTTTAATTTAAAAAAAAGCAAGGGAAATGATACATGGCAAAGTTCATGTGAGTCTACAGAGGGGCTGGCTGACCAAAGGGTCTGGTTCTCTCATTCAGAACACATCTCCCTTGGCCGCAACTTCTTCCTCCTTCTGGTCCCACCCCAAGTGGAGAAACATCCTAACGAGTCTCAGATTTGAAGGAGGAGAATAAAGTTCCCGTGGAGACACCGCCACACACCCGAACACTGGAGGAGGCTCTGGCCTCTGTCGGTGCAGGTGAATGAGCTGGACGTGCTTTTGGAATAAGCCCATTTCCCCGGGGGAAAATTCGGTTGTCTGCATCCCCCTGGAGGTGCTGGGACAGACACATACATGCCCAGAGGTATTTTAGGCTACAGATTTTGTTTGTTCTTGTTACATATTAGGCATCACCATGCTGTTTTACCCCCCTAAAATATAGTTATACATGATTATGGTCAATTTAAAGTCCGCTTTTTTTCTTACTAAAAATGCAGTATGTAACAAGGGTAGCAGAATTCCCCTTGATTCGGAGACTTGCAGAAGAGAGAAATGTCAATAAGAAAATCATGTGAAATATACACAATAGATCAATTGAACCAAAGTGGCCAGATTCTATACAGTTAGTCTGTGCAAGGCTTATCTGGTTTTCCATGAAATATTCCCTTTTCCTGAAAAACACAGTTATGGCTATAAAATCATTTATTGGCCACCGCTCAGGGCATCTCCTCTCACACGTCATAGTTTATGAAGTGCCATGAAAAGCACAGAGAGGTGCTTTTCCAAGTGGTAAAGGCCAATTTTATTCCATCACGTCCTAAAGTGTAGGGTGTACTTTTCTTCCGGAAACTCTTTTAGCATATCTTTTTATTTGGCCATTATTCTCAGCAGACACTGTAGATCTCCCCAGTAAATGAAACTGTTGACGTTTCAGTTACCCCCAGCAAGGATGAAAACAGTCCTCGCCCGCCCGACTTCCAGAAAAGGAGTAGCCTGAAGCAGGAATATCCAGCAAAGCTCTGCGGGCATCCTTAGCTCGCTTGTTTTGCCAGTGTGGACGCTGGATGGGATCCTGCCCTTCCTTCTCCACGGATGCCCACTGCTCTACCTCCTGGCATTGGTGGTGACTCCACACCCCTGCTGAAGGGCACATTTGCTCAGCACCAGGTCTGGATTTTTATCCTTGACAAACAACATCGCCATACCTGCTTCCTCCTCCGGCCTTCTCTGCCTCCCCCCTCCTACCGACACATCCAGGCTGACCACGGTCCGCCATCCAGCCAGTCCCTCCACACTGTCTCACGGTACACTCCTTCCCCTTGTGGGAAAGGGCCTCTCCACCACGGTCTCTCCACAGACCTCTCTCCAGCCACGCCTAAACTCTGCCGCTTCCTCTCCACGTGACCTACCCGAACTGCTTCTCATTTGCGGCTGCTTCCCTCTGGCTCTTCCTCTCTACGTCCCAGCCCAGTGGAACAGCCTCTCTCCCGAGGAGAGCGCCACGTCCCACCCCCGGAACACTTACTGTCTACACCGCCCTTGACATTAATGCCCGTGAAAGCAATCACAGCTACATGGTGCCCAGGGAGGCTTGATTTCCTCAACCAAACTGTCAAGATCAGAAGGAAGGGATTGTGTAGCATCTTCCATCCAATTCCATCAGGATCTAGCACAATGCTGTACATTTGCAAATTCTCCACAACTACAAGTTAATGGAGTGTGAAAATCCAGTGTTGTTTGCACTATGACATGCTTGCTCCTACTGGATTTGCCTCCCACTATCTAGAAATAATAAACGAAGGTAGGTTTCCAACCACCGTCTGTCCGTCCTGGGGTGTGCATGGCTGAAACGAGCTCCGGAGCCCCTGAGCCATCAGGGCCCTCTTGGGCCCATCACTCAGGCCTTACCCAAACACAAGAGTGCACGGTGAGATGCTTTTCCCTCTTCATGCCATGTCCCGCCTGATTTTAACTCCCTTGTCCCAGGATTAGGCCAAAGTTCCATTTCTGGTTTGCAAACAACCCCCAGCACATGCTGACGAAAGCTTTGGCATTTGCGTACCTGCTGCCATGAACTTAGACAAGCATATCCCCCAAGGAGTCAAATACAGGAAAGCACTGATAAGGCCTGCGTTAAGGTTGGCAGAGGGAACCTCTGAGCAGGGAAATAGAGCTCGGGGGCCCCGGAGACATTCCAAGCCTGTCTCAGCTTCCTGAGGGAGGAGACGGAGCCCCCAGAGGCTCCTCTTCTGGATACTGAGTCTGTCCTGGAACAGAGGCCACCTGGACCGGGGACTCTATCAGGCTGCTAGCAGAGGATGGAGAATTCTCACTACCCCCCCAAAACAATCAAGTAATAGTGAACTAAAAACAAATAAGGGTAAAATTTAACAATGGTTAAGAGGTTCCTTAGATTTTGGACTGACTTTCCAAATCAAAAACCTGGTCCACAGGCATGAATGAAGAGTTCCAGAGCACTGCTATGGAACCCTGGGGACGGCATGTGCCCACCAGAGCTCCCTGCCTTTAATGCAACTGGAGATTTTTGACAATTAAGCACGAGGCTGTCTTCCGGTTTGAGTGTGTGTGAGTGAGTATATGTAGGAGGGGTGTGAGTCGTTGTATATTATCCATCAGGATAATATGATTTATTAGGTGAGCACAGAAAATTTACATGATGTGGGGTATTTAACATAATAAAAGTACCTTGCATCAAATACATTTTCTGTGCCCCTCTGCTAAGAGTCTGCCTTAGTCCACTGTTGGAGACCACACCAAGTATTCTCTTGCTTCCCCTCGCTGTTCCCGGTATCTCTGAGGACATCTAACTAGCCATCCTAAATGTATGTACTCATATTGTGGCCTTTTCGGTTACTTTAGTGAGTGATTTATCTAGTTTTTTTTTTTCTTTTTCCTTTAAAGAATTAGCTGGATCTATGTTTCAATTTTGAAATTGAAACAATTTTGCTGCTTTCTTCCTGCTCCCTAATTTTTTTCTAAAATGCAGATTCCTTCATTTTTCCCTTTATCATCATTAGTTTTATCCTTCTACTTTCTTCAGATAACAATTTCTTGAATTGGCAATTCCTAAGTAATTCATTCTTAATTCTTTTCCGTCCAGTACTAAAAGGGAAGAAAGCGTGAGTTATCTTCCACATGTAACTTTGGGGGTATCTGATGTTTCCTAGGACCTGGTCCCTCATTGCAATCATGTTTGATTAAGTACATGATTGCAGTTCTTTTTTTTTTTTCATTGACCAATGTGATGTTATTTTTTTTAAAGATTTTATTTATTTATTTGAAAGAGGGAGTGAGCAAGAGAGAGAGTAGGAGCGGGGAGAAGGGGCAGAGGGAGAAGGAGAGGCGGACTCCCTGCTGAGCAGAGAGCCTGACTTGGGGCTCCATCCCAGGACCCAGAGATCATGACCTGAGCGGAAGGCAGACATTTAACCGATGAGCCACCCAGGTGCCCCGGCCAATGAAATGTTTTAGATATATGGTTTTTTGTGTTTTTTTCTTTCTTTTCTTTCTTTCTTTTTTTTTTTTTTTTAATTTTCTGGTAGCTTTGTTTCTTTGTTTGCTTGTGTCGATTTTCCTCACGCACACTGGTGCTCCGTGGGCAGAGAATACTGATTGGCGCCTGTCCACTTGGGAACAATGATTGAAGGACATTTTTCCAAGTGTTTCATGCAACATACTCTCATTCAGAGTGCAGAGTTTGCTGCTCACGTTTGTCAGTATATATGTTTAATAATTGCAACATTTCATTCTTTTTATCCTTTGCCTACTTGCTGAGGAGGAGAACTAATAATGCTTGTAGCTTTGAATTCAGTTTGTATACCTTTTTGCTCAGAGTTAACCTGTTATATGTTTGACTCAGGAAGGCTTAAAACTAAGGAAAGGCTTCATTTGCTTTGGTTGGGTATGTCTTTAGTATGCACACGATTGTTGTTTTGTTCCAACCTGTAAGTGTTTTTCTTTCAATAGATATACTTAGACCATTTACATTTACTTTTCACCTTTTTAAGTGGTCTTTCTAAGGCTTTTTTGATTTTGTTTTGTTTTGTTACTGTTGTTGTCACGGTTGTTAAAAGGTCGAGGGCTTCTTTGGTTTTGGGTTTTGCTGCCCCTGGATACGTGTGTGATATGACCTATCCTTGACTTGAGTCGTGACCCCTTTTACAATTGAAGCAACTTTCTTAAGCCTATATTTCTCAACTGCTGGATGTCAGGAATGAAGAAATATGGAATGTTCCATATTTATATATATAGATAAAGAAGATAAAGAAGAAGGGGTATATATACTATCCCTTCCCCAGTGCTGAAGGGAAGGTCAGGTGCAGCCACACTTTATCCTGCCCACTCCCACCCCGAGAAGTCACTTCCCTCCTGTGTAGAAACTTGGGGGTTTGTGCCTAATTTCTGCAGCTGAATCATCATTTTTAATATTCTGTAGCTTTCCTCTCAAGAATTACTCTATTTAAATTGGGGTTCTAATCCTATTGACAAGAGTTACTCTTTTTGATTTTATAGTTTAGAGACCCAGTTGTTCACACCGGTCCCTTCACGCCATGACTAACTCCATTTAGGAGTTTTTGACTCTATTCGTTGAATAAGATTACCTCTTCTACTCACATTTTCAGAATTGTTGACTCTGTAAATATTTATTGAATCAATAATTTATCTACCTCATGAGTTCATACATATTTAAGCTTCTTTTTTTTTTTTTTCTATTTTTTCATACATAAGCACCTACATGCCCGGTTTAGCGTTTGGGACCCACATGCCATTCTTTCTGGAAGGACTGAGTTGGTCCCTTTATTGTCAAGGGGCCAGCCTGCTCTTTTTGTGTTTTATTTGGGGACTGTTTCTTCTGTTGTCTCTTTTGTAGGTAAACTGATTTTTTTCTCTCTCTCTCTCTAGGTGTTTCATGGAAATCTCTCACACTTTGAGTTTGTTAACTTTACCGGGTCTCAGGGTCCACCATGTTTTCCAATTTCTCCTGTGACGCCCGAGTACGTGTCTTTAACCAGCGGTTCCAGTGTATTTGCTGTCTTTTTTTCAGATACACCGATTATTCATGATCTACATCTTTACTGACTTCCATATTTACGGTCTGCACTCTAAATGAACGCAATCCCTTGCTCCTTATTCTGCGATGGGCTGGCATTACCTCGCACATCCTTCACTTCCTCAGTTTGCCTTTCTACATTGTTGCTTCTGCTCACTGATGCTTATATTAAACTTCCAATTTATGCCATAATGTTTTTTTCTTTTTTTTTACTAAATTTACTTACTGGATCAAGCAGCTGCCCATTATCTTTTCTGGATGTGTTATCTTTTATCTCTGTTCACAGGGTCGATGTTTTGTTAATGTCCTTGAGAATGGGAAGCCATAAATAAATTTTCTTCTTTTTTTGAAGTATACCTTATTTCCAAGTGTATTCTTTATCTTTCTAATTCATTTTACATTCTCATCTTTTTCTCTTTCTTATTTATTTATGTAGGGATTGATTGAAGTATAATTAACATACAGTGTTGTAGTAGCTTCGGGTGCACAATGGAATGGTTCAACAATTCTATACGTTATTCAGTGCTCATCACAATAAGTGTGCTCCTGGTCCCCATCACCTATTGCACCCATTCCCCACCCACATCCCCTGCTCTCCACCCATTTGTCTATATCTAGGAATTGGTCTGCTTCTTTGCTTGTTACTTTTTTTTCTGTGTTTGTTCATTCGTTATGTTTCTTAAATTCCACACGTAAGTGAAAGCATAGGGTATTTGTCTTTCTCTGATTAGCTTATTTTACTTAGCTTTATACCCCTTAGGTCCGTCCATGTTGTTGCAAATGGCAGGATCTTATTCTTTCATACGACTGAATAATATTCCATATGAGCCAGTAATTCCACTATCCTGGGTATTTATCCAAAGAAAACAAAAACACTAGTTCAAAACATATATGCACCCTTGTGTTTATTGCAGCATTACTTACAACAGGCAAGATATTGGAAGCAACCCACATGTCCATCTGCCGATGACCAGATAAAGAAGAAGGGATATATATACAACAGGATATTGTCTTTTCTTTTTCACTGCAGAATTTTTGCATGGGCTTTGTGTTATTTTATTGCTATATATTCTCCTTTAAATAAAAGCATTCTCTTTGGTTGTATTCTTTCCCCATGTATTCAGTGCCAAAACTCCTTGACACCCTTCTTATTTACCAAGATAGTGTTTTAATCCACCCCTTATAAACCATGGAAACCAGCCTTCCACCCCTGATAGCTAGTCTGGTGCTGGAGCAAGCTGGGAAGGACACCATGACCATGGGCAATCATAGTGGACGACTTTGATCTGAGGAGTCTCCCTGTAAATTCATTAACCACCTTGCACCCGGAGTCTCGTTCTCTAAGTTAAGGCTTATTCTACTCTGACAAGGGATGTGTCCTTGGTTTGTGATTATTACCATGTTTGAGGATAAAGTCTACCTTTTTGGTGGAAAGTTGTATGAAAGAGAAGGGTCCTGTCCAGGCTAGTTGGTTGTTTTTGTTATTGTTTTTGTTGTAACCTTGCCCGGCTTCTCAACCATCTTTGTTTGGGACTGCTTATTCCAGACCACGCCGCTGCTAGATTATTTCTCTCCTCCCATAGATTAACAAGGTCAGAGAGGACAAAAACAGTGTCACATAATGACTCTTGAATCCCGACCAACTTTGAATGTTTGTTAGTGGATAACAACCACAAAGCAAATCAAACAAAGCATTCTCCCATATTTTCCTCAGCCCCCAACATTACCGGCCTTGTAAACTGGCAAGAACAGGTAAGATTTTTAGGATCTTTCTCCACTTACTTCACACCGCACGGCCCAACTTTATCCAAAAGGAGAGCTGTAAGTCCATTCCCATGATAGTCTTTAAATTTGATGCTAATTCTGTTGTAGAAATTTATGGCATGGGATTTATGGTATTTTTAAAAATCAGTAAATATTATAAATGAAAAAAAGAAAAAGGTGTGAGTCTTCCTTCTTAGACCTATAAACATTTTATTTCTCACTACTTGCTCTGGGACCACACATTGTGGGAGATCACATGATCTCCATTTCTGAGGGTGGCCTGAGACGCCCATTGGCCAGCCTTGGAGTGAAGGATTGCTAACCTTGGAACCTTGGAGCATATGAGTCAGAGAGCTTGAAATGTGGTGCCCAGTGCAAGCACTTTTGATGCCCAGGCCTTGGGGTTTTAGACAGTACCGGTTCCTTTGACCCATGTTTCCCCTGGGGAAAAAAAAAAAAAAAAAAAAAAGGCCAGGATGTGTGCTGATTCACAGAGATGAGCACAGAGCATGACATATTTTCCATCTCTAACAAGGACCAGGAGAAGCTAGTTGGAAGGGTGAGGGCAGGGGCAGGCAGAGCAAAGAGTTGGCTGTAAGATCTGGGTAGAGTGTCACATTCTCGTCTGTGATGTCCAATGCTGGGCATACTTCTGACACCAATGTTGGGAAAACTTTCTCAGTCAGAATGCGGGCGGCCTGAAAGCAGCAGCGAGAGAGTCACAACCTTCACGACTCGGCAGAGTGGAGGAACCAGGAGCCCAGAGAGCTGACACTGACATGTGGGCACCTGCAGAAGCCCTGATTTGCACGCGCACAGGTGTCACTCCGCCCCTCCGGCCAGCCCGGGCCCCACCGAGGCCGTCAGCTCTCCCAACGTCCCTAGAGCTGCCTCTCAGCCCTCTCCTAAGGGGTCACCTGCACTCTTTGGCCAGGCGGAGCCACCTGAAAGACTTATAGCTGCCGCGCGGAGATCTCCGGTCCCTTCTCTCCCAGGCCTACCCACCCGGGAAGCTGCCCCCTGCAACTTTTCAAGAGGAATCGTGCACTATTGTGTGCCAAAAAGTAATCCATTGATGTTATGAAGACATAAGATTTTTTAGGGAAATAATGCCCATTTCCATAACGAATTTGGGGGACACAGACGAAATCACTCTACCTCGCCACACAGGTAGGAAGACAAGGGCCAAATGTTGTGTTGGAGACGGTGGAGGGGGGAAGGGACCGACGGACATGGGACCTCTCCCTCTCGTGTTTCTTTCAGTGGCCTGCAAGGTTTCTTCTTACCAGACGGACTTTTTTTTTTTTTTTTTTACACCAGACGGACTTCTTAGCATTGCCCCCCAAGAGGAATCTGTGCTGTGTTGACAGATGCGACTCTGCTAAGCAGTCATTTCTCAATTTTGCATGAATGCAGAAAGGTCCCAGGCAGGGTCATTTCTCAAACAAATAAACAAACAAACAAACATCTTGGTGGCCTAAATTTTGGATCTGCCTTAACACAGGTCTAGCATGATGAATGATGACCCTTTGGGGAATGTGTTTGCCCTTCTAGATCTCTGCTGGTCTCAGCCCAGTGTTAGCAGGAGCCGGAGGGCACAGAGGTGGCAAGAATGTCACTGGCAGGTGCCTGGCCACTGGGGTTCATAGAGGTGAGAGGAAGCTGACCCATGAACTCCACATTGCAAGAATGGAGACCAACAAACCACAGCCCCTAAATCACACCATAAATCCTGCATCCTAAATCCAGAGTGCACCACTTTTCACAGCTCAAGGATCAAGGCTGAGCCCTCATACCCACCAGCAAGCAGAGACACCAATTCCAGGCCACGTGTACCCTGCTGAACGGTGATGCACGTGGAACCCAACATTCATGTCCACACAGAACCTCAGCTTCAGACTTTCTTTGGAAAAAGGATCTTTACAGATGGAAATAGTTAAGATGAGATCATCCTGGATTAGGTGGGCCCTTTATTCAGTGCCTGGATCTTTGTAAGAACACTGTGTGAAGACAGAAGTGGGAATTGGAGCGATGTGTCTACAAGCCAACATCTTGCTTCTGGACTTCCGGCCTCCAGAGCCACGAGGGAATATATTTCTGTGTTTTAAGACACCGGGTGTGTGGTTCTTTGCTACAATAGCACTGAGAAACTAGTACAGATGGGGAATCAATTATGTTTCCTCCTCCTTCAAACTAGAAGGGTGTGATGTCATGCCACCCACTGTGGTATTTGTAACTAAATCTAATAATCATTACAATAGGCCTATCAAAATTGGTCCTTTCTTTGTCTCTAAAACAATATTTTCCCCTCAAACAACAAATTCTGCCATTTAATGCTTGAAGAATGGAAACATGGACAGATGTCCCCGAGTGGCCTAGTCTGTGGGTGTAGAAAGAGCTCCTCACACCAATGTGGGACCGCACGGGAAAGGGAAGAATCACTCTGCCTCTCTAGCTTCCCTCTGCCTCCAGCCAGGCGCTTCCGCGGACCCCAGGGCTATCCCATGTGCCTTCTGGAACAGGTGACCAGCCGGCTTCTCACTGCGGCTCCTCCTCCCTAGATCCTGGGTCACTCGTCTGTACCAACGCTGCCCCCACCCCACGCTCAGCAGTGGTCACCCCTCAGAGTGCCCGAGTTACACTGGGTCCCCCGCATCCTCACTTTCATTTGTCTTTTGGGGCCACTGTACACTGAAAACATTATCAAATCTGAACTGAAGTCTCCTTTTTCTTCTCCTGCACTTAACACCCCAGCAAACTAATTCAGGCAAGGTCCGAGCTCGGAGGGCTTGCCTGCCCCAGCTCCACGAGAGAGGACTGGATGCCCCGGCAAAGACGATGGTGGGAACTGCTCCCTTCATGTCTGGCAGGCCTTCCCCACGCTCTCTTCCTCGGCCTGCGGGGCTACTGAGGTCATCACCTACCTCCTGTGAAACTCATGCTTTGCCTAAGAAGAGAAATACTTTCATTTCTAGATCTTTCATCAGCTGAGTAAGTGAAATCAAAGCCCCAGTCGGTGGCCCTAGATCTTAATTGAGCCAGCATTCGAAGGCGCCTGGAGTCTGGTGTGGCCATGGGCCCCTCAGGGTTTCTCAAACTCCTCCGCAGTGCACTCCACCCAGGAGCACTAAGGCACAGGGAAACGGGTGGTCCCTTTCTCATGGTAAGTGTTCATCCACCTTTGAGGAATGTAAAGTTTTCTGTAAAACCATGGATGGCCGTCTGGCTGAGGGGAGAGTCAGCTTGGGAACCCACCCACAATGGCAGCTAAAGATGGGAAGACAGTCAATGCTCTCCGGAATGTTCCACAGACCAGGCAACCCTCTCGGGACTGAAGCCATCAGTGCAAGGCAGAGTTCAAGTGTTAAAGTTAAGGCAACAGAAGTCCTTTTTTTGTTGAAGTTCAGGACCCCAAGTTCTTCATGCCGTCCTCAGCCCCGGGTCCCTATTAACCAGCTGGCCTCTCAACGCATCTCCAGGGCATTATCCCACTAGGCCTTTGGGAAGCTTGGGGTTCCCTGTGCACCACACACGGGCAGAATGGACTCAGGAGTCCTGCCTCTTGCTCTTGCTTTGAGCCACCCTCCAACCCTGCCAACAAGCCTCCATATACCCTGTCCTGGGAGTTTTTGATTCGAGTTGTCAAGCTTCTCTAGAGGCCTAACCCCTTCCCCAGGGATAGCCAGCAAAGTGGGCCACTGTTCCAGTATTCTAGAGTGTCATCCATCTCCCATGTCCTAGAGAGCAATCTCTGTCCCCTGTGTCCTAGAGGATCATCCCGTCCCCCCGTCTGAGCGTCATCTCTGTCCCCTGTGTTCTAGAGTGTCATACCTGATGCCGTGTTCAAGTGTCATCCCTGTCTCCATGTTCTAGAATATCGCCGCTGCCCCCATGCATGTTCTAGAGTGCCATCATACCTGGATGCTAAGCCCAAGGAAGGGGAGAAAGCCAGAGCCCTGGCACTGACACCCTTGCCCACTTGCATCTGCCTTCTCCCCCGACACACTCCAACCTAGGAGAGGCAGCTCCCGCTTTCATCCCTGGGTGGTAAAGACGTCCTGCACCCATATCCTGAGACAACTTCATGCCGGGCTTATGGTGAAACTGCCTGATCTAGCCCAGCAAGCTGGCCCTTTGTGTGACAACTAAAGGAATTTAGTAAATCCTCTTTCTCCCCATAATGCATGTCTTTCAAAAGCCTTTGCTTGCTAGGGACTCACAAATCCTATTTGCCAGTCAAAACTGAAAAAAGAAAAAAAAGTCTTTGTTTTCCTAGCTGGTATGCCTGCCCTTCCCTCAAAGCACCAGAACCCACGGCTTCCATAGGCAAGGAGCCAGAGGATAACAGGGTTTATAGGTTATGAAAATACCCTCAAAAATATTACCCCCATTCCACGGCAAGTGTGCAGGTGCTGGGGAGCCAGGCCGGATTGTCTCTAGTCAGACAGAGTGTTAAGATGCTTTCATTGCCAAGGGTGCTTTGTACTATTTGTCCACCCTGAGCATCTGATGGGCCCATGGCCCAGCAAACAGGAGCTCGTGGAGGCCGTGGCAGAGATCAAGCACAGAAAGGGTAGTGATGAGAGAGAGAGACAGAGACAGGGGACTCCGTGATGCCCAAAAACATCCAGAACTACGAAAAAAGCATGTGGGCTGTGGATTCTGAATCCAGATGAACAGCATCCAGAGGATTCTGCCCCAATTCTTTCCTCTGGAAACTTGGCTTTGAGGAGACCATCCTGATGGGTCCCATCAGCCCTGCTGCAGGGCCCAAAAGCAAACAGGCGCCCATCTCTGGCCTGAGTTTGGTCCTCATTGAAGGCTGTGTCTGCACAAGGCAATGTCAGTCAGTCTTCGAGAGACTCAAAGAAGTAGAGAGCTGTTCAGCCTCAGGAATCCAGTTGGACAATCAAATATTAAGAAGAGAAGAAAGTAAACAATATTCTGTGTTTATAAGACTGAGAACTGTACTTTTTCAGACACACACGTGCTTGAAGCCCTCATGCATAGAACACTTGAAAACAACAAGCATCATTTGGCATGTTGCTTCATTTACTATTTGTTCTTAAAGGATTTTTGGTAATGTTTGCACCTCAAGCCTGTGAATTAATTTAATTGTTCCTGATATCATGGATTATTTTTTCTTAACAAATGAAGTTACATGATTTATTCGGTGCTATCACATGTAATAGGAAGCATTGCCAAGGATTTACTTTGATAATAATCGTATTTTTACAGTGTCCGTTTGCTGCATATCATTTTTCAACAGTGAGCAACAGCTCTGACTTCATTGAGTGAAGGTTTTCCCTTTCTCTAACACCTTATCAAGGTCTCGTGGCTATGCATCAGTGGAAATGCACTCTCTTCCAGAAAGGATTTGGCGTTTGCTAAGTTCTAAGCCAGAGGGGGTTAAATTAGACAAAGTCACTTGTCCTTTGCAACAGAAGCCCAGGAGGCCTGCGAATATAATCTGCAGCCTTCCCGGACAGCCTCTGCTTTGCTGCCAGAAGTGGATCGCCACAGAGAAGCACGGTCAGCCAACGTCTTTGATTCTCAGAATTGAGAAAGCTGGATCTCAAATTATTCTTCATCTGCTAAATATCTAAAGGCAGCTTCCCCCGCCCCCTTTTTTTTTTTTCTTTTTTTAAAACATTGTTTTGGTTGTCTTTGCGGGAGTTAGTCCATAAGGGAAAGAAGTTACTGGTGGACTTGATCCTGAAGACTTGGCCAACCTGGTTGGCTGTCTCCGCAAGCTTGTGGCCAGCAAGGCGGGTCATCTGCGCACGGGGCGGAAGTGGTTCTGACACCCGGGAAGTGGATTTGCTCCTATGGCGATGTTGGTGTGTCACCCTGTCTGTCCGTGCCGCTCCCAACCTGTGACCCCTCCCCTCACCATCGTCCCCTTTCCCCTGATCTTGGATGGGACCTGTGCTGGACGGAACCAGCCCTGCCGACTTGTGGCCCTTTACCAGGCTCCTGTCTGCTGCCTCCTCCCCATCTGGAAGGCCCTCCCATGTTAAGCAGGCCCTTGAGAGGAGAGATGTGACACCACGGACACCTGCTGGTTCCCCTTTGAACTCCCCGGTCATCAGACAGCCACTGTGTGATGCTCTGGGTCCACCAGCATGGTGTTAAATCTGGCTATAGAGACCCTCCCTGCCCTGGCTGAGGTGTTACCTGCCTGTCCATGGTCATGAGCCCGCAGTCCCATCGAATCTCCCTCCCCCTTGCCCCTCATGTAGCTTTTTGGCCAACCCAAGCCCTTCCCCTCCTTCCCCGGGATCTCCGCATGGTGCGCGGGCACCTTCGGCAGCAGGGCTGTTTCTGCCTGGGAAGCTTAATTAATCCGTCCACCAACTAGTGGCAAAAAGCAAACTTCATAGTTCAGGTTTATTTTTTGTGTTGTCTTTTCTTATGGCCATGACTGGGAAAATCAGAGGCCGTATGATCTGGTGGAGTCCCTGAATGACAGGAAACTTTCCAGAGGGCTCTGGGCTACGGCACTCATGTTTCTGCTGGCTCATCACCCCCACAGCCATTAACGTTCCCTTCAAATACGCCGGCTCTGCATCCTGTGGCTGAACTTTTCCGCTCGTCTTTGATGAGGACAGATCTGACCTATAGGCAATCGCCGCCTTTGTTGCTTGGTCTGTTTCTAAGGCTGTAGCCCACTGCTAGGTTGGTTAACCACTTTGCTACAAACACTGGTCCTGAGGGCATCCCCGGGTGAGGGATGCGGTCACGGGCTCTGCTCAGTCAGGCGTGGCAGGGGGAGGACGAGGAGGCCCCTCCAGGCCGACGGGGAGCCGCAGCTGCCTCAGCCAGGCCTGCGGCCCCACAGAAGTCGGGAAACCTGATGCGCAGGCCCAGGTTCAAGAGGAAGCCGGAGGCTTACTGTGTGGGTGGCTTTGGGGGAAATGTCCCCATGTGGTCCCAGGCATCCCCTTCATCTCAGGGAAGGTTCTAAATGGCAAGACTTCTCCAAGCAAGCCCAGGCGGTGCCTCCTTCCTGGAAGGGTCCACAGGAGCTATGCATTGCTCTGTTTCAATTGCACTTTATGGACGCACCTGTTCCAGAGCTTGGAGAAGGAATTGGAAATATCCTCAATGTGTGCCCTAACAAAACACTGGGACCGCAGATCCAAGGCAACCCCATTGCTATAAGAAAAGCCAAGGAACCAGCTAGTTATAATTTGTTTTCTTTAAAAAAAAAAAAAAGGTTTTATTTATTTAGTTGACAGAGGGAGCACAAGCAGGGGGAGTGGCAGGTAGAGGGAGAGGGAGAAGCAGGCTCCCCGCTGAACAGGGAGCCTGATGTGGGTCTCTCTCCCAGGACCCTGGGATCATCACCTGAGCCAAAGGCAGACGCTTAACCCACTGAGCCATCCAGGCACCCCTTAGTTTGTTTTCAACAAAATGACAATACGGCTTTTTTTTCCTCCCCCTTATATTCTCGGTGTCAAGTAGAAGTTGTTTCTGGAATCCCATGAGAAGAAATAGTAAACAATTTGTTAAACGTTTAGAAATCACTTAATACATTTTAATGCAGTGGGTTGTTGATGTATTACTCCCAAAGTTTTCCAAACTTAAGGGACCAACTTAGGAAAAATAAAACCGCTTTCCTTAAGAACTTTCCCCAGATGTTTCTCCCTGGGGATGACCATGTCTGGGTTGGGTGAGTTGAGTGTCAGGAGCTGATCGCAACAACTGGATTCCAGAGGGAGAGAAATCAAGTTATTGCAACTTCATATGCATTCAGATGAAATAAGGTAATAATCATGGTTTTACTGTAAAATGAAAACAACACTAATGATTGTATTCATTAGCAAAACCCTATCTGCTGGACTAACAGTAGCAGCTACGTAATTGCGGGCAATAATAGGAATGCGAAATTAATTTCATTGAAGGAATTGAAGAACGATTTATTCACAGTGAATATCCATTCCATTTGAAACTTCACTGGCTCCATTAAAAAAAAAAATACAGCTGTATCCTTCTTAGAAGGTGCAGCTCAAAACTCACATTCCAAAGTCTCGTTATTTTGTTTTTATTTTTTTAAGCGCACATTAAAAAACAAATCCCTACCATTGTGCCAATTCAACTCTCCTATGAGGACATTTTGCAAGAATGTGAGAAATGATAGTGTAAGTTATGTGACTTGACTTTGCTTCAATTGGTCTGATGGTTGTGCCTTGCCATTTTTAACTTACCAGGGTGTCATATGCCAAGAGAAAAGTGGGCAAAGCCTACGTGTAGGATGCAGTGAGTTGTTTTGTATGAATGCACCTGGACCAAGGCCTGGGGCATGCAGCACCCCAGGGAATTTCTCCCCCCTTCCATTACCACCCACTCCACAAGGAGCCCCTCTTTTTGCTTCAGGAAAATGGATTTGTTCTGCCTGAGTTTAAGCTTTTTATAAGTGGAATCATACCCTGTATATTCCTTTGTTTATGGCTCCCTTCCCTCTACAAAGCATTTCTGAGATTCATCAATGTCTTGTCCTCTATCAGCAGCTCGTTCGACTTTCATTGTCCCATTTCGGTCTTCACTCGTTTGCTTTGATTCTGTATGTGGTTGACTTTGTGACTCATTGACACTGAGTAATGTCCAGTGAACCGGGTCATCTCTGGGCAGAGCTGAGTATTGTGGCTGAAAGGAGCCCAGGACAGGAAGTCTGGAGACATCGCCCACTGGAGGGCTGTCGTGACTCACTTGGCTTCTCTAAACTTGGGCCACTCTCTGCAAATGGTGACCATGGATGCTGGTCCCACAGCTCTGAAGGGTCCCACGGCAGATGAATGGTGAAGAGGCCCCAGGGACAGCCAGAGGCCCGGAGAGTGGAGCAGTGGGGGCAGCCTGTCCTGCTGGGTCCTCTGATGTCTAAGTTCTGCAGTCATGTCGTACACCATATTTGCCACTGATCTTTTAAAAATCAGTTCTGAGCTCTGGTGGCAAACCTTCACTTTCCTTTCTTGCTGCGAACATGCACAGTTGTCAGCCTCCATGTTTTGACACATCACACACACTCACAGAAAGGCACCCCCTATCCTGTTCATTGATGTTGTTCTGTCATCAAAGAGCTTATTGTTTTAGGGAAGTTCTCCTGGGGGCATGTGCTCCAGCAGCCTTGTCTTCTCTATGTATTTATTAATTAGCTCGCTGAGTGGGAAATGATACCCTTTTCTTATGCATTGTTTTTTTAAAGGACTTCAGCTGATTATCTAAATAAACAGTGCTCTTAAAATTTTCTCTCAAGCAGAATTGCCAATCCCACCTTACATTTTTGCTAAAATAGTGTAGGATCCGTCTCCCCCTGAAAAAATCTCATTTTCTCATTTTACTTTCTCAAGAACTGGCCAAGATTGGGTGAGGATTAAACACCCAAGTCCAGTTTCCTCCTTCCACGTGTCCCAGAGGGAAATAGGAGAAAAAAAGCCTGTTTGCTCCATGGTGAATAGGTGCTAACAGATTTCAACAACTGCCTGTCAAGTATTCTCTGCCATCCAGAGCTGCTTTGAAAACAGAAAATGCAATTTAAAAGTCGACCTGGCCGGTTAAACATCTTGAAGGGAAAATGACTTGGCCGTGCGTCCCTGAACTTTTCTCCCAGTGGGGAATATGGGGCAGTGGCGACATGCTATACCTATCATCACAGTGGAGCGATGCCGTGGAAGATATCCAGTGCTCCCTAATTCATAGTCATAATCAAAATCAAAGGGGGAGAAAAGCTACCACCCTAAATGAGATCATTTATGTTTTTTAGAAAAAGAAGTGTGGCGCTGTCCCATGAGCATTTTGGAAGAACATTTATCCTGAAAGGCATCCATTGGTAAATCTCTGAGCAAGGACCGAAGCTAGCAGCAGCAGGTGCACAGTGGGGGATTATAGGGCCGTAGTCAGGTGAGCGGCTTAGTGGAAACCAATGTGCGTGGCCACTCAGAGATCAGGAGAACCTGACAAAAGAGGGAGCAGGTGTGGTCCTGCCTCCTTTACCTGCCAGGGGGCTCTGCAGGGGAGGTGGGTCCCAGGTGAGGTCCCCTCTGCTAGTGCTTATTGTCTCCCCCAGGGGGCTCTTCTTCAGTGTGGGTTTTGCCTCCCAGAGTCTCTATTACACAAGAAATCAGGGAAAGAAGGGGCTTGGGCACCCTAGTACCTGTGACTGCCACTTTATTTGGAGGCTGGTCCTTTATGGATATGATTAAGTTAGCCGTCTTGAGGGGAGATCATCCTAGACTTAGGGTGGACCCTAAACCCAATGACAACTGTCCTCCCAAGAGAAAAAGAGGGACATTTGTGACATGCCAGGTTAGAAATGAAGGGGCAGAGCTGGACAGGGGAAATCATTGGCTAAGACCATCTTCACCCACAAGCGTGAGAAGGACAGGTCTGCTGCCCATATCTGCACTATGCCCTGTTCATCATACAGCTCGGATCATAAGGAGCGATATACAGCTCAGATCAGGAAACAGGAAACTCTGAAGGCAGGAAGGAAGACCGGCATGAGGGAAATGCAGCTGGCCAACTGTTAAGATGTTGAATTAAAATGAATATAAGGTGTAACCTACATGGGAGACCACCAAGTAGGAAAGAGAATGTAACTGTGAGCACTTGAAACACATGGATAAGGTGCAAGTGATGGGGTGGAAACCAAATGTAGACATAACTTTGACGGACAGAAAATGACACACTTGGACTTATCTTTTCCACAACCTCAGGCAGGTATGAAGACAGGCTTGATAGAATCAGCTAAACTTTCTAGAATTTTCTGTAACATCCCACCAGTCATGCATGTTATACTCTCAAAAGTTGAATTGCAGGACTCATTAGGCACAGTATCCAAGATGAAAGGAGTCACTGATTGAGTTTCCGAATAAATCAGTTCATTTGTATTTTATTAATGAAGATTAAAATCTAAAATAACCTGAGCACACTAGATATGGCCATCTATCAGGCAACAAAATGATGAGAAACTACTGAGTGCTCACCAAATATTGAAATGGGAAGTTTGTAATAATCTGATGATCCTATAATAGTTCCAAACAGAGTATCTATCTGGAGACCTGACTTTTTTAAGAACCAAAGACATGGTCAAGCTCCAGCCAAGATGGAGGGTCAGAAGAGGTGGACCAAGGGCCTCTGTCGGGTGTGGTGAGCCCAGGTCTTCTATGTTCTGCAGGGCGTGGTTCACAAAATCCAGCCATCTCCTCGCTGGAACAGGCTGCCACTTGGTTTCCCAGGCTCCCCTATCCCCCCGCACTCGAAATTACCCTCCCAAGGACTATTCCAACAGCCTTCACTGGAAGTGGTTTCTGAGACCCTCCATCATCACTCTGAGTCCTTGTCATCCACCACTGCAACAGGAAAACTCATTGCAATGAAATGAGAGCCGCTGGCCTGATTTTGCAGCCGCTGTCCAGACTGAGCCTCATCCTTCCGAGGCCTGACCACATCTTCCGGTTCTTGCTGGCGGGATCCGCTGGTGCATGTCTGCATTCGTCGGTTAGAGCAGGGAATGTGAGCAAAACACCAGCGGCTGGAGGTTGGCCTTTGGTGTGCTTCCAGCCCGGCCAGGGGAGGAAGTACTGGTTGTTGGGTTTTCTTTGTTTTTTGTTTTTTGGGGTTTTTTTTTGTTTTACCAGAAACCTATCTTCGTGAACTATGAAATTCAAGTCAGGAGTTGGACTTCTAAGGATTTTAATATATGCCCCTGTGGCATCAAAGTCCTGGGCATTTAGTAAACTCCAGGTCAGTTCTGGAGTCCTGAGGCAGTCCTGCCCCCAAATGAGAGAATTCACCACTTATTTGCACCTAGTTGTAGGTACCGGTTTTATCCTTCATAACGATGTTACAAAATAGCAAAAATGCAGACGTTGAGCACAATCTTGGGAACGCATTCCAGTGATGGTGGGAAAATGGTCTTCAGTTTCTTGTGAAATGCTTTATCTTGAAATTAAAAAAGGAAACACTTGTGTGTCCTTCTCTGCCATCACGAAGTTACACAACATATTTAAAATATCATAGGATTGTAATGGAAAAATAGAAATCCACAGTTGTAGAACTTCCCATAATTGGGGGCACCCAACCCCGTGTAGTCTCACGGCCTCGCGGTAAAAGCCTCCAGAGGAACCCTCTCCCTGGGACCCGCTCGCTGCTGTCACTTTCCCTTTGCTCTTGTTGTCACTAACTTTGCTTAATGACCTTGTTTTCTGGGACTAACCATTTCTCCAGCGGAGGAACAGGCCTCGCTCTCCAAGGTTGGAGTTGGGGGAATTTGCTCTCTGGCTGAGACCCCAGAGTGCAGGGGCAGAGCTCCACACGGTGTGATGGGACCGAATGTTCAGTACATTTTTTTTTCTAAATGGATGTTCAATATTTTAAGTGGCACATCAGTTACTCTGGGGTACTCTTATCCAGTTCACTCCATCAGCTTCAATAAATGACAAATTAAAAAGAAAAAAAAAGAAAGAAATAGCATGCGAATCAGTGTGTGTGTAGAGGGGAGAGAATTCAAACTTCTGAATGAAAAACAAAGGAAATTAACTAGGCAGAGGACTAGAAAGCACCAAGAGAGGAAAGCCAGCAGGGTTCTCTCCAAATACCCACATTTAACCACTCCCAGCAGCTGCCATGCTTCCTCTGATAAAGCCCCCTCCCTCCTGGGGCTTTTCCGTCATATTTGGGTGCCTATTTGGTAGACAGACTAAACCCTCCCAAAGGTTTCCACATTCTATCCCCAAAACCTCTTCCCTGACATGGCGAAATGGAAGGGACTTGGGGAATGTGACTAGGTGAGGGATGCTGGGTGGAGGGATTATTTTGGATGACCCCAGTGAGTCCAGTATCATCACAAGGATTCTTGTAAGTGAGAATGGGAGGCAGGAAGGTCAGAGTCAAGGATGTGAGGATGGAAGCAGAGGTTGGAGTGATGCAGACACCAGCCAAGGAAGGCAGGAAGCTTCTAGAAGCTCAAAAAGGCAAGGAAGGATGCTTTCGAGAGCCTTCGGAAGGAATGCAGTCCTGCCAACTTCTTGATTATAGTTGATTTCCCGGTTATGACCTTCAGAACTGTCGGAGTCCATTTGGGCTGTTTCAAGCCACTGCATTTGTGGGAGCTGCTAGAACGGCCACAATACTCCTATGGCCTCCCGTGCTTAGCTCCTCAGATACCTGCTCCCAACCATTTAGTCACCGCGAGTACTAAAGTGACCAGAGCTAACTCAGGTCATCACACAACAGAACCCTCATGTGTTCCATGTCCAGAGCTCCATGGGGTAGTGACCAGGTGAGGGTAAAGCCCCTGGGTTGAGGCAGGCTTCCAGGCCCCTGAGTCCATACTGGGCACAACTAACTTCGCCTGGCCAGCCTGGTGTCTACTCCGTTTCAGCCTATGAAAAGTAAGAAAGAAGGTTCTAGAACCACTGTTGCCCACAGGGAACTTGCCATCTTGGGTGGAGAAAGAAGCCTGGGCTGTGTGAATGAGGGCCCGGTTCAGGAAAGGGCCCAGTGCTCGAGCCAGGTTCCTGCTCTGGGAAGGAGCACGCAGACCCTGACGGGTCCCAGAGTGAGCTGGGGGGAGGCGGGGAGGGGAGGGCTGTGGGCTCTGCTCTTACTGGACAGGGCGGCAGACCCCCGCCCCCCATTCTCACCCCTCACTGGTTCCTGTCCTTGGAGAGAGGGGGTACCCCCGGCCGGCTCCAGTGCCCACCCCACCCCACTCAGCCTCTCCCCACTTGGCATGAGCTGGAAATGGCACAGGCAACCCGGCAGCCAGGCAGCTCTAGGTCTAGGCACACCCCAATGGGCAGCGCCAGGGCTGAGCTGACTGGGTGCCATCAGTAATTCAGGGCTTTCAGACTTTCCCCCCCACCTGTGGCTAACCAAGATTTGGAAGAACTCTCTGCTGCATTTTCAAAGAGAGCCCCAAGATGGAGGACAGAAATGGAGAGCTAAAGGATCTCCCCCCGAGCGGGCCCTCTTGGGGCTAAAAGATGGGAGTGGGGTGCCTGCTGGCTGGGGTCTACATGCAGGAAGGTCCAGCCAGGCCAAGTCTGTCCACCTGGTAACATGTTTCCCCCGAAGGCAAAGAGCTGAGCTGTGGGAGAGGCCGGGACAGACCGCTGGTTACTTTCAGAGTTCACACTCATTCCCTTCGCTTTGAGCCATTCTTTAGAAACCCCTCAATGACCCGGTATTTCCATATCTCATTGTGTTTCCTCCCTAGCATGCCCCCCACCCAGTGGTGTGCCCACTGTCATCTCTGCTTTCTTCATGGAGGCAGAGCTGATGGCCAGCATCTCACCGTTCGGGCAGAAGTTCAACCCCCAGTGTAGATTGCGCATCCACCGTGTGCCCCTTGGAGGAGAGGGCAGGATGGCTTCACAGGTGGGCTCCTGGTGATGCTGCAGGTGGGTGGGAGTCAGGGTCCACACAGCAAATGCGAAAGGGAGGGAGAGACAGAGCAAGCTGAGGAACCTGTGGCCGTTGTACCTAGGGTACAGAGAGGGCTGGTAAACTTGAAAATCAAATGTGCCTGTTTCTCCAGGTTCATCCTCAAAGTAAAATCACAACAAGATACTAATTCTCATGCCAAAAGTGGGTCAAGAGTCAGGAAAGGACGGTCTCCCCCTGACCCCTCGATTACCTGGAAAAAGAGACACTTAGGAACCACCTTTAGATTTCCCTTCTCAGATGCCACCCCCGAAACTCTCAGAAGGCCACAGCTGTACTGTGATGTGAGCCTCAGGTTTACCGGATGGTGGGCTGTCCAAGAACAGAGCTGGGACTTTCCCAGACTGGCCATCTGCTCAGGACATCCAGAATCTCATGTCACAAAAGCTCATTGGACATTATCAATTCCTCTCCATCGGTTGAGAATGAGAGCAAGTTTTGCAAGAGGCAAGGCTGATTATCCTGGGGCTCACGCGGCACACGGGGCATTAGGAATGAACATTTAGCATTCATCCTTTGATGTTTTCCAAATGGCCTACACAGGGGTTGTCAGCACGAAGACTTATTTTATTACATTTTCAGATGTAACTGGGAAATCTCGTTTGGAGCCACCGTTTGGAAGTTAAAACAGCATAGACTGATTTTCTGGAACCGGGGAACAAATTGATCCCAGAGAAGGGAGCACAAGGAAGGGCAGTAAGCAGCCACAAGGAAGGAAGGGAGGGCAGCTGGGGATATCCGAGGTTGACCCCTGAGTGGTCTAGAGTAGCTCTGCTCCCAGCCTGGCACCCTTCTCCCCACGGACGCCCGGGTGGCTCTCCTCCCTTGTCTGGGCCTCTCCTCGCTTGTAAACTAAGGGGTCCATACTAGGCCTGGTAGACTCTCCCCCGCCCCCAACTGCAGTGAACAAGGCCTGGGGTTTCTATAGAGAGAGTCAAATATTTGGATTTAAAGACAACTGTATTTAGCTCCTGCAAGGGTCTGGCCCCAGCATCGGATCAGGGAGGGGTCATGTAAATCCTGGTGCACCTGCCTTGCTGGTCTAATGGTTTGAAATAGTCTGGAAAGAAGCCCCTGCTCCTCCCCGAACATAGCTCAGGGTGTTTGGTAAGAGTGGGGCTTGGAGGCTGGGCCATGCCTCTGCATGCAGATTTGTGTGTGCAAGGCTTATGTGCGTAACTGGTCTGATATGCACGTGTGTGTGTGTGTGTGATTTTGCATATACATATGTGCATTGTGCATGTGTGTGGGGGTGTGTGTGTGCACATAAGCGCTGTGTTCGGGGAGCTTCCCCCAACCTCCAGCCCCTTCATGGTTCTTAGGTTCCCCTGGAGAATGCAGCTGTTTCCATATAGATCAAGTGCATCCTCAGTGGTTTGTGTCCAGCCTCGCCAGTGACCTTCAAAGCTGGCAAGTTCCCTTTGAGGAAGAGAAAAAGAGAACCTGGCTGGAGACCCCTCATCATCTCAGGATGAATCCCTGTTAGGGCGCATGTTAGCCTGTCTTGCCACAAGCACCTGTCTTCACAACGCCACACACCTGGGGCTCAGACTAACAATGAGAGAAACCCAGCCCTAGGCAGAGTTCACACTGGGGGGCTGATGGGGAACATTCTCTCCGAGGGGCCGGGGGCAGAAGCCTTACTAGTCTCCATGTGGAGGGAACCTGGAAGTGGACCATCAGCCACACAGAGGCCCCTGCTCGTTGCATGCCCACTGCAGGTGGAGGGCAGGAGGCGTCAGCCTTCCGGGGGTCTGCACAGCTGCAGGGGTGGGGCGGGGCGGACCTGGGGAAGAAAGCACACCTCGAAGGCTTCAGGGTTGGACTCGACCCTGCAGGCAGAGAAGGGCCTGACTTGGGTCGATCCTGCGGGAGCCCGGCTGGGTCTGAAGGCCAGCTGGGTCCTAACTATGCTCTTGCTCACAGGGCCCCGCCTGTGGGTCATCTTCCTTCTCTGAGACTCAGTTTCCCTGTTTGTGAGGTGGAGATAAGAGAGCTAAAGGAGTTGGAAGGATCAGAGGAGGCAATCCCCAGAAAGTCCCTGTAAGGCGCCTCCTGGGCGGGAAACCGCCTGCCAAGCTAGGGTTTTTGCCAGCCGGCACCGGGCCCAGGGGCCACCCTCGGGAGGTGTTCAAGGGGGAGCAGAAACCAGCTCAATCTTGAACCCATGACCAGCTCAGTTCCTAAGAAAGGTCAGCCAATGGAAAGAAACATCTGATATGTTTGCAACCCCGGGGTGGGGAGACAGCTGGCCGGGCTGGGTGATGGAATCAGGGCATCCTGGCCCCATGCAGAACGCGCCAGGGGAGATGCACGCGCCGCGTGTGCAAGGGCACGCCCCGTGGCACGATGTGAAGGGGGTGAGGAGGAGGAAAATGATTTCTTTTTTTTTTAATTTTTATTGTTATGTTAATCACCATATATTACATCATTAGTTTTTGATGCAGTGTTCCATGATTCATTGTTGGTTCATAACACCCAGTGCTCCATGCAGAACGTGCCCTCCTCAATACCCATCACCAGGCTAACCCATCCCCCCACCCCCCTACCCTCTAGAACCCTCAGTTTGTTTTTCAGAGTCCATCATCTCTCATGGTTCGTCTCCCCCTCTGACATACTCCCCTTTTCTTCCTCTCCTGTTATCTTCTTCTTTTCTTTTTTCTTAAAATATGTTGCGTTATTTGTTTCAGAAGTACAGATCTGTGATTCAACAGTCTTGCACAATTCACAGCGCTCACCGTAGCACATACCCTCCCCAATGTCTATCACCCAGCCATCCCATCCCTCCCACCCCCAACCACTCCAGTAACACTCAGTTTGTTTCCTGAGATTAAGAATTCCTCATATCAGTGAGGTCATGTGATACATGTCTTTCTCTGATTGACTTATTTCACTCAGCATAACACCCTCCAGTTCCATCCACGTCGTTGCAAATGGCAAGATCTCATTCCTTTTGATGGCTGCATAATATTCCATTGTGTATATATACCACCTCTTCTTTATCCATTCATCTGTCGATGGACATCTTGGCTCTTTCCACAGTTTGGCTATTGTGGACATTGCTGCTATAAACATTGGGGTACACGTACCCCTTCGGGTCCCTACATTTGTATCTATGTGGTAAATACCCAGTAGTGCAATTGCTGGATCGAATGGTAGCTCTAATTTCAACTGTTTGAGGAACCTCCATACTGTTTTCCAGAGGGGTTGCACCAGCTTGCATTCCCACCAACAGTGTAGGAGGGTTCCCCTTTCTCCACATCCCCGCCAACATCTGTCGTTCCCTGACTTGTTAATTTTAGCCATTCTGACGGGTGTGAGGTGGTATCTCATTGAGGTTTTGATTTGGATTTCCCTGATGCCGAGTGATGTTGAGCACTTTTTCATGTGCCTGTTGGCCATTTGGATGTCTTCTTTGGAGAAATGTCTGTTCATGTCTTCTGCCCATTTCTTGATTGGATTATTTGTTCTTTGGGTGTTGAGTTTGATAAGTTCTTTATAGATTTTGGATACTAGCCCTTTATCTGATATGTCGTTTGCAAATATTTTCTCCCATTCTGTCGGTTGTCTTTTGGTTTTGTGGACTGTTTCTTTTGCTGTGCAAAAGCTTTTTATCTTGATGAAATCCCAATAGTTCATTTTTGCCCTGGCTTCCCGTGCCTTTGGCGATGTTTCTAGGAAGAAGTTGCTGCGGCTAAGGTCGAAAAGGTTGCTACCTGTGTTCTCCTTTAGGATTTGGATGGACTCCTGTCTCACGTTTAGGTATTTCAACCATTTAGAGTCTATTTTTGTGAGAGGTGTAAGGAAATGGTCCAGTTTCATTCTTCTGCATGTGGCTGTCCAATTTTCCCAACACCATTTGTTGAAGAGACTGTCTTTTTGCCATTGGACATTCTTTCCTGCTTTGTCAAAAATAAGTTGACCATAGAGTTGAGGGTCCATTTCTGGGCTCTCGATTCTGTTCCATTGATCTATGCGTCTGTTTTTGTGCCAGTACCATACTGTCTTGATGATGACAGCTTTGTAATAGAGCTGGAAGTCCGGAATTGTGATGCCGCCAGCTTTGCTTTTCTTTTTCAGTATTCCTCTGGCTATTCGGGGTCTCTTCTGGTTCCATACAAATTTTAGGATTATTTGTTCCATTTCTTTGAAAAAAGTGGATGGTATTTTGATGGGGATTGCATTGAATGTGTAGATTGCTCTAGGTAGCATTGACATCTTCACAATGTTGATTCTCCCAATCCATGAGCATGGAACGTTTTTCCATTTCTTTGTGTCTTCTTCAATTTCTTTCATGAGTATTTTATAGTTTTCTGAGTACAGATCCTTTGCCTCTTTGGTTAGATTTATTCCTAGGTATCTAATGGTTTTGGGTGCAATTGTAAATGGGATCGACTCCTTGATTTGTCTCTCTTCTGTCTTGTTGTTGGTGTATAGGAATGCCACTGATTTCTGTGCATTGATTTTATAGCCTGCTACTTTACTGAATTCCTGTATGAGTTCTAGCAGTTTTGGGGTGGAGTCTTTTGGGTTTTCCACGTACAGTATCATATCATCTGCAAAGAGTGAGAGTTTGACTTCCTCTTTGCCGATTTGGATGCCTTTGATTTCTTATTGTTGTCTGATTGCTGTGGCTAGGACTTCTAATACTATGTTGAATAGCAGTGGTGAGAGTGGACATCCCTGCCGCGTTCCTGACCTTAGGGGAAAGGCTCTCAGCCTTTCCCCATTGAGAATGATACTCGCTGTAGGGTTTTCATAGATGGCTTTTATGATATTGAGGTATGTACCCTCTATCCCTATACTCTGAAGAGTTTTGATCAAGAAAGGATGTTGTACTTTGTCAAATGCTTTTTCTGCATCTATTGAGAGGATCATATGATTCTTGTTCTTTCTTTTGTTAATGTATTGTATCACGTTGATTGATTTGCGGATGTTGAACCAGCCTTGCAGCCCAGGAATAAATCCCACTTGGTCATGGTGAATAATCCTTTTAATGTACTGTTGGATCCTATTGGCTAGTATTTTGGTGAGAATTTTTGCATCCATGTTCATCAAGGATATTGGTCTGTAATTCTCTTTTTTGATGGGGTCTTTGTCTGGTTTTGGGATCAAGGTAATGCTGGCCTCATAAAATGAGTTTGGAAGTTTCCCTTCCATTTCTATTTTTTGGAACAGTTTCAGGAGAATAGGTATTAATTCTTCTTGAAATGTCTGATAGAATTCCCCCGGGAAGCCGTCTGGCCCTGGGCTTTTGTTTCTTGGGAGATTTTTGATGACTGCTTCAATTTCCTTAGTGGTTATAGGTCTGTTCAGGTGTTCTATTTCTTCCTGGTTCAATTTTGGTAGTTGATACATCTCTAGGAATGCACCCATTTCTTCCAGGTTATCTAATTTGCTGGCATAGAGTTGCTCATAATATGTTCTTATAATTGTTTGTATTTCTTTGGTGTTGGTTGTGATCTCTCCTCTTTCATTCATGATTTTGTTGATTTGGGTCATTTCTCTTTTCTTTTTGATCAGTCTGGCCAGGGGTTTATCAATCTTGTTAATTCTTTCAAAGAACCAGCTCCTAGTTTCGTTGATCTGTTCTACTGTTCTTTTGGTTTCTAGTTCATTGATTTCTGCTCTGATCTTTATGATTTCTCTTCTCCTGCTGGGTTTAGGCTTTATTTGCTGTTCTTTCTCCAGCTCCTTTAGGTGTAGGGTTAGGTTGTGTATTTGAGACCTTTCTTGTTTCTTGAGAAAGGCTTGTATTGCTATATACTTTCCTCTCAGGACTGCCTTTGCTGTATCCCAAAGATTTTGAACAGTTGTGTTTTCATTTTCATTGGTTTCCATGAATTTTTTTAATTCTTCTTTAATTTCCTGGTTGACCCATTCACTCTTTAGTAGGATGCTCTTTAGCCTCCATGTATTTGAGTTCTTTCCGACTTTCCTTTTGTGGTTGAGTTCTAGTTTCAAAGCATTGTGGTCTGAAAATATGCAGGGAATGATCCCAATCTTTTGGTACCAGTTGAGACCTGATTTGTGACCTAGGATGTGATCAATTCTGGAGAATGTTCCATGGGCACTAGAGAAGAATGTGTATTCCGTTGCTTTGGGATGGAATGTTCTGAATATGTCTGTGAAGTCCATTTGGTCCAGTGTGTCATTTAAAGTCTTTATTTCCTTGTTGATCTTTTGCTTAGATGATCTGTCCATTTCAGTCAGGGGGGTGTTAAAGTCCCCCACTATTATTGTATTGTTGTCAATGTGTTTCTTTGCTTTTGTTATTAATTGCCTTATATAATTGGCTGCTCCCATGTTCGGGGCATAGATATTTACAATTGTTAGATCTTCTTGTTGGATAGACCCTTTAAGTAGGATATAGTGTCCTTCCTCATCTCTTATTACAGTCTTTGTTTTAAAATCTAGTTTGTCTGATATAAGGATTGCCACCCCAGCTTTCTTTTGGTGTCCATTAGCATGGTAAATGGTTTTCCACCCCCTCACTTTCAATCTGGGGGTGTCTTTGGGTCTAAAATGAGTCTCTTGCAGACAGCATATTGATGGGTCTTGTTTTTTAATCCAATCTGATAGCCTGTGTCTTTTGATTGGGGCATTGAGCCCATTTACATTCAGGATAACTAGTGAAAGGTATGAATTTAGTGCCATTGTATTACCTGTAAGGTGACTGTTAACTGTCTGTTGTCTGTGTTCGTTTCTGCTCTTTGCTGCTTTTAGGTTCTCTCTTTGCTTAGAGGACCCCTCTCAATATTTCTT
This sequence comes from Callorhinus ursinus, assembly GCF_003265705.2. NCBI lineage: Eukaryota > Metazoa > Chordata > Mammalia > Carnivora > Otariidae > Callorhinus > Callorhinus ursinus. Next base: position 4,456,395 of record NW_027397120.1, read on the forward strand.
GGAGGGCTGGTTTCGTGTTTGCAAATTCCTTTAGTTTTTGTTTGTTCTGGAAGCTTTTTATCTCTCCTTCTATTTTCAATGACAGCCTAGCTGGATATAGTATTCTTGGCTGCATATTTTTCTCGTTTAGTGCTCTGAAGATATCTTGCCAGTTCTTTCTGGCCTGCCAGGTCTCTGTGGATAGGTCTGTTGCCAATCTAATGTTTCTACCATTGTAGGTTACATATCTCTTCTCCCGAGCTGCTTTCAGGATTTTCTCTTTGTCTCTGAGACTCGTAAGTTTTACTATTAGATGTCGGAGTGTTGACCTATTTTTATTGATTTTGAGAGGGGTTCTCTGTGCCTCCTGGATTTTGATGCCTGTTTCCTTCCTCACATTAGGGAAGTTTTCTGCTATAATTTGCTCCAATATACCTTCTGCCCCCCTCTCTCTCTCTTCTTCTTCTTCTGGGATCCCAATTATTCTAATGTTGTTTCGTCTTATCGTATCACTTATCTCTCGAATTCTGCCCTCGTGATCCTGTAGTTGTTTCTCTCTCTTTTTCTCAGCCTCTTTATTTTCCATCATTTGGTCTTCTATATCGCTGATTCTCTCTTCTGCCTCATTTATCCTAGCAGTTAGTGCCCCCATTTTTGATTGCACCTCATCAATAGCCTTTTTGATTTCGATTTGGTTAGATTTTAGTTCTTTTATTTCTCCAGAAAGGGTTTCTCTAATAACTTCCACGCTTTTTTCAAGCCCAGCTAGTATCTTTAAAGTCATGATTCTGAACTCTAGGTCCGACATCATACTAATGTCTGTATTGAGTAGGTCCCTGGCTGAAGGTACTACCTCTTGTTCTTTTTGCTGAGGTGATTTCTTTCGTCTTGTCATTTTGTCCAGAGGAGAATAGATGAATGAGAGAACGAAATGCTAACAGGTTTACAACGTCCCCAGCAAATATACTCTATACAAATCAGAAAAGACCTGAAACCAGGGGAAAAGAAAGGGAAAGAAAGAAAAAAGAAAGAGAAAAAAGAAAAAAAAAAGATAAAAACAAAAACAAAACAATACAAAAAAGCAGAATATGATCAAATATGATCAGGCTAGTGCATAGATCAGTGCCACACACTAGATTTTGGGCGTATTTTGGTCTGTTAGAAAAAAGTGCCTCCTAAAATTTTAAAGGAAGAAAGACATATATGTACAAAATAAGTGTTGATACAATGAAGGGATGGAAGATGACTGTAAAGATGAAAATTATAAAAGGTTTTATAAAAGGACTTGGTAAGATAAGTTGTTTGAAAAAAGAAAGAAGATTTAAGAAAAGAAAAAAAAAGGAAAAAGGAAAAAGGGAGAGAATGTGATCAGGCAGGAGACTAGAACAAAGCCATACACTAGTGATTTAGGGTATATTTTGATCTGTTAGAAGAAACTGTACCTCAAAATTTTAAAGAGAGAACAACTTATATATATATGCCAAAAATAAGGGTAACTACTATGAAGCGATAAAATATGACTCTAAAAATGAAAAATGAAAAATGTTTTTTTTTTTAAAAGGGATTGATAAGATGTTGGTTAAAAAAGGGAAAAAGAAAAATAAAAAAAAAACAGTCAACAAAAATTAACTTTGATGAAGTAATGAATCATGTTAAAAAAAAAAAAAAAAAAGCCATGAATTCTATGTGCAGTATTCCCCTATCCTTGGAGTTCTGCCGTTCTCATTGATCGGTAAACTTGGTCTTGGCTTGCTGGCTGTTCGTGCTGATCTTCTGGGGGAGGGGCCTGTTGCCGTGGTTCCCAAATGTCTTTGCCGGAGGCGGAATTGCCCCGCCCTTGTGGGTCCGGGCTAAGCAAGCTGCTCGGGTTTGCTCTCAGGAGCTTTTGTTCCCTGCAAGCTCTCCGTACAGCTCTGGAGGACCAGGGTGAAAATGGTGGCCTCCCAATCTCCGCCCGGAGGAGCTGAGAACTCGGGGCCCCGCTCCTCAGTGTGTCCCCAGAGAAAAGCAGTCACTCCCGTGTCCCCGGTGTCCGGCCGCACTCCGCGCTCACCCGGCCTGTGATCGAGCGTTGCTATCTCTGGCACCCGACCCCGCGCAGAGTCTCCAAACCCAGCAGATCCCTGCAGTGCGTTCCCGCACCGCTCCTCCCCGGGAAGGAAGGGGAGTCTCCCCAGATCTGCCGCTTGTTGGGTCCCCGCTGGAGGAGCCGTGCCCCGACTGGGCCGCAGATCACAGTTTATGTCCACCCCGAGCTGAGAGCCCGCGCCTCGGCTCCGTCTCTGCAGCCGGCTTCCCCGCTCCGATCCCTGGGAGCTCTGCCGCACTCAGGCACCCCCGGTCTCTCTGTGACCCCGAGGGTCCTGAGACCACACTGTCCCGGGAGGATTCCACCCCCCGCTTAGCCACTGCAGCGACGTCCCTCCGCGGAGCCGACTTCTAAAAGGTCCGATTTTGTGCTCCGCGGCTCTAGCACTTGCCAGAAGCGGCCGACGGAGGCCCCCTCCCCCGCCGTCTATCCTCCCGAATATCGCCTCGGATTCACTTCTCCGCACATCCTACCTTCCAGAAAGTGGTCGCTTCTCTGTTCAGAGAGTTGTTGCTACTCTCTTCTTTGATCTCCTGTTGAGTTCGTAGGTGCTCAGAATGGTTTGATCCCTATTCAGCTGAATTCCTGAGACTAGACGAAATCTAGGTCTCCTACTCCTCCGCCATCTTGCTCCGCCCCCCTCAGGAAAATGATTTCTTGGGGCTTCTGCTCCATTCCTGGAGGGACAGAGGGGGCCCAGGACACCCTCTGAGGGGCAAGAGCCCACATGGGGCACAGGAAGGGCGGACGCAGTGTCGGGGCCTGGGGCTGGCCGTCTCCATGATTTACACCAAAAGCAGTCTGTTCTTGGCTCCTTCTCTAGAAATATTTTCTGCCTCCAAATCAGCATCTTCAAGACGATTTATAAGAAATTTGATGGTACTTCTTGGGCAACTGTGAAAGAAGCAGAGAAACCATCACCAAGAACCGCGAGCCCCTGGGTAGGAGCCAGCACCCAAAGTTAGCACTGCCGCTGAAGCCCACACAGCCCTTCACCGGCAGGGACCCCCCCCCGCCCCCGGCTTCCAGAGCAGGTGGCATACCGGCCATGTCACCAGCCAGATGACATTCGCCTCCCGTGTGGGCAGGGCCAGGCCGGGCTGTTTCCCGAGGGGAGGGAGAGAAGCAGGTCCCACTCCTCTTCTGTGTCCTGCAGGTCAGAGGACGCTCCTGGAGACACACAGAATGGCCCAGAAGCCCAGGGAGCCTCACTCACGTGTAGTCTCACCAAGACCGTCCGAGCTGGACCCGGACAGCCGTGGAAGCCGTTCCTGAGCGTGACCCAACACAAAGGAGGATCTGGGAGACATTTAACAAACCCCATAGCCCTGAGGACATTGTCTTAACCAACAGCTCAGCACAGAATGGGTTTAATCTCACTCATTGAAACCCAGGAGAACAGAAACTTCCCAGCAAGGTCCTGAAGGGAAGAGGAAGGGATGTATAAACCAGTAATTACCAGAGAGGGGTATGCACTCCGCATTTTGCTAAATTCGCAATCGACTGGAAGAATCAAAAGAGTCGCCTAAGGTAAAAGTCTACATTTGAGGTGTGAATTTAACTAGCAAAAATCAAATGGAAGATTATAGAGTGCAATTTAGTACTACCAGAGCTTACATTTTCCAGGAAAGGTTTCTTTCTGAGGAAAAAAATTACCACGAGGAGTCAAAGGAGGGGAAGGAAGTGCATGAGGGCACAGCAGCCGACTGGGTTTTGCTCCTCTGGAGAAGGATCCACCGTTGCAGAGCAGGGCACAGAAGAAGGGGTCCCCACTCGAGAACATCGTTCAATATTGAATCGATGTCACGGACCGCCTTACCCCAAAGAAAATGTCTCAATGAACTGTGAGCAAGACATCTTGATTCCCATCCTGTCACAATGGCCCTGAGAGCTAGACACAAATGATCAAAATACCCTTTGAGCACCGGTCCATTAGGAGCTTCAAAGAGAATTTGGAATGTCACAGAAAAAGTTGGAAATTACCCAAGACCAAGACCAGTGCAGCACAGGCTGGGCCCTTGCCCCGCTAGGCTTTGCCCTGAATCATGAAATTGTGCACTCAGGGCCAGGCGGGGCCTGTCTCATGCACACACCAGAGGAAGGGGTGTTTTCTGAACATCAGATAGAGATGCAACTGGGAGCCCCCCACCAGGTCCTCTGGGTACCCTACACACATCTCTCAACAGCGAGAGAAGATGTTTTCTCTTCCAGATCCCAGACTCTGTCCCGCTCTTGGCTGGAGCCTAACCCCGTGTGGGTGGATGTGAGCGGATGCCGCAGGAGGTGGGCTGGCCTCACCCGAAGCTCCCAGCAGATGTACCTGGAACTGGTTATTGACGAATGTTCTTGCCCCAGCCACTGATCTCCTGGCCTGTGAGTTAGTCCCTTCTCCCAGAAAGAGGCACACCCAGAAAGCAGGGTGATGAGAAAAGCACAAGGAGACTGGCTTCTGTTCCTCCAATTTCCGGCAGGCCCGGTGGGCTCAATGGCCTCAGTCAGCCCTCCCGGCAGCTGTGCGGTTCTGGAAAGGTGTTTGTGGCCTCGGGGCACCTCTGGGGTGTGGCGGAGGAGGTGAGAGGCTCCGAAGCCGGAAGCAGAATTGGCCTGGCAGGTTCCTCTGAAGGAGAAGGAGCCGGGATGGAGAGGTCTGACAGAACATGAAAAGAAATTACAGATTCCTTTGCATGAGATTTTTACCTCTGCTCTTCTCTCCTTGCCATTGGCAATGGGGACAAGAGACTCTGTTCTGCTCAGTTATCTGAGGCCAGATGCACGGGGCTGAAACGCAGAGCCCACAGCTGGGAGACAGCAAGGGGGGGGGGGTCGTCAGGCCTGGGAGGAGGCCAGCTCCGTGAAGCCAGACCCCGGTGGCGTCCTGCCCCCCAAGCCCATCCCTCACCCGAATTGCCAAGTCGCTGACCCAAGTCAGAAACCTCAGCTGATGTGGTGACAAACCCCACATTCCTAATTTGATGGGCGATAAAGGAAGCAATGGGGAAGCTAGACATGTGGTCTCCAAACTCCCGTCCCAACACTGCCCACCAGCTACTCCCAGTCTCAGAAGGACCTAGAAGAGTCGATCTGAGTACACACACACACAAAGGCAAATCGCCATCATCATCATCATCATCGTTATTACCATTCTGCTGGTTATCTTTCCCCTGCCACCTGGGGTATAGCTTGGAAGAAAAGATAAATAATAATATAGTGACCTATCACCAGCAAGATCTATGCATTGACTCATTTCCAGTGCTAGTGACCAGCGCAGGTTAGGATTATTAAGCAATAATAATATTAATAAATATTAATATTAATAATCAATGATATTAATTAATATCATTATATAATATTATCATTCATACTGTGAGTGCTCCACTCGGGGATTAGAAAATTTTAAACTATGACAATAAGATAACCCCCCAGCAAACTGATACTAAACATAAGTGCACCATTCAGTGATTCAGAGAGCCATTCAAAGTTCAGCCATAGATTAAAATAGGAAAGAAAACCAGGTTGGAGAGGTTCAAGTAGCTAAAACCTTCCTGGAAGCCATTAGACAACATGTCTGAGGGACTCTGAAATATTCTTACCTTTTTGATCCAGTGCTTTGATCTCTTGGAATCTTGCCTACAGAAATAATAAAAAAGTGGGAGCCGAGCTGCATAAGGATGTTTGTGACAACCTCATTTATAACAGTGAAAAATTAGAAAGAACTTATGTCCAATAATTAAGGAGGCTTTGGTTATTTCTATTAAATGGAAAACTATACAGCCATTAACAACCATGCTTTCAAAAACATTGGTAGAACTCTGGAAAACAGTATGGAGTTTCCTCAAACAGTTGAAAATAGAGCTACCATACAATCCAGCAATTGCCCTACCGGGTATTGACCACAAAGGTACAAAGGTAGGGATCCGAAGGGGTACGTGCACCCTGATGTTTATAGCAGCAATGTCCACAATAGCCAAACTGTGGAAAGAGCCAAGATGTCCATCGACAGATGAATGGATAAAGATGTGGTATATATACACAATGGAATATTATGCAGTCATCAAAAGGAATGAGATCTTGCCGTTTGCAAGGATGTGGATGGAACTGGAGGGTGTTACGCTGAGTGAAATAAGTCAATCAGAGAAAGACATGTATCCTATGACCTCACCGATATGAGGAATTCTTAATCTCAGGAAACAAACTGAGGGTTGCTGGAGTGGTTGGGGGTGGGAGGGATGGGGTGGCTGGGTGATAGACACTGGGGAGGGTATGTGCTACGGTGAGCGCTGTGAATTGTGCAAGACTGTTGAATCACAGATCTGTACTTCTGAAACAAATAACGCAATGTATGTTAAGAAAAAAAAAAGAAGATAGCAGGAGGGGAAGAATGAAGGGGAGTAAGTCGGAGGGGGAGACGAACCATGAGAGACGATGGACTCTGAAAAACAAACTGAGGGTTCTAGAGGGGAGGGGGCGGGGGGATGGGTTAGCCTGGTGATGGGCTAACGTTCTGCGTGGAGCACTGAATCATGGAACACTACATCAAAAACTAATGATGTAATGTATGGTGATTAACATAACAATAAAAAAATCAGTTGGATTACATTCATAGTATAGCATAAATTTAAAAATGCGTTCACTGTGTATGTAGCATCATCCCAATTTTCTATAGGAATAGCATACAATAGAGCTCATTGTTTGTATGTATCTATGAGTCAGCATAGATTTTTCCTTCTTCATCACTATTTCCTATACTTCTCAAATTTCTAAGGTGATCATGTATTACTTCTGAAGAAAAATTTATTTTTTCAAGGCATGTGTTACTCTTAATTTTTATATTTTTGTATTTTTAATTGTGAAATATTTAAAACATATAAAAACAATAAAGATGCCTACCTATTTACCTCCTTCCAAGCTGAACATATATTATCCTATTTAACCACACTTAACACATTTAACATATTTGTATTGAAACCTATTTGAAATAAATTTTTATAGCTCCAGCGGCAACCACCCCCCAACATGATGGTTTCTGTGAAGTGAACACACTCCTCACATATGCTTTTTGTTTTTGCTACATTTTTATTTTCCCATAAATAATCTGTACTCTCAATGACTCTTTTAAAAATTTACATAAAATTTATTGTTCATAATTTTTAAAAAAATCAAGTGATTTTTTTTTAACTTGATGTTGTGTGTTGTTGGTCCACACAGAGACATGTGAATCTGGTTCACTAATTTTTGACTAGTGTATGGTATTCCTTCCTATGCACAAACCATGATTGGCTCATTTGTTCCTCTATTGATGGAGAGCCAGACTTTTTTGCTGATACAGAAATACAAAGGACACCCTTTGAGATGTCTCCTTGGACACATGATGAGAGTTTCTTTGGAAAGATGCCAGAAGCAGAGTGGCTGGGCCCGAGGGTGGGGGTGCCTTCAAGCTTGCCCAGGTGTTATCCAATCACTCTGTCAAGTGCATACTCTGTACTAGGCAGAAAAGTGGCCTCCCAAAGATGTCCATGTCCTAATCCACACCACCTGTGTATGTGTTACTCCATGGGGAAGGAGAATTAAGTTGGTTCACCAGGTGACTTTGATAAAAAGGAGATGGTGCTGGGTCATCCAGGGGGCCCCATGTAGCCACAGGGATCCTTTAAACATGAAAGACAGAGACAGGACAGTCAGTGGCAAAGGGATGTGATGTGAGAAAGACTCTATGGACCATGGCTGGCTTTGCCAATGGAGGGAGGTGCCAGGAGCCAGAGAATGTGGGCATCCTCTAGATGCTGGGAGTGGCAAACGAGGACATTCTCTCCTAGAGGCTGCACAGGAACATCCCTGCGAACACTAAGTGTCGCCTGGTGAGACCCCTTCCAGACGTCTGGCCCCTAGAACCATCAGATAATGAAGTGTGCTGTTGGAAGCCCCTGGGTTTGCAGTAACTTGTTGTGGCAGGGATGGGAAGCCCATAGCCCCTGGCCCAGCAATGCCTGCACCCACTTTCCCCACATCCCTGCAAACTCTGAGTGATAGGCAGCTCAGCAATATTTTCCCATCTCATGATGAGGAAGACCTATCGTTGCAGACTACTTCACTTCCCCTGGCGGCAGTGGGAAGCAGTGGAGCTGTGTTCCTTCAATATTCATAATTTCCCAATTTATTTTGCTTGCCCATTTTCCTGTTTGGGTGGTTTGTCTTTTAAAATTTCTTAATACAAATGAAGAAGATAGCAGGAGGGGAAGAATAAGGGGGAGCATCGGAGGGGGAGACGAACCATGAGAGACGATGGACTCTGAGAAACAAACTGAGGGTTCTAGAGGGGAGGGGGCGTGGGGGGATGGGTTGGCCTGGTGATGGGTATTAAAGAGGGCACGTTCTGCGTGGAGCGCTGGGTGTTATGCTCAAACAATGAATCATGGAACACTACATCACAAACTAATGATGTAATGTATGGTGATTAACATAACAATAAAAAATTAAAGAAAAAAATTTCCTAATACTAGACACTGATCCGTGGGAAATTAGATGTTACTGTATTTGTTTCCTAGGTATTTGTCACCATAAGAAGGTGACACAAACTGGGGGGCTTGAAACCACAGAAGCTGGTTCTTGGAGTCCCGGAGGCTACGAGTCTGGAATCGAGGTCCAGGACCATGTTGTTTGCAAACCCGCCCTCACCTCTGCCCGCGGCAGGTGCCTCCAGGAGCCCTTGACTCTGTCTCCACAGGGTCTCCCCTCCCTGTGTCCACATCCGTGTTTAAATGTCCTTCTCACAGGGACACCGGTCACGTGGGATTAGAGGCTGCCTTCTTCCAGTCTGACCTCAGGTTATCTAATTACATGTGCAGCTACCTTATCTCCAAATAAAGTCCATTCTGAGGTACTGGGGGTCAGGACTTCAACATATCTGTCTTGGAGGGGACATAATTCAGCCCATAAGTTGTCAATATCTTCTACTAAATTATGGCTTATCTTTCACATTTTTAATGACATCTCTGGTGAACCAGAAATATTTAATTTTAGCGCACCTGTATTTATCAATTTTCTTTCATATTTATGGCTTTTTGTACTTTTTTTTTAAATCCTTCCCTATCCAGATGTCAGAAAAGAATTTGTCAATAACTATTTTAAAAAATCAAAATCAAAAAACACTGCTACCAATATCCTCCTATCACTGAAAAAAATGAAAAAGGTCCAGACAGTTTTACATCTATAGTTTATCAGATCTGAAGAATAGGTCATTCATATCTTATGCAAAGTATTCTAGAAGATAGAAATAGAAAAATCTCAGCTCATTTATGAGTTTTGAATAACCTTGAAACCTGCATGAGCAAACAACGTTCGAAGAAAAGAAAATTGAACTGTCTTGTTTATCGACACAGACTCGAAATTGTAAGTACAGTATTAACTGATGAATACTGTAATGTATCAAGAACATGTCTTGGCAAGGTAAGATTTATCCCAGAAATATAAGATAAGGGTGATTTAATTTTATCAAAGCTGTTACTATTATTCACCTCACAAACAAATCACAGAAGAAAAACCATATATATACATGTATGTATTCGTCTCACTAGAAGCAGAATTTAAAATTCAATAAAATCGCAAGGCCATTCAAAATTCAAACATACAAACTTATAACAAATTAAGAACCGAGCGCCAAACACTCCACCAAAATCCTGCAGCAAAATGAATGCTTAAGCCTGGGACGTTGCTCTGCAGTCTTGACTTGGCATTGACTTTATAATGAATGATTCTTTTTTAGTTTCTCTTCAACACCTTAAAAGAGATTAGGCAGCTTGTGCAGTTTCTTTGTCAATAACAGAAAAGGTAGTAATTTCCTTCTCTCGGAGTTCCTGCAAGTTTGCAGGATAATGTCTGCAATACAACTGGCAAGACAGAGATTCTGTCTTACCACCGGTGGGTCCAGGCCCTCAGCAGAGTGCGCAGCACATAGTAGGTGCTCAATAAGACTGTCATTGGGGATGTCGGTGCCTCCTGTGGATGGTGAAGCCGAGAGTATCGCTGTGCTCATTATACACTGATTGAGGGCCCCTCTGCACCAGAGAGTGCACCAAGCTCTGGGATACTTTAGTTTTTCATAACCCTACTTGCTACTAAAAACAAAATAAGAGAGTCGTAACATATTGTTTTGAAAATATCAATGCAATAGAGAGATAATAGACAAAAACAGAAAGGAGGAGGTAAAGTTATTGTGATCTATAAGTAGTGATTACATGCCTGAAAGACGCAAGACAAATGACTGTTAAAACCGCTACAAGTAGTGGCGCGCCCAGGTGGCAGAGTCGGTTGAGCGTCCGACTCTTGGTTTCGGCTCAGGTCATGATCTGAGGGGTTGTGACGGAGCCCTGCACTGGTCTCTATGCTCAGCGGGGAGTCTGCTTAAGATTCTCTCTCTCCCTCTGCCCCTGCCCCCTGTTTGTACTCTCCCTATCTCAAATAATAAATCTTAAAAAAAAAAAAAATACAAGTCATAAGAGAATTTAGTACAGAAGGTAGTAAAAATTGACATAAAAAAACAGTAGCTTTCCTATATATGAAAAATAATCAGATAGGAAATTGAGTGAGGGGAGAAGCATCCTCTTTATTTTTTTAAGAAGGTCTATTTATTTATTTTAGAGAGAGAGAAAAAGCGCAGGGGTGAGGGAAGGGAGAGAGAGAAAATCTCAAGCAGACTCCCTGCTGAGCAAGGAAACCAACTCTGGGCTTGATCTCACGACCCAGAGATCATGACCTGAGCTGAAATCAAGAGTCAACGCTTAATCGACTACACCCCCCAGGTGCCCCAAAACATCCTCTTTAATATCAGGAAGTAAGTGAACAATAAAATAAAACTTCAAATGAGAGACGTGCAAGAAGTCTTGAGTAAATTTAAGCACAGATTTGGTACCTAGCTGGGAAGATTGGACATTGTAAAGTTATCAGTTCTTTCCAACTTAATCTATAAATGCACTGCAATCCCCATCAAGACACCAATAAGATTTTTGTGAGGAGGGTGAGGAGTTATTCTAAAGTCCATTTAATAAGACCAAAATTTAGTAAGAGCCAAAGAAATTCTCAACAAATAAATTACTGCATATTCATCTTAGCAGATATTCATGTGCATTCGAAAACTTCAAAAATTAATGCAGTTAAGTGCTGACTGAAGTGGGCAGTGACATTAAGAGTACAGATTTTAAAAGGCCGAGTATAAACAAAATACATCTGGGAATTTCAAATGGGATAAAGGCAGAATTTCAAATCCATAAGGATAAGATCAAAGACCAGACATTTGGAATTTCTACCTCTCTTTCTTGACCAAAATTATTTCCAGATAAATCATTGATCTAAATGTAAAAATAAAAGTATAAAACTATTAGAAGAAAAAAAAAATTTTTATTTTTAATATTACTCTGACGTGGGCAAGCCCTTCCTAGCAAAACACAAAATCTAAGAAGCCAAAAAGGACAGGTGTGATCCGGTTACCCCCATATTTAATAATAAAAAGATTAAAATATTGTATCATAAACCAAATAAAGGAAGAAAAAGGTAATCTGAGGAACAGATTTTTAATTAAGAGACATTTTTGTAATGGTAAAATGCTGTACAGATTACTGGAATAAAAGAAGATAATCTGTTAGAACAATGACAGGGGATTCAAGTAGAAGAGCAAACCAGTACACAGGGCCAGTAAAATCTGAGAAGACTCTACACTTACTTTAGAATGAAAGAAATGCAGATTGAAACGGTGTTCAGAAAACAATGGTTACCCAAAAAGGCCAGAGAGAGAGAGAACAAGGTGTCGGTTTCGGGCTTCACGAATGGGATTCCAAGTGTGGGATTGTGAAATAAGATTATGATTCTCAAATGAAATTAACTGATCAGTTCCACTTTAGGGAATTTATTCTACAGATAAAGTTCACAAAGACATATATTCACGGATGTTCAAAGCAGCTAAAAACTGGGAAAAGGCTGAATGTTGACTGCATTGCAACAAGTGTATACACCGCGTCCTCTATAATGTCACTAAAAAAACAGGGGACGCTGAATAAACGGGAAGGCAAACATCCTCAGGTTTTGACGTTAGCGAACAATTCAAGTTTCAAATGATCCTGTGGTTTGATCGCACGCTTTTATTTCTCCAAAAAGGTCCAAAACAATCTGTGTGTGTGTTTGTGTAAGAAAATAAAGTTTCAGGGAATTTATGCAAGAAACACAATGATAAATAGTGGTTACATGTGCAGAGTGGGACTGAAGGTATCAAAACAGAAGGAGATTTTATTTTAATTTGGGGGGTTCAAGTTGACTTCTTTAACCAGGTCTATATGTATTACGTTTATAAGATAATATAGTGATGAAACAATTCTAAAACTGGAAGACAGAATAAAAAAAAAGATTTATTAAAGCCTTGAAAAAAAGTGATCTTGGGGATACCATTTCTCTAATTGAAAGCATACTTTTGTCCCAACCCCTTTAGCATTTCCTGTTCAGCTCTGATTCTTATTTCAAATGTCTTTCTTTATCTATCTGTGCCTTGAAGTGGACATTCTGCATGCTTCCTTTGGAGCACCCTGCAATAGATTATATTCCATTTCCTGATGCTCTTGAGATAGAGACCTGGTCCACAGAAGGGAAAGCAGTGAGGCAGGGAGGCCTCCATGAGGACGCTCGGCTGTGGATATCCATCCTCCCCAGGTCTACGGATGCTTATCAGTGCTTCCAGATACGAACGTCTCTGGAAAATGTCTGCTCTCACCTTACCATTTCTGTCTTCAGTTTATTGACAGTAACCCAGGATTGGTACTGGCTTATCCAAAACCCAGACAAATATGTGCAGAGAGACAGAGAGAACTCCTCAATGAATTTTCTCAAGAATTCTCAATTAGAAAATTTAGAAAGAAGCCAAGTTGATTTTCAGCATACACGGAAGTTTTGTGTGTTTTGCTTTAGCGCTGTTTTTATTCTGAATTCTATGCCCTTATTTTATGAAAATCGAGTATTGGAGGTGTTAAGTCAGACCCGGACACAATGGAGAAGAGGCTGTTATCTGTGAAGACCATTTGGTCCTGGATGTTTTTGTTTGGCACAAAGTTCTTTTGAAAAAGAACACCCCAAAAATCTGTTTTCAGTTTGACTCTTCTGCAAAGTGATACTTAGCGTCTTCTTATAAGCAGCTTGCCTGGCCTTATATCAGCGCCCTTTTGTGTGGTAATGACGTACAAATAATCCAGACTCAATTTCAAATTTAGGTAATAGCACAGGGTAGCTGCCAGGGGTCAAATAAAGCTTACTTTCCAGATAATAAAATGAATGATGGATTTGTGAGTACTTATGAGCACGATTATTTTTTCCCAAGAAAGGAACAGAACTTTTGCCCTTCTTTTTCCCAGAATACAGGCAAATGTGGACATGGGCTTGGTTCGAAATATCTGTACAGTAATATTTTCTAATATCATTATCAAAAATATTGGTTTGGGGTTCTCCAGCATTATTCTTATCTATCCCAAAAGGACTTCACAGTTGCCAAAAATTGCATTTCCCCTGCAATGAGCCTTTCACAAGCAGCTCTGAAGCTGCCTTTTTTTTTTTCCTTTTCACAACTATTGCAAGGATTTTATCGTTTTCCCCATTTAGTTAAAAAAAAAAAAAAGGAGGAAGAACGGGAAAGGTCAAGTACTCTAAATTTTAGCATAAATGTCAAGGTGAAAAGAATGTCAAACCCTAAGAACCTCCATGGGAAAGCCTGGGAAGGTGCTGCTTTTATTCAATGACAACCTATGCTCCCGACCCAAGTTTCAGATCATAAACAATTGATGCTGCCTTAAATACGGGGGCACTTAAACACGTCGCTGGAGAAGGAACCGTTGGCAACATTTAATTTGGCCCTCTAAACCCAAACAGCCTTCCTAAAGTGTCAGTTTAAGTGCAAGTGCTGTGCTGCCCCTGCCAAGGACAGACACACAGTAAAAGGTATTTTTAATTGATTCTTTGTTCCTTTTTTATTATTTCAGAGGCTCCAGGAAGAGCAAGGAGTCAGGTGATGTGGGGAGAGAAGACAGAGAAGCAGCTAGGAAGACGCAACTAGGTGTCCACATTCCTGCTGTGTCTTCAAAGAGCCAGTTGAAAGGAATGAATTATATCAATATCTTTGATATTTCTCATAATCTGAATGTTTGAAATCTCACAGCAGAAATGTCTGGGTGCTTCGCCGATTTGTAGGGTTTTCCTCCAGGTCTTTGAAGCTGTGTTGATATGACAGTAATTTGACCCACGGGGATATGCGTGAGGAGATGGGCAGTGGCCCAGACCCCGAGGTTTGCGTTAATCAGATGTGTCTTGCTTATACTGAGACTTGAACACAGCCCCTATACGATTTTATTCTTTTATATTTTTAATTAAAATATACACATGGGCACCCATTAACGTATGTAATAAGATAAATGAAGAAGGAGGAAATAAATATTAGTATAATAAAATCAATAAGGAAGGAAGTAAATATCACATCAGTGAAATTTCAAATCATTGAAAAAAATTAAAAAATTAAAATAAACCTTTCTTCCCCCACTTAACTTCCATTCCCCAGAAGCCACTTCTGATAGTTTCAGTGTATTTGGTTCTTCTGGAAGTTACCATGATAACTTTAAACAATGTAGTCATTCTCTTATTTCCACATTTACCCATTTTACATAGTATCTACTGATTTTGCTTTATATAAAATGATGAGTTGAGCTCACTTTCTTTACTTCCATCTTCCCTTCCTTTTTATCTCCCACTGCCTCTTCCAGAGGATACATTTACAATTTTAATAATATATCTAAATCCTGAAAGATTAACTTTAGGTGATATCTGTTGAATTCTATTGCTAGGAAAGTCAGGAAATGAGAGTGCAGTCACTTTTTTCTCTTTCTGTGTGTCCCAACCTCTGAGTTTTGTTAAGTTATTTTGTATACATTGTCAATATTTTCAATAATTATACTCTGTCCTGTAACTATGGTTGGTATTTATGATTTACCTATAATTGTATTTGTCAAATTTTGATGTGCACATAAAATAACTTAAGAAACTTATTAAAAGATATGAAGCCAGTTTGCCGGCAGCCATATTGGAGTCGCTGGTACCAGACCAGCCCAGCAGCTATAACCTTGAGTCTGAACAAAAAGTAGGAGGCAATTGTTACAGGTACTTAACAACTGAACACATCAGGCTAACATCCCAGAGAGGAAATAAAAGACAAAAACTCATGATGTGAGCCCCACAATTTTCCTGGTTTCCTTTCAAAGGACGATTGCCATCCAGGACAGAGTTTAGCAATCCCATTGAGTTTAGGCAACAGACATCAAAAAGTTCAGGGCAGCTCAAGTGACTCAAATCTATAGGGCAGAAATGGTGCCAGAGAGGAAAAAGAAGGAAAAGAAGAAAGCCCAGGTTCCGTGTTGGAAACCCAGGCGAGTCTGAGACTAAGGGTTGTGCTATGCACTTGTGGGGTTAGATAGCAAATGGCACAGGGCTGCACATAGCACAGAGACATGGCAGGTCAAGCAGTGCTATGCAAAACAAAATCAGCACTAGCAACACTGAGATTCTGGCCCCACCACAGCGGACAGACCTCAGGAATACCTCTTTCATGCCATGGGCATGCAACTGAGTCATCACAGAGGCCTTGCCTTAGAAGTAAAGACAGCATCCTAGAATAAGAGCTCTTCTAGATCACCCTAACAGAGTCAAACCAAACTCAGATATTATCTGCAGGGAGAAAATGTTTTGATATTAAATTCTGCTCGACTGGCTTGAGTAGCACTTTAGGCTCCACAGTCCTGCACAAACAAAACATAAAACCAAGCCTACAAAAGTCAACACGATCAGCCTATACTTGAACTTCCTGCTAGAACAAGAACCAATTCTCTTCAGGGATAGATAACAGAATCCAGAGTCACTATAACAAAGAATTCCCAATGCCCAGTTATCAATAAAAAGCCATCAGATATATAAACAAATAGGAATCTTTGAATCCAGTCAATGAAACTAAACTTGAGATGGCCCATATGTTGATTTTAGGAAACATAATCTTTAAAGCAGCTAGTATAAATATGTTCAAAGAATCAAATTTTTTAAAATGGTCAAATAATTAAAGAAAAATACTATCCTCATGATTGAAAGAATAACTATAAGCAGATAAATGGAAACTAAAAAGGAGCCAAATAGAAATTATAGACCTTGAAAGTAAATACTAAAATTAAAAACTCATTAGCTAGGCCTAACAGCAGATTGGAGATAGGAGAGGAAATTGTCAGTGAGTGTGTAGTGTAATCCGTAGAAATTATCCACTATGAACAACAGAAAGAGAAAACATATTGAAGAAAAATAGACTCTTAGAGACCTGTGACGCAATATTAGATGTTCTTGGTGCCCTAGAAAGAGAAGAGTTGAGAATAAGGCAGAAAAAATTTTTTGAAGACATAATGGTTGGAAATGCCAGAAATTTTCAGGAAAAAGCTTCATTTAACTTAAGTGAACCTCAAGCAGGATAACTACGGAGAAAACTACAATGAGACAAGTCATAGTTATTCTGCTAAAAACTAAAAACAGAGAAGAAATATTGATAGCAACCACAGAGCAGAGATAGCTTATATATAGGAGAACAAGGTTAAGACCAATAACTGATTTCCCACAGGGAATGAAGGAAACCAAAAGACAATGAGATAAAATGGCTTAAAGAAATGGGGTGAACACTGTTAACCTCTACGACCTCCTCTGAAAATATCCTTCAAAACCTAAAATGAAATGACAGTGTTTTCAGATAAACAAATGCTAGGCAAATTCATTAACAGCAATCTGTCCTACAATAAATGTTAAGAGGTACTTTTTAGGATAAAGGAAAGAGATGGAAGGTTGGATCTATAGTAAAGAAACAAGAAGACAAAAATGGTAAATAGATGGATAAATAGTTAAGAATTATACTTTTTTACTTCTTGCAATCTACTTAAACGTAAAATGAACATTTAAGTCCAAATAAAAACATTGTAAGGTGAGGCTATAATTAATATATGAATAAAAAATAAGACAAGAATTTCACAAAGTGTTGGGGTAGGATAGCATTATACTATTGTGCAGTTGTTCCATTTTTAAACTGTAAATTGTGAAGTTCATAGCAGGAAGTAGGAAGTGTCAAGTGTCTCATGGAATGATAGAAATGTAAAGTGAGAAATGTGAAGTGTCAGATGTTAAGGATGAAATATGACATGTGAGGAAGTACAGTAGTAGATTCTAAATAGATAAGTTTTGCAGGAATGTTACTCATAACACCAAAAGAAGAAGAAGAAGAAGGAGAAGGAGAAGGAGAAGGAGAAGGAGAAGGAGAAGAAGAAGAAGAAGAAAAAGAAGAAGAAGAAGAAGAAGAAGAAGAAGAAGAAGAAGAAGAAGAAGAAGAAGAAGAAGAAGAAAAAGAAGAAGAAGAAGAAGAAGAAGAAAAAGAAGTATGGCTAAGAAGCCAATAAAGAAATAAAATAGAACAATAAAAAACAGTTGGTTTACACAAAAGAAGGCAGAAAAGGAGCAAAAAAATGAACAACAACAACAAAAAGAAAACAAAGGAAGATAATAGACTTAACCCAACACACATTAATAATTACATTAAAATTAAATGAACTAAAATCCCCTAAATAAAAGGCAGAGATTGTAATACTGGATTCAAAAAGAGTGAACTACAGATAGATGTTGTAAATATAAGGAGAGTGGAAGGCTGGAGAAGGTTAAGTGCTAAGACTAAGCATGAAGAACTCAGATGTGTGAACATCCGAGTCAGTTTCAAGGTGAAGGGTGCTATGCATGCAGGATAAAGAAAGGCATTGCACAATGAAAAGGAAAAGATGCTCCATTCTTCATCTGGAAGACACAAAAATCCTCAATATGTTGCAATTAATAACGAAACATCAAAATTCATGAACGAAACTGACAGAAATAAAGGGTGAACTAGACAAATCCCATTCATAATCAGAGATCATAGGTCCCTAAATTCTTGCTATTTAAAGAAAACCAAGTCATGGATTATCTTTAACTACTTTTAGGGGTCTCTTTATCT
>NW_027397120.1:4474634-4539360 GCF_003265705.2 Callorhinus ursinus
TTGCTATTTAAAGAAAACCAAGTCATGGATTATCTTTAACTACTTTTTAGGGGTCTCTTTATCTATGTTCTCTAATACCACTGTTCTTGTAGTTCATTTTCCTCAACAAATGTCTACAGCCAGGACTGTGGCACACGGGAGGGAGGTGAGTTCATTCATGGACTCAGGGCAAACACTTCTTTCTGATGCATGTTTCTGGGAAGAAAGGGTATTGCCTATATCCCTCATGTCACTCGAAGGACCTGTTGTTGGTGAGATTGAAATCTAAATCTGATGACTAACAATGTGGATTTTGATGTCATTTTTATCTAAGCCTTGTTTGTTTGTTTTTTGGTTTGTTTGTTTGTTTTTTTGTTTTTGTTTTGCTTTGTTTTATTTTGTTTTCTAGAAATGTTTTAAAAAGAGTGGCTGAGACTTTTATATGGTGAGTGAAGTGCTTGAATGGTTCCATGAAATAGAATGATGGCATTTCTCAAAGCATCTCCAAAGGACAGTCTTTGTCAGACATGCTCCCTCTGCAACCATGTCCAGCGGCTGCTGATGGTGTCTTTCTGCAAGATTCGACTCTCAGTAATTAGAACGGGGCCTCTAGCTTTCCAGACTCACACATAATTCCTCATCTTTCATTGTTTCTCAGGTCATTTTTAACTGATTGACTGGCCCCAAGAACATAGGCAACCTTAATTATTACTGTATCCTATGCATGAACAGGCATAACACAGGTGATCCAGACGTTTTCAGCTGCTTATCTTCTCCATCCTCATCTCCAAATTTCTCAGTATGATATAACATTTCAACAGTGAAAAAACGAACAAAACATTTTCCCCTCACCCAACCCTTTCTACTCTATGGTCACCTCCACATGGTAGTCATATATACACAAACATACAATATAAATATGTACTTAAATTCTCATCAAAATGCCCAGTATATATTTATACACAGAACCATATAAAGAACGTTAAAATTGTTTCTTCAACTTTCTTTTTCCAACCAACATTTATAATTTTTACCCTTTGGGTTAGTTTACATTATTATTTTACGGTATTAATTTTATCATACTTTGTCCTAAAATCCCCTTGGCTGCCTGCATTTAAAGGTGTGAAGAAAATATAATAAAGGCTGGCTTTCTAAGGAACTTAAAAGGCAAAACACTTTTTAAATCATGCTATGAGGAGACACACAGAGAAAGGCTCTGATTAAATCTACTTTCAGCTGAAAATTTCTAAGCATTATATTAATGACCTTGAAGACTGTCCAGCAGAAATATCTTGTGGGTATGAATTTCTTCAAAGGTTGAAATATAGGTCAGAACTCTCCAGGGTCTCCTGTGATATCAAATAAAAAGCTTAATCAATTTGTAGAAGCAAAAGGGTGGACATGCTTTAGAGCACCAGAAATTGATACTCTGAAATCTACAATTATTGGAACTGAAAGTAACTAACTTGCAGTCTGATATGATTTCTTTCTACCAGTGTCTCCCCTGTTTGAGCAGACATGAAAAGAAAAACAAATTTCAGTGGATTTGAAATCAACAAGACTTTATAAATGTGTCAGAATTTCCATGTTATAAACACATCATCTCATCTGGCCAGAGGTTGAATTCCTTACCCTGATAAGTGCATCAGCATAGAGATCCTTTCAGTTATTATCTGCTCTTGACCCCTGCAATGTGATTTTAAAGCTTAGACCTAAACAGAACTCATCTGGTGTTGAGTCCACAGCCTCGAAGTCTATGCACCCAAGGCTGGACGGCAGGCACACCCCCATGCCACTGTCTCTATGAAATGCTAAGTCCATCGTTTACTGTTGTAACTGGCAGGATATTTTCAGACAAAGAAAAGAAGTTCCCCAGACTAAAGAAACATCCACATTTGTGTGTGTATTCCTCCTTTTCGTTACAGCTTGAGAGGGTATCACCGGCATGCACCCACCAGGACTGATTCCTCCTCAGGCTACCAGGTGAGTAACCAGGCACTTGTTGAATTCTACTCCATGGGATTCAACAACTAGGCTCATAAGAATGGAGAATCTGTGCCTAATGAGCAGGAGAGAGGAATGTAGATCAATGGGCTCCTGATGATCTTGAAAGTTTAGAAAATCACTTGAGAAGTATCCCCTGTCTTATGATGACAGGCTAAGCTTTGTACCTCCCAGGCAAAGCTCCAAATTGAAAGTAGATTTGAACCGATTTCAAAGTCCTTAACTGGTAGTATGGTTTTCCTTTGCTTTCTTTTGTTTTTCTTCAAAGCCCTGTGAGCATGTTCTGTCCAGATAGTCTGTCTTGCTGATTTAGTCCTGATTGAAAGTGCCCAGCAGTGGAGCCTGAAGGAGACTGGGAGGGACCTCTGCTGAGACCAGGGTTCCATGGTTGGTTTTAGGGAGATAAGGCCTTTCCTGTGGAGAAGTCACATTCACTAAACTATAGCTGTTCGGGGAAGACAAAAGCAGCCTCCCACTAACCCCATGTGGTCCCGGCCAAGGTCAGCAAGCCCGTCCTTCAAGCTCAATTCCATCCTCCTCCAAGTTGGAAAATGCTGTGGCCACAATGATGCCACCTGAAATCACAGCATCCCTTTGTTACTGACTCAGGTAAATGACCAAACTGGAAGCCATGTGAGCAGAAAGCATTCAATCAAAAAAAGAAGTACAAAGTAGCGTTATTTTTATGTAAAATTAGGTCAGACATCATTTTCTAATCAACTGTCAGTTGCCAAAATTGGAAAACATTTAAGAGCCACCTAACTAATTTGTTGTCTTTAATCATCATGTACACCCACTACTGTTTACACATTATATAATTTATATTCACCGCATTTTATGTTTTTAGTGTTTTCCTTTAATTTTAATATATTTCAAATTGTCCTAGTTATTCTTATGCCCCAAGCTGGAATACCAAAATCATAATTAAAAATTATATATATGAATAGTTAGATATTGAAGAAAAATAGTTCAAGTGACTGACTCTCTTGCAAGTTGCCAATAATATAAAAAGTCTAAACAATAATAATGAGAATAGAATATTTATTAATGTTTTTCTTCCTTAACAATTTAAGAAACTACTTTTTTAAACTTACTTCCCAAGGGATAATTGTCTTAGCTTTGGAGATTAAAGCTGTAAGAAAAATCTGATTTAGCCAAGACATGTACACACTACCAAGATCTATAGCGGTTGACTCTGCTTCGTATCATACAAAGATGCAAAGAAACGTGTTATAGAAAGAAGACTCACCTTGTGTGGATGAGGGTATTTTTGAGAAAAAGACATCAAGTTTTAAAGAATATCATTTGCTTCAGTGAAGCAAAGCTCCTGTTGGCTCACCCACAATTCCTCGGTAGAAGTAGAGATAGCCATTATGTTGAGATTCTTTTGTTTCTGGTAGCTCACCCAAACATTGTTCCTTTTCAACTCCAACAATGGTAGATTGGCCAGTAGGATGCTTTATTACAAGAAACTGAGGGTTTCAGGCTGTGGTTACTTTTTATGCTGTAGATTCAGAAAGAATTAAATGGAATTTGCTTTTCCCCACCCCCTCACCCCAGCCCCTCAGGGAGAGTGACAGATTTTGTTTTTTGGACACTGTTCTCAAACTCTCTGGTGAAGGAATTCTTGTAGAGTAAACTAAAAATGAATTACTAGGTAAAATTTTTAAAAACAAAGATATAGAATATATAAATCCATTTTCTATTATTAAGTCCACGGGCTTTAAAAATCAGATTTCCGAACACTGCTTCCAGGTTTCTGCACTCTCCTCTTTGTGGACCAGAGATAAACATCCCATGAGCCACCCGCTGTCCTCAGACACTGCTCTGGAGGTCTGGGATCCCTTTGGCCAAGATGACAGCCAAAGCTTTTCTGTATTTCAGGACCACACTGAAGACAGCCTTCATCCAGGCTCTGATCTGAAAGGCCAAGGCCATTTGGTGGGAACAATCAGAGGTGATTCAAGTGGTAAATGATGGGGTTGCATAATCTTTCTAGACAAATGAGTAAGGAAGGCTTCATTCACCCTTCGTTGGCTTTCCCAGAGCTGCAAATTGGAGAACAGGGTTTGGGATTTTCAGACATTGAGCTCCAGAATCTTCCCTGAGAGATGGAAAAGCCCGGATGATGCCAGGGAAATGGGTGGGTGGTGAGGAGGGAGAAGACTCCCACAGAGGGCCCTGCTGCTGCCCACGGGCACTGCAGAGCCCAGTCACAGGGATAGCCTCACATTCAGGAATGGTGTGGGCTCTCAGGGGGACACGCAGCAGGGAGGACCGAGGACTGACCGGCATAATGAGGGGCTTCTCCTTGCTTTTCTTGGACTGTCCTAATACAGCCCATGGACAAACAGGATGACAAAATCATTTCCAGACTATCCATTAATATCCTGGATGAGATGTGAACAGGACTTAATGTTTAGATTGAGAAAAATATTAATGTGCCAAAACTAAAATTTTAGGGTATTTCAAACTCATCCGTCCATTTTAGACCATCAAAGAGAACAGTTTCCATTTGCTGTAGTCTGTCAAAAGCTTTAATTAAAATGCAAAATGGCTATCTAGATTCTTTTTACAGACCAGCTTTTAAAGGATTTTTGCTAAGTGATTGAACCGACCCCATACATTTATTGTTCAGATGTTCAAAGGATTATAAAAATGGGAAGAAATCTGTTTATGGCAGAAAATAGGAGAGGATAGCATGCAAACCCAAGAGACTTGGAGGAATTTCTGTGAGACATGGTTCAGGACCTGGGGAGGGAGGAGAAAGCACCCCTTCTCCAGCCTGACCATCTGCCAATCCCTGGGCTAGCTCAGGGTTGCAGGCCCTGGACACTTGAGATACGGGTGACTTCTAGGCCTCCAGAACCCACACAGTCCCTGTGACCACAGGGAGACGGCAGATCAGAATTTGTGCCTGTTTTATCTTGCAGCGTAAGGATCTGCTGCCGAGTTCCTCATGAGAAAACTCCATGCTGAGCAGGGCCACACCCCAATTTTCCAACACCAGGCTACCCAAGAAGTAGGAAAAAAGACGTCCATGCTGGCAAAGGTGGACATCAGTAAATCTGAGGAATTCCCACTACTGTTTATCTGGGCCAACAATACATTAATAGGGTCCAGTACTTCACAGGATGCCCCTGAGAACAATATGCAGTGAGCAATCTACTGGGGATTTGAAAAGATTAAGAATTTCAAAAGAAATGGACCAATTTGAAAAGTCCTAAGAAACATTCACCTAGGAAACTGAGATACTCAGGAAATAGCAGGAAAGTGTAAGAACATTATTTTGTTATTGCTGTGTAACAAATCACCACCAATGTAGTGCCTTTAAATGGTGCACATTTATTATCTCCCGCTTTGTGTGGGTCAGGGGTCTGAGCACAGCCTCACTGGGACCTCTGCCCAGGGTCTCAGAAGGCTGCAAACACCATGTTGGCCAGGATGTGTTCTCATCCAGAGGCTCAACTGGTGCCGAATCTGCTTCCAACCTCATTCAGGTTGTTGACAGAGACAAATTTCCCTGTGGCTGAATTGAGGGTTTTGGTTTCTTCCTGTTTATCCCTCCAAGACTACCTGCAGGTCCCCGCTTTGCAGGTTCTTTCACTGGCTGTTCATCATGAGGCTGCCTGTTGCTTCAGGGCCAGCAGTGAGCCTCTCTCTTGTGCATACGAACAACAGCAATATGTAGGCACACACACTCACAGGCCCCCCCACACACACACTCAGGAATGACCCCGCCTTGCCTTTACCACGCCACATAACCTAATCATGGAAGTAACATCCCATCACCTTAGACCTATCCTGCAGTTAGAAGCAAGGCCCCCTATGTCCTGCCCACACTCTAGGGGAGACGATGATAGGGCGTGTGAACATGGGGGGCACCTTCGGGTCTGTCCAACACAGAGAGTGTCTATTTCCCTCTCAACACTGAAGAGAACGTGCCTTTACGAAAAGGGAATGAAGAAAAGCCAGCTGTGCCTGGGTGTGTGTGTGCGTGTGGAGTTCTTTTAATAAAGAAACTAGCAAAGAACACCCAGGAAAATCCAGAAAACACTACCATTTATTCATCGTTTTTATTTTCCCACATTCCCAAGCTAGGTGTAAAGTAGGAATATGGTGAACGGAAAGATGGTGCGCAGAGGAAGTCTCAGGATGCGCAGCATGTGTGTATTAGGAATCCCAGAAGCATGCAGAGAAAAACTATGAGTAAAGGATTTTCTCTTTGTTGAAGATCTTTTTCTTTTCTTCCCCTTAATTGCACATTTTTATAAGTAATGAACTCCACAACACCCAAATAATAATCATAATAGCAACACATGATCCACATAGACATATTAATTGTGAAAAATTTAAATATCCCTGTCATTTGTGGGGGGGGGGATTACTTACACTGCTACTATTTCTAATAATAAATCAATCTTGTCCTCAAATATGCTAAGTGCACACATTTAGAACACAACAGAACATCTTCTACAAAGTTTTGAGGAAAATTATATTGGTACCTAAACCATTCTTTATGTGATTTATCAATTGTTCCCCCATGTGCCTGTTCTAAAGGAGAATTACTGAAAGACGAACTTCAGCAAGCCAAAAAATAAAAATCATTATTTCAGGGAAAGGGACTCTGAGGAACAAACTGAGGGTTCTAGAGGGCAGGGTCATGGGGGGATGGGTTAGCCTGGTGATGGGTATTAAGGAGGGCACGTTCTGCACGGAGCACTGCGTGTTATGTGCAAACAATGAATCATGGAACACTACATCAAAAACTAATGATGTAATGTATGGTGATTAATATAACATAATAAAATAAAATTTAAGAAAATGGTAGGGAGGAAGAAAACCACAAACATTCAAGAGTTGATATCCAAATCTGTTTTTCCGTAACAGTGAAACTGAATGCAAATATCAAAAATCTCTTAGAGGTGGAAAAGTCATGTTGAGTAATGTCATAACAATGAGAGAAATAATTATCTGCACGGTAAGTATTTATTTGAGAGAGAGAGTGAGCAGGGGGCAGGGGCAGAGGCAAATGGAGAGAGAGAATCTCAGACAGACTCCGCACTGAGCAGGGAGCCCCATGCAGGGCTCAATCCCAGGACTCTGAGATCATGACCTGAGCCAAAACCAAGAGTTTTTCGGACACTTTACTGACTGCACCACCCAGGAGCCCTGAAAATGTCCAACTATTTTAACCAAAACCAAGAGGTGGGTAGACAAAAGGAGAAAATGAAAGTATGGTGCCGTTTTTACCCCATGGGTTAGACAGAAGTCTCAACAGGTGCTGTTAGCAAACAAAGAAATAAAGTAACTAGGAATCAGTAAGAAATTTACAAAATTGGTATTAACTCTGTCCCTGTATGAAAGACCCAGAATACTAAATAAGTCAATCATTCTTCCCAATTAATCTACACATTTAAGGTAATTCCCATAAAATTCCCAACAGGAATATTTTGAAAGTGACATAACAATCTTCAAGTTCACTTGAAAAAAAATTCTATCAAAGTACAAAAAAGGGGGCGCCTGGGTGGCTCAGTTGTTAAAGGTCTGCCTTTCTGCTCAGGTCATGATCCCAGGGTCTTGGGATCAGGCCCCGCATCAGGGCTCCCTGCTGGGCGGGAAGCCTGCTTCTCCCTCTCCCTCTGACCCTGCTTGCTTCCCTCTCTCGCTGTCTCTCTCTCTCTGTCAAAA
Organism: Callorhinus ursinus; assembly: GCF_003265705.2. Lineage (NCBI taxonomy): Eukaryota > Metazoa > Chordata > Mammalia > Carnivora > Otariidae > Callorhinus > Callorhinus ursinus. The sequence continues at coordinate 4,482,309 of NW_027397120.1, forward strand.
AATAAATAAAATCTTAAAAAAAAAAGTACAAAGAGGAATGAGGGGGACTTGCAAACATCAGCAAACATTAACCGACAATGTTTTACTGGCACAGAGATAGACAGAGCCATCAAGCGGAATAGAACATCTTGAAACAGACCAAAGAATACGGTAGTGACGTCTCACATCAAGATTAAATAAGTGGTATTGGAGGAAATGAGTATTCATTTAGGAAAAAAAATAAATTAGATTCAGGCCCCAGATAAATTCCAAAGGGATTTGAATCATCATAAAATCAAAAATAGAAGAAAGTACATTATAAAAATATCTGCACCATATGAGGGTGGGGGAAATCTATCTGAGGAAGACACAGAAAGCAAAACTAGACAGGAAAATATTGGTACATTTAACTGTATACTGCTGATGGTCAGAAAGCGTAGAGAAAAATTAAAATGCTAGTAATAAATGGAGAAATTTTGGATGCTACAATATAGAAGCAGAGCTTTTACAAATTGGTAGAAAAATATTAAAAGCCTCAGTGGAGCAACGGGCAAATGAACAGGGCATTTACCAAGATGCAACAAAAGTCCTGAACAAACCCGTGATTTTCAAAAATGCAAATTTTAGCACAATATAGCACCTGCCACCACTGTCACCTGCAAGACTACAGATATTCACAGCAGTTAGAAGGATGGGTGGATGGATGGATGGACAGACAAGGTCCCCGTGAGGGTGAGAACAAGGACATTCTCCTGCACTGCCACTGGGGAGGTGAACTGATACGACCTTACTGGAAGACATTTTGGCAAGAACAATACGAAGCAATTTCACTACTGGCAGTTACCGCGTGCAAATGATCATGGACGTGCACACATAGATTTAGCCAAAGCGATGTTCCTCAGAGGGATATTTATAAGAACAAAATGTACTGCTTAAGAAAAACCCTAGATGATCAACAATGCAGGGATGGCTTAAATAAAGACATAGAAAGCTTCACACACGAGACAAAGGTTATAAGGCAGTCATAGAATCTATCTTCTTGTAAAATCAAAAGTGTATTTGCATAGGAAAACACAACCCAGGTTTATCTTGTTCCAGTGAGCACCAAATATTTTCTCCTTACAAGGTTGTCCATGTCTAAGTCTCAACAGCGTATTTAAGAAAACAGCTGGTGGTAAAGAGAACACCAGGCTGTTTCCCTTCATAACTGAGCAGGTTGTTCAGGAGTTCTGGTCTTTGATGAATATTGGCTGCCTTTTGCAATCAACATTCTGAGCATGTGGGCGAATTTGCAACAAGCAGGAAAGATCCGGGGTGTACTCAGGAAATCCAGAGTGACCTACCCCTCTAATTCAGGGAGTGCCACCTGGACGTGCATCCAAGCTCACTTTGATTTCCCAGCATATGGCTAAACTATTACAAAGACGTTGTGACCAAGAAAAAGTACACTTTGTGAATGCTGCACGGATGGGTCATGCTTGGCTGGTAACACCAACTGGCAGAATGAGTGCAATTTTTAAAATATGAAATACAAATTTTTGTCAAAGGAGAAGTAAAACATTATAGCTTTAGGTTCATTAAACCCGGCTCACATTCTGGGATTCCAAAAATACAGCACTGGCTATTTAAAATTGCAGTTTGACGAAATTACTCCAGACCGAGCCCTGGAGACGTGGGTAGAAGTGGATGCTGGGCTGTTCTGGCTGCTATGGCTCTGGAGGCCCAGAGGGAGGCTCCTTCGTCCTCCCCACCCCAGGGAAGCAGACGGCAACAGCGGAGGTGGGGCTGGCCGCTTCCCCTGGTCCCCCCGGGGACCCCCAACGCCACCGCTCAGGACCGTGCCCTGTCCTCTCACCAAGGAATGAGTAATCGGGATGCCCTTGAATCCTAGCCTGAGTGACCTGCTGGTATAGGGGAGCCGCCTCTTGGGGGTTTGTACTTTGGGCAGCCCTTGCCTGGCGCATGAGTCTGAGTATACTCCAGCGGCAGGTGCGCCTCCAGGATGCGGCCCTTGCCAGCTGGGGGTCTGCAGGTGGTTGCTGTCCCTTCTGAACCTCACCACCCTCAGCATTAAGTGACCATTTGAGAAGTCCCTGCCTCACGGGGCTGCTTGAGTTTGTCACTCAGCCCCCGTGCTTGGACCAGAGATGGGAACCATGAGTAGTACAAGCTGCTCTAGATGCTGCAAGAGGAAGCTATTAATGCTCAAAGAAGGGCAAGAGTGGAGCCATTCAGGGCGGGCTCCCTGAGTCCTTCCTTTCCTCCGACATCCCGGACTCCTTGCTGAGAGGTGCCTTCCCTGGCTCCGTCGGCTATCCCCGTCCGCTGCTGTAATGTCCATTGTCTGCTTCTCCTTCCCTTTCTCTGAGGCACACTTTGAGGGCTCCCCAGCCCAGTACTCTGGCTCTTCACCTTCCTTCACCACCAAGGCCCTGGGCAGGGAGGCTTTTGCCCCAGCCTCCCCACAAGCCACCACCTCTAGATGCCCCCAGAGTCACCTGGCCCTCACTCTCTCAGAGGTCTCCAACGAGTGCCTTCTGGATGTATCCTTTTTAACCCTGCATTAAGAAAAGGAAAATGAAGATCATTTTAAGATTCATTTTTAAGATATATTTTGCTTTAAGAATAGAATTTAGCATAGATATTGATCAAATTCATGGGCCAAATGAACATTATATTTATCCTACTCACAGCATATTCATTATTTTTTATTGATCAATAGAATTCAGGTTTCTACAAGATAGAAAATTACATCACCAATAAAATCGGAAGAGCAGCATTTAAAATTAGCCTTGTGAATAAATAGAAACATGTTGCCAAATGAAGAATATTCTTTTTATTTTTCTGCTCTCCTTTGGGTGGGTGCTGGTGACAGTGAATGACATCAGCCTCCCTTTGGATTCTCCAGCCCCCAAATCCTTACTCCCCACTCTTTGTTTGAAGTCAGACAACGGGCTATTTTTATAGCAAGTTTCTTTCCTTTTCTTTTTGGTGGGAGGGTGGTGCCTACAATTAAATAAAAAAAATAATAATAAAATTAGCGGCTGTGGTACAAGACAAGCTTTGCAACATAGTGTTCTAGTAGCAATAACAGATTTCTCCACTGAGAACAAGTTCTTATTCACCTAGAACTGATCTTATAATTCAAACACACTCTGGCTGTGAAATCATGCCAACAAAGTCCTTATGAGCGATATCATCTTAAATGCAGGCAGTGAAAACCGGGAAGATATTGCTAATAACGGCGCCGCATTAATTAATTGCTATAAAATTTGCAAAATAAAAAGAACATTGGGAACAAAGCGATATAATATTTACCAGTGCTGAAAATTAGAAATAAATATTCAACATGCCCTTTTTGAGTCATACAAGCAAGCAATTTTGAATAATAAGGCAGGACAAAGTCTTTTACACAGGAAAAGCTAATGATTTCTGCATTTTGCTGCTGGTGAGGAATTGAAGGATGGCTGATTTGAATCTTCCTTCAATCTCCCATCAATAAAACACAGACAAGGCAGAGGCGAAAGCTGATCTGGGGGAGTCATGCTTTTATAATTGCTTTTTACCCTCAGGCATTTGAAATCCAGAGGGTCACGAGTCCTTGGGAGAAAGCGAGTGTAGCCCAGAGCCCAGTCAAAACCCTGAGAAACAAATTAATTTGTTTGTGGGGCTCAGGTCTAATTTGTGGGAAGAGAACGCTGCGTGGCACTTTATAATGTTATAACCTAATTAAAGATAGATCTATCTAAAATATTTATGCAAACTTTACCAAACCCAAAGATTTTAATCTCATTTGAGAGGTTAGCTGACTTGTGGGACCCAAAACAATTCCTAAAACAAGCTTCTGGACCAGGAATCCAGAGGGCAAACTATTAAAAAAAAAAAAAAATAGGTATCACGAAGTTCAACTCGTTTCGGTACCTATTAGTCCCTTTAATTAGGGAGATCTATTCTCATGCCACATTTTCTGACTCTGCTTGGTTACTGGGTGAGTCCATATTTCTTTTTTCAAATGCACTACAACCCCCTCTTTTTTTTAAATTCTACTTTACTCCATGATGAGAAATGAAAGTGAAAATTTGCATTTCTTAGGATTTTGCAGTCTGCTAGTATAAGCCTACCTGGGACTGGTTCAGCCCGGAGCCCTGCCGTGGAGGTCTTTAATAAGCATATAGCAGGGTAAGCTGGAAGGAAGCCATGCGGCCAGGAAGAAAGGAGTGAACCAAACCGAGTGTGACCACAGCGCTGTGATTTGGGGTCTCGTCCTCACTCCATGTATTACTGTCATATCGCAAATGAATATTTCCCTGGGACTCCCGATGAGGCCGTTCAGATAAACCCTTTCCAGGGCTGCCTTAATTCTCATTATTTTATCATCAAAGAAGTAAAGAGATCAAAGTCTAAGTAAACATGGGGACAACAAAAATGTGTTTTTGAACACCTTTTCTTTGCTGTACCTGTCCTCACAGAAATCCTGTGTCCCTAATCAGGGCGGGACTTACTATTACTTGGGAGGATGGTATCTACTGGCACATTCACGGACTCGATCCCTGGCAGCCCAGGACCCACCCAGCCTACTGGTCAGCTCATTCTGGCAGACACCTGTCTTCCCCACGAGGGGCTGGACCTGCCCCGTTTGCTGGCCTCAGGACCCGACACAGACTTGAAATGCGCTGGCTGGCTGAGTCAGAGGAGCCCTGGTGTGCCCTGAGACTGGAGTGGGGTTACCTGTGATCCCAGGAGGTGCTTCCCTGACCAGGATGGGCCCTCAGGCTGGGGACAGTTCCACAAAGTTAGGGGCTTCCTGGGCCAGGACCTCAGCGTTCATCCTAGGCAGAACTTCTTATATTTTTTTTATTTGGTAAAAATATATATAACGTAATATGTGCCATGTTAAGCATTTTAAGTGTATGATTCATGGCATTCATTATATTCACAATGTTGTGCAACCATCACCGCTATTTCCAGAACTTTTCTATTGCCCCAAACAGAAATCGTAACCATTGAGGAATGACTCCAAACCTCCACCCAACCCCAGCCCCCAGCAGCCTCCAATCTACTTTCAGTCTCTGTGAATTCTGGGTATACTCTTTGGAGGCCTCAAGTTTCTTCTTCCAGAATCTGCTTGTCAAGAGGAGGGAGGGAAGGGAATTGACAGGGTGCCCATCATGAGGGGAGGGTGGAGAAGGGGGGTGAAGTGAGGGATGCCCAGGGTCCGGGAGCTTTCTAGGCCACCGGAGGAAGGGGCTGCCCAGGGCTAACATGGCACACACAGACGAACAGAGGTTTCCAGCCTCAGAAGCCAAGGAGGGCATGACCCGGCTAAGGGGGTGAAGGTAATGAAGGAAGAGGCAATTCTCAGATAGTCACATCTTGCTAGGACCATGGAAATAGAAACTTTCAGTAATGCATCATGCAAGTACCCAGCCAAAGCCACCCAGGGGCAGGTGACAGGCAAAGTCTGGATAAGGTAAGAGCTCCAGCTCCTGGGGGAAGACAGCATTTTCTGGATATCTGGCAAAAGTTCCACGAGCTGGGTCTTTCCATTGGTGTCCTGGAGATGCAGTTCAACTCTGCTTAGGAGACCATAGGCTCTGAAAGCAAATGAGGAAAGTCTCCAAATAAAGATGGAACAAATGAATTAATTTCCATTAAGTTCCTACATTTAGAATCTAGGCAGGCAAGTACCCAAGGCCACCTGGGTCCATGTCCAGCGCTGCACCTGCATGACCTTTCTTAGCTTTAGAAACACCTGACCCCTTCCTGCCCAGGAAGTGCCACCCGTGTAATTAGGTGACACTTTCCAGGCAAAGTAGACTTTTCTGTTGGGCTCTGTCTTATGAAGCTGGAAGTGTGAGAAAATGGCTATAATATGTCTTGTTTGAGAACCGCATCTGACCCATTCTAAGGGTCCCCAGTGCTCCATAAAATGTTCGCCTCCTAGGGAAGAACTTAATGAAAGTCAGCCATAAATCACCATATTTAACATTTACATTTGTTTACTCTGCACCTGACTTAAAACTGTTGGTCGACCTTGCTTGACCTGTGCCAAAGCTTGGCTGGGCTTACATAGTGATGCCCAGGATGCCAGCCGATTACCCCCAGTCCTGCCTTGGAAGAACCCCCACCCCAGGCCGACTGGGAAGGTAGGAATGGACTCTCCTAGCGAACTTCTCGTCACATGTTATCTTTGCTCTTTTCCCCAGGACAAATGGAATGAAGTCCAAGGAGGCAAATTTAGAACCCTGCCTTATTTTTCTAATAGCAACCCAAGGCAAGAAACCAAAGCAAAGTAAATAAGAGGGTGTCTGGGTGGCTCCATCAGTGAAGCGTCTGCCTTTGGCTCAGGTCATGACCCCAGGGTCCTGGGATGGAGTTTCATGTCCCATGGAGTCCCATGTCCTGGGATGGAGTTTCATGTCCCATGGAGTCCCATGTCCTGGGATGGAGTCTCCCTGCTCAGTGAGGAGTCGGCTTCTCCCTCTCCCTCTGAACACACCCCTTCCCTCAACTTGTGCTCCCTCTCTCTCTCAAATAAATAAAATCTTGGGGAAAAAAAAGAATAGCAAATGAGAGTAAGCATTCTAAGCTTGTCTATATATGTTCTTAAAAGGAGGAATATACCCCTTGAGTTTTAATTCTTCTGGGTGGTTTTTCCGAGACAATCCTTTATAGGTGACAACAGAGCGGGACGGCATTAGAAGGAGGGGAGTGCACGTTGGTGGCCACGCTGATGGCAACTCGCTTTGTTCATCCTTTCACCCTGTCAGGAAGGCCCCATGGGCGCCCCACAAGGCTGGGGCATTGGAGCCAGTTCCTGAGCCGCCCCCCGATAAGGGAGGTAAGATCTGTTGGTCGGTCAATATCAAAACAATTCTCCTCCTGCCTTGAAGGAAGCATGCCTTGAAAGACGTCCGGATTTCACAATTTTGGATCCAAAAGAAGCTAATGCTCATGAGCGGTTTCAGGCATAGCCTTCATGGGAATCTGAAGGATTACATCTCGAACATTGTTTGAGGGGAAAAACAGGAGGCGGGACAACCCGGAGGCATAGACGGCGGAGGGGTGCAGGGTGGAAAAAGGCTGCGTGGACAGGGCACAGACCGCACAGCAGCCTCCACCCTTCCCTGGCGAAGATGAGCCCAGTGTGGGCTGCATGTTCATTTCTCATCACTGTAGCGTGCCTTTCCCTCAAAACAGTCAGCAGCTGTGAGTAAATGGCACAGGGTCTGGAGCCTCCCTGACCTCGGTGGATGGACATGTCCCCCCCTTTTCCAAGGGACCTGCCAAAGATAGGGCCCCTCTGGTTGGAAAGTGCAGGATTAAAGAAAGCCTCCCCGGAGGAGGGGGACCCTGGGATCCACAGGGCTTGTCCCACCCCTACGTGCCCTCTGGGTCTCTGCAGGGCGCTTTCCCAGTGGGGCAGGGTGGGCTTCCTCAGAGCACACGCCGAACCAGGCAGACCCTACATGAGGAGATTCCCTCCCTGCCTCTGAAATCGGGGCGTCCACTTGCAGGAATGTCAGAGGGCACTTCCCTGAGCAGTAAAGTGTCACCATTTTTATTGCCAGAAAGTGATAGACCACGGTCTCTGTAGTAAGAGCAAGCCCGCCAGTAAATGTGCGCTTGGCTTCCATCAGGACCGGCCTGCTGGATTTTCACACTTCTCCACTATTAAAGATGCGCTCTGGGGCAGAAGTTAAAACATGATACGGATCCTCAAAGACGTGGTATCAGCAGCTGATAAAGCTTTCTGTGTTCATCAGTATGGCTGGGGGGAAGAGGAGATTCTGCACAAAGAAATGTGTATTCGGGATCCTGGAATAAATTACTCCAAAGTGTGCTTACAATCAACTTAGTGACTCACCCTCAGACTCTGTGCGAGCAGAGAAGAAAACATAATCAAAATTCAGAGATGAGGCCAGAAGGAGGGGCAAGAAGTAAATGGAGAAACACATAAACAAGGGAAGTTGGGATGCCCCAGGAAAAGAGCTGCCTTCAAGAAAATCTTTTTAAGTAAAAGTAAAGTTAGGTACACTACTGTTTTCAAATGAGAAGCCCAATATAGGAATCAAGGATTTTTGCTGCTGTGTATTCTTGGGAGAGTATTTTCAATAGCGCTGCGTCTAAGGTTCTATTTTAAAAAATTCAAATGTGTAATGCAAAGAACACCGTGCTGTTCATTAAAGAACAAGTCACAGCCAAGCTGCTGAGTGGTACCCCCATTAGGTCAGGCAAAACTTTACGCGAGACCGCGGGAAAAAAACCGGCCAACAAACCGAACAAAAACAAAAACCTTACAGATGCATTGATAGGATCCACAGAATACATAAAGTTCACTTAAAGCCATCTTGTACCACCCTGAAAACTCAAATCTCTAGGAAAGGAATTCATCAGTGCCAGTACTAAGACTGGCATTGGACATCGGGTAGAGATTAATACCCTAAAAAATAATCAAAACTAAGAAGAAATTCCTAGAGGAGAGATGCATATTTTCCTGCCTATTCAGACACGATGAGCTTTTGGAAAAATAAGACTTTTCACAAAGTGATTATTATAGCAGAACGGTAACATTTTAATAACATGAATTCATAAGGTGACCCTGGAGATGAACAATAAAACAGAATTTTATAATAGGTTTAAATAGCCTGAAAGGTTCAGCGTCCGTGTTGTCTAGCCCGATAGCCTCCCCTTGGCCCTGTCTCCCTGGACGGTCTCAGTTCGGAGCCCCTGAAAGACGAAATGCCACCCGAGCTGCTTCAAACCACACTGAGTTCCCAATCGAGGAGATAATGTGCCTGCCCTTTCGCAACCGGCGTGGTTTGCACGCAGGCCCTCTCGGCCGCCGTCCCGGTCTTTAAAAGGGAGGTAAATGACACCGATTATGAACTATGCAGGGGTTGAAACACTTGGCCAAGCGCGAGCGCCAGGTTCCCGAAGCCTTCCCGAGGTGGGCTGCCGGCTCGCCGTCTCCTCCCCCTGCCCTCTGCTTCGGAGCGTGTCTGGAAACAGCTTTGCAGATGGCCGCGTAGGTTTTACAGGAAATATTACTTAAACACTGAAAAGGATCGCATTTCTCCTGTTAGGAATCACAAATCTGGATTTCATTTTCTCTCCCACATTTTTCTCCCTGCAAACCCTGGGGAAAAAAAAAATGTAGCTGTTATATACGACATGCACAAAGCATTTGGGAATTTTTTTTAATACACCCCTAGTCCCAGCTCATTCACTTACCCCTCCTATATCTTTACGCACATGCCTATAAAATGCATTTACATACAGAATATATGTACACACAGATTTGCAATCATGTTATTTCGTGTATTAACACAACTGCCCAGGAGGAAGAAACTCGTGAAAATGTAAAGGTGTGTCTCTTCTCTTTTACTCCTTATTTTAAAAAAATTTTCTAGAGTGAAGAAAAAGAAATTCGGCACTCAGCTCACTTGGATAACTAAACATGAGCTGCTTCTCTCTCGCTGGCTTCTCTTTCGGCGTTTTATGTAGCTTTATAAAGACCAGGGGGATTCCTATTGTTGGGGAAGTGATTAGCATTAATAAACAATTAAAATAGTAGTGAAGGATGTGAGTCTGACAGAAGCTGGCCTGTTTCATGGGTGTTTTCCACACTCCTCTTCATCTGTGAACGGGGAGATCGTGAAATAAGCAATCTGCAGGGAAGGTCTAACTCAAGCATTTTATTATCTGCCCACCTCCCAATTCTGGAAACATTTCCGCAGAAGGGACGTGGGTGGATGTAGATCGAGCCCCGGCTAACCCGGGAACATCAAGGGAACATCAGGAACCAAGCCTGTGTGTCCTCCCTGTGTGAGCAGGAGGCTCTAGAGGTCCCCCCGTCCCCGTACCCCCCCACCCCCACCACCTGCTGCAGGTGGCCTCAGAGGGACCCAGCTGTCACCTGCACTCACAAAATCTGTTACGACGGTTTGCATTTTAATATCTCTCACGTGAACCCAGACGGAGAAAGTCATCAGGCCCCACAGCAAAACGGTTCCCTTCATCACAAGATCGGGGGGCATCCCTAAATCGGCTCTAATCTACGCGGCAGTAATTCTCGATGCCCAGCTGTGAATACGGGACGGAGGAAGGCAGAGTCAATGTCAGGCTTTTATTAGACTTGCAACCGTTCCCTGAAACTTCTGGAACACGGCTCCAAGGATGCCAGGCACCTCGCCGTGCCTGAGTCTGTGGGGTGTTTGCACTGCCTGGCTTCAGGGTTTTACCTCTAGGCTGAAACACAGTAAGCAAGTCCCCACACAGCCACCCAGCCGTGTCCCGGCTTCCTGAACCCCAGCCCCTTCTCCTGAGGGACCTGAGGCCGCTCCTCCTGCCACAGCCAAGCCCCGCCAAGCCTCCGTGCCCGCCGCCGGCCGCACCGCCTCTCACCTCCGAGGCACAGAGACCTCTCCAGCCATCTGGAACTGCCTTCCTGTGTCTCCACCTCATTAATTCCCCATCTCATTTCATACTTCCTCAGAAAATGTCTCTTTTCTCCTCTGTCTCTGTGCATCCTGGACTAAAATACCTGTTTGCCTTAGCAAGCATACAGGCTCTGGAGGGCCCACAGGATCCCCGATCCCAGGGGCACAGGAGGGCCCAGAACAGTGGAGCTGGTCTTCCTGGGAGGTCGGAGGCCCGGGCACCCGCACCTTGCTGCCCCTGCCCCTCTTTCTGCTTGGACTTGCCCCGCTCCCTCTGACCACGGGGGACTCCACTCGCAGAGAGAGGCAGGTGGGATCAAGGAGGGACCCCAGCCGGGCACAGGCCGACAACATCTCGGCCCCGCAGCTGTGCGGAAAGGTGAGCAGCCACCCCGGGGGCATCACTTCTGCTGCGGGGGAGCCCCTCCCAGCCCCCACTCCCTGCCCTGTTAGAGAGACAGATGGCAATCCCAGTGACATTCTCAGAGAGAGCTCCCCGAGGGTAGAGACCACTCCTGCGCCAGCCTGGCTCTCGATCTAGACGCTGTGACGATAATCACAAGGAGAAGAGAAGTTTGACCCAGATGCCTGGGAGGCAGGCCCCGAATGGAGGGCTGGGGAAGCTGAATCATAGCCCCTGTGCTGTTGGGACCCCCGGCCCATAGGCCAGGCCCTGGGATTGACTGTCCCACCTTGGGCAGTGCCATGTCTAGGGAAGCCCATTCCAAGCTAATGTGTGTAAATCCCCCCCCTCCCAGAATCAAGCAGCGCTGACACTGACAGTGGGAAGATGTGGTGCACCAGGATCCTTGCCCAGGTGGGGGGGGGGGACAGAACAGCATGGTCACCGCAAGTGAGGGGGCGTCCTGACTCACAGCAGAGCCCATGATGTTGGCATCGGCACCCTCACTCCATCCCAAAGCAACCACCTGGCCACCTCCCCCGTGAGAGTAGTGGGCCCTGGGGAAGCCGTGGTCAACTCCTGTGGCAGGATGGACCCAACCCACCTAGTGGGGGACCCCATACTCCTACCTGGCACTGACGGGCCTCCATGGGAGCTGCAGGAAGGGACAGTGAGGCCACAACTCGGCCTTCTCCAGAACCTCCTGGCACCCGGGAGAGAAACACATTTAGAAGTCAGATCCTAAGGCTTAAAGCAATTTGGAGGGTCAAGGGAAAGGTCACCATTAGAAGGAGAGAATTTGGGGCGCCTAGGTGGCTCAGTAAGTTAAGCATCTGACTCTTGGTTTCCGCTCAGGTCATGATCTCAGGGTCTTGAGATGGAGCCCGGCATCTGGCTCCCTGCTTAGCGGAGCATCTTCTCTCCCTCTCCCTCTGCCCTGCTCCCTGCTTGTGCACATGCACTCTTTCTCTCTCTCTCTCTCTCTCTCAAATAAATAAATAATTTTGAAAAAGAAATAAAATATTGGGACTCATTTTAAAGAAAACTACAAGTATTGCAAAGATTCCCAGTGCTGGAGCACTCCATATTTTAAACACACCTTTATTCACACACCAAAATGACAGATTTGGAGAAATGATCCGTGTTTGCACCTAAACCTGATATATATGCTAATGGAAAAACCTCAACGAACCACTGCACATGCAATAATTTCCATTCTATGTATTTAAACATATTTGTCCATCTATCTATGCTAAGTAAATATTTCTTAAATGAATGAATAACAGAATGAATGACCATCCGCCTGAGAAACAATCAGACTGGGTTGAATGTGGAGCCTCCATGCTCTGTGTTCATTCCCTACCCTCCTGAAAAACAGCCACAGTCCTCTGTGCCCTTTTCCTCTTCCTGCTCCTGAGAACTTCTCTTGGGAACTCACGAGTTCATGAGGTGTTCAGAGAACGAAGGCAGCGCCAGGCTGGGTTCTCCCCAGAGTCGGGCTCTGCAGGTTTGGGGGTGTGGAGGAGCCCCCGGAAGGAGAAAGGATGCCCATGGGTGGCTGGCTGCACCTTGCACTTCACAGAGGCTCCCTGCGTGAACATGCAACCCCCTTCATGTGTTTATCTTGGGAAGAAAGGCAGCAGCAGAAAAGCCTGCAAACAGTGAGTTCAGGACAGACCCCACCCTTAACTGCAGACACCCTTGATTTTGTCTCTGCCGGAACCTCAGCATTGCTTCTGGGACTTGATTGTAAATCCAGGGCGGGGCAGTGGACGATGCAGGCATAAACTTGCGGCCCGAATTGGCAGTCAGGACGTGGATGCACTCGGGAAAAGAGGCTTCTCTGAATCATCAAGGGATCCCAGAGACCCAGCCTCTGCTCTTAACCGTCCAGCACCTGAGGGCCCTCACCACACAACTTTAGGGTCAGCCCAGAGGATCTTCACAGCTACAACAGAAGATTTCCATCCTGAAAGCAGAATCTCCCCCCAGAAGGTGAAAATGCTTCTGGATGCTGCTAAGCGTGGATGCGTCCTGAGATTAAGCAAAAGAATGAACAAGAGCAACCCGGATCCGACTAGAAATGTGAAGCCCATCACACTCTCCCCAGAAAGGAGGTGCCCGAGGCCCCAGAGCCTGCCTGGCAGTCTCTGTCACGCTGTCCTCAGATTGCACCAAAAACATGAGTTTTACACAAAGACAGTGAGACTTAGTTCCAGGGGGATGCGGCCAAGAGGTAAGGTGGACAGGCATCAGCCTGGGGCCAAAACCGGATTCAGAACCAACCCAAGGAAATGCCCTGTGACTGGGAAAGGAGGCAGCCTCGTGCCAACCTTCTAGATCATTCCTCGTTGCTCATTCTAACAGGTCTGATAACCCAGCTCTGAGACTCTTGTCTGTGGTAAGCTCGTGGTACTTGTGGAGTTTCCAACAGCAATTGGCCCCATCGATGGGGGTTCTTTGCCATTCCAGGCACGTTCGGCACCAGATATGGGACAGGACGTGTCTCTCCGACACCCACCAGGCGTCCCCCATCTCTCATCCCCACATTCCAAGTGCGCAGCACGTCATGGCTCAGCAAACTCCGCTCCGTGGAGGTTCAGAGAGGTACCTGGCCTGGTCCTCTCCCACATACCCACGCTCGGAAACGGACTCAAGGCGTGCCTGCTGCTTGGAAGCAGCCCTGTCCTCACAAGGCTGCTGTCCCTTCCCAGTGACGCAGGCTTTTCTGGGAGGCAGCAGCTCTGTTCTGCGTTGGGCCATTCGCCTCCAGGAGACATGAAACCCTAAGCTGTGAAGAAAGAATTCTCCCATAAAAACCGGGAAAGGCATTCAGAGCGTGAGTCCTTACTGGTCTTCTGCAGGTGCAGGTGACAAATTCATGGGGTTTGTCTAGACTTCTGGCTGGCGGCACACAAGGCTCCCACCAGCTGCTCCAAGGCATTCCTGGGGCGGGTGCCCTGTGGTGTGTGCAGGGGAGAAGGACCACGGCCCATGGCCCACGGGCCACGGGGAGCTACAAGGGCAAGATCATTGCCAGGAAAATCTCAGTGGGCCACGTCCCAGGGCGGCAGCCGATTAGGATGCAGGTAACATTTGCTCTGAAAGGCTCACATTAGGAGAAAAGAGGGCCTGATAATAAATTGGAAATGGGTTCACTTGGCTCTGTAAGAGCTTTTCTCCTGAAAAGGAGCACTCCGTGGGCTGTTCGATCAACGTCGTTATTTCTCCACAAGCGTTTGGATGGGAAATTCCACCACAGTAGATAATTTATTGAAAAGAATGCAAACGCTATTTTTCACTGTAGAATATTTGTCTTTGGGAAGAAAAAAATCTATTTTGGTTTCGTCATTTTTACAACCTTCCCAAGCTCCCCGAGTCCTTTTAAATACAAAAAAAAAAAAAAATGCTAATTCTGCGTCATTAATAATAGGATAAAATTGCAGAATATTCTCTAATAATGATCATTAGCTCCTCCGTGGTTTTTGTCACTCGGATATTAATGTGGGATTGGCATTAGCAAGGTTTTCAATTTTTAAATAAGCCAAACAAATTTGAAAAAAACAAAAAACTTTCTTAAAAACCCGAAGCAAGCGTATTGCACAGTGCAGGGGCGGGGAGAGGAAGTGGGCCGCAGGGCCGGGCGGGCGGCTTTGTGGGGCTTGTCTTTGTGCCTGCGACATGCTCATGGCACCGGCTCTGGCAGGCGCGGCTGGCTGCCTCGTGCCGTGCCCACCTGGGGGACAGCAAGGTGGCCCAACCCTGGACAACTCACAAAAGGGACACTGCCCCTCACTCCTCCATGACAGCCTACCTCCTCTGTGCCCCGAAATATTTGTGTCCCTCAACAGAGCCCCGTGGTCCCGGCTTCCTGTGGAAGAATGCAGCCTGCATGGCCCCTCGCGCGCTCAGCTATCTGCTTGGCACAGGCCATGCTCAGCTGGGACTTCGCTAAGGATCTCGCTTTCCTGGGCAAACACAGCTTCACCTGCCCTCCAAATCCCTCTCTCCGCCTCCTCCCCCTCCAGCCCTCCCCGCTGAGCTATGTTAATCAGGTGGGGGACACAAGGTAACATTGAAGTAATTCAGCCAATTAGGCCCTGAATTGTTTGCATCCAACAGCATTTTGTATTTCTGCAAATGTGTGAAATGCAAAACGTGCCCTCCAGCAAAAAACGACAGCAGCCCTGTACTGGCGGTGTGTCAACAGAGCCTGGGAGCTGGGCGGCCCTGACGGCTAATAGCAAGGCATGCATATGCTTGGGAAGGCTGGCCTTCTTTATGTGCGTGCCTCTCTGCGAGGGGACGCAGAGCTGGGGGTCTTGGTGGCAGATGGGCCAGGGTAACAGGGATTGGCTAATCCCAGATCTGCATTCTCTTCTCCACGTAGCAACTGGGGAAAGATGGGGCCAGCTGTCAAATGGAAGACTTTCATGGTCCCTTGCACACAGCAGCTGCACACGCCCTGCCTGCTTGGTTCTAAATTATTAAACATCTTTTTAGTTTGTTCCAGCTGCAGGCATCAGTGTGTTTATGCAGCCTTTGTGCATTTTACATATGATTCCTTCTCCCCTCCTCTCATCAAAATGCTGTTTGTAAAAGTCATTATCCCATCTGTGCCCCAGTTTGGCCAAACAGCCTAAGACAAATCCGATGCCATTCTCCTTCCAGGACAATTTGGGAGCTGAAGATGATTGCTGTGACTTGAGACTGCAGGGGTTTGCCGCACACTCTCTGCCACCTGTAAGAGGTGGTGTTATCTTAGCAGCTCCAGGGTCCCGAGGCATAATGGGGGCTCTGCAAGTACGATTTCACTGTGGCGCATTTATGGCTTTAGAGAAAACACACACGAAGAGAAAACAAAACGTGGCCTCTCCATCTGCCGAGGGTGCGGGGAGGACGGGCGCTTGTGTGGAGGAAGGGACGCAGGGAGTCTTCTTTAAATCACGGCTCCCCTGGGTGGCTCAGTTGGTTGAGCGACTGCCTTCGGCTCAGGTCATGGTCCTGGAGTCCCGGGATCGAGTCCCGCATCGGGCTCCCTGCTCGGCGGGGAGTCTGCTTCTCCCTCTGACCCTCCCCCCTCTCATGCTCTCTCTCTCTCTCATTCTCTCTCTCTCAAATAAATAAAATCTTTAAAAAAAAAAAAAATCACGGCTCCCCCCTCCCCCGCCCCCGGCGGCTGCTCCTGTCCCTGAAGGTTTCAACAACCATAATATTGTTTTTATTTTCCGGCGGCACGAATATTCACAAACAGGTATAAAGTGCCACTGCTTCCTACGGGCTGGTTTGGCAAAGAAGTCACCGGCGCCGGGCTCCTGGACCGCCCCGCACTGTCTGGGAGGTGATAATGTCATAAACACGCCCCAGCAGGACGGAGCCTGACCTGATGTGTTAATTCTATTCCCTCCCGAACCCAAAAACGATTTGTTGGAAGTGGTTGCTTCCTGCAGGATATTGTGGCGGCAGCCAGCTTCCAGCTCAAAGTGAAAGTCACCAGCAACAGTTGCTTTGTTTGTAGCCAACAGTAACTCCTTCGCCTGAAACTCCCCCTGGGTCCCTGGGTCGGGGTGTGGGCGGCAGGCAGGGGGCGGCGGGGCTGCCCTGTCCTGAGCCCGGAGCCACGGACCCGGGTGCCAGCGCCACCGGCCTCTGGCTGTGGGGCAGCTCCTTCCTGGGCCAGGTCCGGGTCCTTCCTTGCCCCCCCCCCGCCCACCCGCCATCTCGCTCCTTGCCACTGCTTTAGTTTTAATGTAATGACACGTGCTTCGAACGGGTTTCATAACGGCATCTGAATATTGGATTTCCCAGAGAGTCACTATCAGTAATTGCCCACAGCCTGCCTCCCCTGCTAGATCCTGGGTACAGACTGAAAAGTGCCAAGCACAGCTCTCCTTTCTGGGCCAATAGGTAGCTTCCCCAGAGCCTCCAAATTGCTATCAGACACACCTCCAAATTGGGGAGTGGGGAGAGACCCGCCAGAGCTGGAACCTTCCCAAACTCAGACAATGGTTACTAAAAAAAAGATGCCAGGAATGCTAAAGAGGGGCCACGGGGAAAAGCCCCTGTCGCTCTGGGCTGGGCACCGGCCGAGGGAGGGGCAGGGCTACCCCTCCAGAGCCTGGGGACATGTGGTGAAGAATGACCACCGGAGCCCCCAGCAACGCAGTTGTGAACGGGACCGATGTGAAGGATCGCAGGATTTCCGAGAGTCCCCTGAAACGCCATCTCTCCCTGTCTCCAGAAAATAGTCATCGGCCGAGGCCGCACCAGAACACACAGTGCCCACGACGGTCCCTGAGCAGCGCTGCCCTTTCCCTGGAGGAGAGGACTTGCTCAAAACACAGCGCTGATGGAAGTTGCCGTTTTGTTTTCCTCAAAGGCAAGTCGGGCCCCTTTGGCCTGTAGGGGGACAGGGCCAGACTCCAAGGACAGAGCCACCTTCATCCGTGACTCTAAAGCATCACTTAGTGGGACTGGGATCTGCTCAGAAATGTCTTAGTGAAGTCCTAAGCGTTTATCGAACTTCACTCACTTTAACTGCAGCTGCCGAAAGTCTCCAAGGACAACAAGGAAACCAAAATTTCCGGGGAATGTTAAGTTCCCGGCTTTGGCTAATTTCGAGGACGATGCTTTCTTTCCTTTATGAGGTACCTAATGAGGCAGCCCATGGCCTTGGCAGAGCCAGGCTCCGGCAGCAGGAGGGCAGGGGGTCGGGGCGAAGGGGTGCCCCATCCCCAGGGCCGGAGAGCACCAGAAGAGCCAGCTTCACACTACTCAAAGGACTCTTTTGGATTCCTTCATTTTTAATTCGCCTCCTTTTTAATGACCTAAGTTAATAAGTGTCAAAAGGCACAAAACACAGCGTGGATTTATTTTTAAAGTAGGAACTTGCCTCTCCTCTCTATGCCCCTGGCTGAGTCTCAGGCATAGAGACTGCAGCTCCGATGGGCTTCAGCCCCCCAGGCCAGAGTCCCCGTGCAGCCCGCCTGCCGGCACCATGGACAACAAGGAGCCACTCGGGCGGGTCGTCAGGGTCCCAAGGCTTCCAGAGCCGCCAGCATCCAGGCACCATCCAGGGGAAGCTTCAGCTGCCCCACGCCTCCCACCAGCTCTCTCCGTGCTCCTCTAACAGCCCCAAGTAAGTAAACTGGGGGCACCATCCTTGAAGCTGCCCATATTGGAAGCAGGCAACAGTCGAAGGGGTGGTGGCCAGCTTTGTTCCAGAGGCCCCAGGAGCCTGGCACGGGTCACACGCCGCCAGGTGATGGACACAGGCTGACCTGCAGCATGGACATCAGAGTTCACTTTTCTCCCTTCTGCCATCCCATTGTCTCTTGGCTCACCCCCCACCCCCACCATTTCCTTTTTTCCTCCACCAGCCTTGAGGTGCAGGAGGGACCCGGAATCACAGAGGGGTGAAGGGCAGAGAAGGGGGGCAACTTCAAGTGCTAACACTTTGTAGTGTGTGTCTGCCGGGGGCGAGAACTGTATGAGCATGTGTACCTTGTCTGTGTGTGTGTGCGTGTGCATGCACGTGTTCCCAGCTCTGGCTGCTGGTGGGGCCCTGAAGACATGCTCTACTTTGCATACATATGAGCCCCACTCCATTAGGCTTCTGTAGCAAAAAGCTACCACCAAGGGGGTAGGAAACCTCTCCGGAGAGCGACGGAACCAGGACTCCCCTTACCTTCTCTGGGACTCAGACGCGGCAGGTGCTGGAGAGGCAGCTGCCGCTCGGGGCGGTCCACGTCACCCCACCAGGAGAGCAGCAGTAGTATTATTGTGGCATCTGTAAATACTCCCCAGAGGCCAGACTCCAACCTCAGTGCTCACATTTGTGTATGATCAAAGGAAGTGAATAAACAGGCGTGGGCAGAGGTGAAGAGCTGATACAGAGACCAAGACCACAAAACCGCTTGACGGAAACTTACCATCCATCACAAGCCCACGTTCGATGTTCCTTTCCTGCTATGATAAAATCATACGAATGCTAAATGTTGGACGAGTCTACACTGACCCAGTTATCCCATCCCTCAAGGATGTTCAGGAAAACCTCAAAGCCACAGAGGCAACGTGTTTGGGGGGCCCAGACTGAATGGGCAAGCCGATTCCTGAGGTCCCTGGTAATGACTGAGCAGAGTAGCAAGGTTCTAACTCTGCAGAGCATCTGGCAAACCCCCGAATCATTAAGAAGTGCTCAAGTGTATTCCATTTTATTTAAAAAGTCAAGATGAGAAGTTTTGAATGGCCCATAGGATTCCATTGTGATGGGTTTTGGGTAGACATATTAAAATGCATTTCTAAATATATATCCATAAATAAAAACAGGTTTGTGGCTTAGGTTTGTTTGCACAGGTAATTTCCATAAAAATTAATATTCCTGACTTTACTGGAACTAAATAATTAAGGAAGAAAGTATATTACAATAATAAAATTATCAACAGCATTTTGACAAGCAGTCATGTGCTTGTAAATGAAATTTATTTAGGTGCCACTCAAAACATTGTAATTAAGAGGTACAGAATGCTTTACCAGATGGTTCCTGTTTAGTATCTATTTCCTTTAGAGAACAAGGGGATTAGAATAAGCACTAACTAGCACCCAAAATACCCAATCACCCCAAGCTGCCGAAACAGCACCCCGTATGACATTTCTGTGCTATCATGTCTACACTGTGAAAACTGGTTGATAAAAACATGTATAATATACACTTGAGCGACCAACTAGCTGGAAATAATCAAACGAATGGAGAGGTAACTGATTGTGAAAATATCAGCGTTTTAGACCTAGAACTTAAAACTCAGTATTATGTCGTGGTCACTACACTTTTCCACTATGCCTCAGAGTCACTGAGCAGCTCAACTTAGTGAACGAGATAGCGGGTAGCTGGTCAAGACACTGTGATTGCTTTGTTCCTTTACTGTAATGACAATGACCAGCTTATTTTCCTGGGATTCCTATTATGAAAGTGCTTATTCTCAGAGGCGTAAGAGAGGAGAGCCAGAAGGATCCAAACTTCTTGCTCACATAACCTCTCTGAGCCTCAGAGACGTTGAGTGAGTCTCCCAAGGTCACACAGGAGTCAGATGATATGTTGGTTTGCTCAAGAGCTGCCTTAACAAAGCACCAGAGACTGGATGGCTTAAATAACAGAAATTTATTTCCTCACAGTTCTGGAGGCCAGAAGTCTGAGATCAAGGTGTAGGGCAGGGTTGGTTTCTTTCCTTGGCTGCAGAGGGTGCCTTCTGCCCTGGTCTTTACCAGGTCTTCCCTCTGTATGTTCCTGTGTCCTCCTTTTAAGGGTATCAGTCCCATTCAGTTAGAACCCACCCTAATGACCTCATTGCCTTTTTAAAGGTGTCTCTAAATACAATCACATTCTGAGGTGCTGGGCATTAGTGCCCAAATTTTGGGGGAAACACAATTCAGTCCATAAGAGGTGGCACCTTAGGCTCTCTGGGCCACCCAATATTTTGCTTTGTCTTCTATATCTTCTGATTTGAAGGCTGCCCAGAAGAACCCCAACTCAAGGGTGGGGGGATGGGTTAGCCTGGTGATGGGTGTTGAGGAGGGCACGTTCTGCATGGAGCACTGGGTGTTATGCACAAACAATGAACCATGGAACACTGCATCAAAAACTAATGATGTAATATATGGTGATTAACATAACAATAAAAAATTAAAAAAAATGCAAAAAAAAAAAAAAAAGAACCCCAACTCAAAAGACCCCTGGCAAAAGTCAGTTCTTATGGCAGGCAAGGCCATATAAACACGTGTGTCATGCAGGACCGAGCCCCAGTAGCCACTCGTGATTCAATTAACTCTTTCCCTGCTCTGGTGATGGCGAGAAGTTGGGAGGGATGTGGAGACTGTGGTCTGGGAAGGAGCTTAGTGCTCCTGCTGGGAGGGTACTGGTAGCTGGAGTGCAGTTTACCGAGTACTGGGGCAGCAGGTGGGAGGGCTGGGAGGTGGGAGAAGAGCATATTCCAGGGCAGGTGAGCGGGAGGAGTGGCCGCCGGGACTGGCCGAGGACCAATTTAGCAGTGTCTAAATGGGACAGCTCTCTGTCAAGGTGAAGAAATTAGCTGCCGTAGAGAGGATTGAGCAAATAAGAAAATTTATTAAAGAGAATGGGAGCCAGGTTTTCACTATCTAAAAAGGGAAAAACAATGATAAAAAGGGGAAACCTGGAGTGACCCCTGAGGCTGAATTAGAATTTGAGGTATCGATGCAAACATGTGGTTTTCATAGATATGTATGAAAATAAATACAGATGTCAGTGTGTGTGTCTGTGTGTCCGTGCACATGTCCCCTAGCTCTGCCCCCCTTGGGGCTCGAAGCCCCATCAGCCCAGCAACAACAAGCACACCTAGTGCCAGATCTTGGTTTCTAAATACCATTCTCTCCTAAGAGGAACCTGGGCTTCTTGAAAAACTGGCTGGTTCCAGGGCTGGCTTGGGAAAGAACAAGGTTACCCTACAGCATTTTTAGTACCAAAAAAAGAAATAAGAGCTTACAGAACGAGGAGGGTGTGCCTAAAAGTCAAAAGAGCCACTCCGAGGACTCCCAAGGGCCAAATCTCAGACGATTTGAGCAGCAAAATAAATAAATAATAACAGCAATGGATTATAACTCATGGAATGAAAGAGGAATCAATGAACCCACACTGAAACCATCAAACAAACAAGTAGGGAAAAAAGAAAACAGTCCCTTACATTTCAGTGGCAACTACTAAATGTAGAAGGAGTGATGGAGGCAGGAAATCATTTGGAAAACATCATAGTAATAATTCACATAGGTGGGAAACATGAATGGATGCTACGTAAGTAAAAATAGAATAAGGAACGGTGTCTCACCTAGTCTCAAAAAATCTCTAAATGTTTATCCATGAGAAAGGTGGAGAACTAACTTTACAGAGGAGAGGCCTAGCACATGCCATCTCAACCAAGTAACCAAAGTGGTTAGAAATGACACACATTGACGTGGCGCCCCACAGTGGTCAGAACTTAGTACTGCTTCTGGGACATTCTGGCAAAAAACAAAACAAAAAGCAGGGATGCAATCATGAGAAAATATTGAGTTGACATATGTTGAAGGATATGCTGCAAAATGACTGGCCCATAATTTCCTAAACTGTCAAGGTCATGAAAGTCAAAGATCGAGGACATGTTCAAGATGGAAGGAGGTTACACAGGCATAACTGCAAGAACCAGCATGGCCTGGACTGGGCTGTTTGGCCCTAAAGGACTCCGTTCAAGGAGAAACGTGGAAGTCATGAGAAGGATCTGAGGGAATCCTTTGTGCCGGCCTTGCAAACTCTGTGTTTGAAAATGTTTTCACATGAAAAGATAAAAAAAAAAAAAAAAAAAAGAGTAGCAAAATGAAGTTCTTTGGCATCTAAATGATGGAAATAAACTACTATCTAAACACTCAAAAAGAGGTGGCAATGAAAAAGACACGCCTAACTACCAGGACACAGAGGAGCCAGGAGAATAAACATTCCAGACACAAAAGGGTGTTAAGTCATATTCTTTCTTACAAGCCAGAGATAGACAGATGATAGATAGATAAGATAGATTTTTTTTTTTTTCAAGAGCATATCTTGTAGACTTAGACTATTTTTTTCTTTGACCTTACACTTCCATTTCTGGGAATCTGTCTTATGGAAATTATCTGAAATTCAGAAAAAGGTTTATGTCCAATAGCATTCATTGCAGAGTTATTTATAAAAGCAAAAGTTTGGAATCAGCCTAACCATTCATCCGTAGGGGAATGGATTCATAAATTTGGAATATCTACCCAGTGGAATGATACAAAGCTACTAAAAACAATGCTTATAAGGAGTTAATGATGTGGGAAAATTTTAACATTTGTTAAAAAAAAAAGAAAAGAAATACAACCACAGATAGAAAATGATTAAGCTCATACCGTATGTAAAAGTTTGTATTTCTTTTTAAAAAAACTAACCTGTAAAGACTAGGAAAAAAACAACAAGGTAAAATTTCAAAGAGAGTGAAAATATTAATGATTTTTTTTCTCTTCTTCTATTTTTTGTCCTTCCCCCAAACCTACTACAATGTATATGCTTTACCTTTACACCGGGCAAACAAGATAATTTTTTTTTTTTCAAAGAAATTGAACCATTAAATTGTTTAAATGCCAGGAGGTACAAAAAGCAAAAAGTCAAATTGAAGCAGCTTCAGAGAGGATGGAATAGAGAGGTCATTTTACTCATGATGAGGTGAGGACTGCAAGCTTGGGCTAGGGCTAAGGCTATCCGTGGGGAAGAGCGGGAAACTGAGGCAGGGAGGCAGCCGCAAAAGGAGGAACTCAGGGCAAATGCAGGGGGAGGCAGCAAAGGGTCCCAGGGAGAGGACCTCAGGAAGCAGGTCCCTGGGGACAAGAAAAGGAAAGGCTGGGCTGGGGAGGAATGGATTTCTGAGAGGTCTGGAGTCCCGCCGGCCAGACTGCGAGAGGACAGGGGCCCCTGGGCTGGGCCTGTTGCTAGCACATTTGGTCTTTAAAGGAGTCATTTCAGAAGGCAGACTGCAAGGGTATTTTGAACGCAGAGTTAACAAAATTACGTGAGGGTAAGCTGCGATATCATGATTTATAGGAAATCTACATTTGGTCATTCAGTTGACCAAAATGTATTTCTCTGATCCATTTGGTCGTCATACACAGTTCCTGGAAACACTTTGGAACCATGAAGATGAAATGGGCGTCTTGTTTCCAAAGGTGGTGCCTGTTGGAGCCCGGGGGACCAACCACGTGCTTGGAACTTTCAGTGGCCTCCGTCTGACTTGCAGGGAGGGGAGAGGGGTGGAGGTTGAATCATCCAAGGGCCAATGACGATGAGTCTGCCACAAAGTCTCCATAAAAACCCAAACGGCGGCTTTTTGGCCTTTCTTTTCAGAGGGCTTCCTTGCTTGAGAAAGCAGGACACCTCCACAAGCTGCAGAGCTGGGCCCCAAGCCCCACAAGGACCAACGCTCCTCTGTTTTGGCACCTCATTCTGCGTATCTCTTCGTCTGCCTTTATTATATATTTTAATGAACTGTAAACCTAAGCGTCTCCTCGTGTTCTATGAGCTGCTCTGGCAGCTGAATTGAACTGAAGGAGGGTCTTTGGAACACTCCAAGCTGTGGTTGCTCAGAAGGACACATAGCAGCCCAGACCTTTCGACTGGCCTCGAAAGTGGGGGCTGGGCCGGTAGGTAGTCTTGTAGGTCTGAGCCCTGGGCCTATGGCCTCAGATGCTCTCTCCAGGTAGACAGTGTTCAGGATTGAGTAGAACTGAGTTGAATTCTTGTATGCCCTGCTGGTGTTTGAAAATTCTAGGTATTATGTTGGGAGAAATCACTCCCCACGTTGGAACTGGGTCTGGGAACTCTACAGGAGAACCTAAGCTTTGCATACTACGAACGGGGATGGATGTCACTCTTAATCAAATATTTTGACCTTGTTTTTCTCATTTTCATAAGCGAGTACTAAAATTATGGTCAGCCGACTTACCATAGTGAATAAAATATCAGTGGCATCTGTGAAACTTCCTAGTAGAAACAGATAACAGAAAATAAAGAACTGGAAACCACTAATTATTACATGTGTTTGTGACTGAGTGATTTTAATATTCTATGTGCAGCAACCCTTCCTGGGACGGTCTGTTGCACATTCCCTGTCCACATAAATTTAGCGACCATTATTTTATAGGATATAACACCAGCATGGATTGCACTATTTATACTAGAAATTGCATTTCTAGATACCCAATTGTCAATCACATCATTTGTACTCGAAGACATAGCATGGCCTGGGGGTGAGGGTGTAGGGGTGACGGTGAGACTGTTTGAGGAGACCACTCTGGGGGAAATCTCTACTGGTTGGGTTACCTCACCTTGCAGTAATCCCCGGGGAGGGGAGTATGTGAGGGAGGGGTAGGAAGGGCCAAGCTCCTCATCAAGGCAAGTTTGGAGAAGCTTCCAATTTCCTTTAAGATAACTTTGTTCATAAATTGTCTCTCCACTCATCCAATTTTACGTGCAAGACGTTGGTGACTTCTCACCCATTTCTAAAATGATCTTTACTGTTCTCTGCTAGCACATTCTAGAGTTCTTCATGGCATGGTGCTCAGGTCAAAATGGGACCCCCCGAACTCACAAACTAACTTCTCACTCCAGACCCTGCTCCCTTGAAAAGCACAAACCTTTGAGGTCCTTTCTGAGTGTGTAGATAAATTCCCACTGTCACAGAAGCACGTCCGCCTGCTCGAGGAGCCCCTTATGCGTGGTGCAGCCCCTGCGTGTCCCCATTTCGGGGAGAGCACTGTGCTCGCCACCCCAACGTGCGCCACAGCCCACCTACATTTACCCCCAGCCTGCCTCCCCTTCTTCTTCTTTGCCAGCCCTTCCACTGTGTGTGCAGAAAGCTTGGGATGTTTTTGGAAATGCTTCCTTGTCACTTTTCAAGTCCCAGCAAATTCCAATTTGTTGTCCTCATTCCATCAAATTCTATCCAGTACAAGCATGTCAGCCAATGTCATAACTTTCTTCTCTCTACACTCAACATGATTTACTCACAGCTTCATCTGAGACCAATTATTCACATATTAATCTTTTTCCACTAAGAATGCAGCAGTCCTGAGCCGCCCGGGGACCTCGCGTGGCAAGTCTTTGTCCACGTGTCCAGGAGCTCACGTGCAAGATGACCAGGCTGATGCCTGACTTTTCAGACTGAACTGTGTGCTCTGCCCTCCCTACGTTTTGTGGGTCCAGGGGAGCATCCTGAGGGGGGTGTGCGTGAAGTTGTGGCCGTCAGAGAGGTTGGGATCCCCCGGAGGAGCAAGGGGCTTTCAATGACCTGATTGATGGGACCTGTTCCTGAAGTCGGCCAAGGACCCCCCCATATTCCCAGCACCTCCCTCCAAGAATTCTTTCTGTAGATGGTCCGTCTGGAATCTTGTCAACCCACATCTGCCCCCCAGTCGTGGGCCCCTCCAGCTCAAATCCACGAAACCGCCTGGCCGACGCCCCTTCATCTCGGTAAACAAGTGAAGAAAGATGTTTCCAGAAGCCACAGTGTGAACTCCTTCCTGGAAATCGGTTATTAGCTGCAGGCTTCTGTTTCCTTCGCCTGCCGCTCACTTTAAAGCCAGCCACCGCCACCAACACAATGACGAGGAGGTCAGAGAGCCCCAGTTGTGCATGAAAGATGTGAAAATTTACTGCAAATGAGACAAGAGCAGTAAATTCATTTTTATTCAAATTACTGTCATCGTACATTACCACGTCCCCTGTAAACATTGTGCTTCAGACAGCCTGACAGCATATTATTATTTGTGAGATTATACTATTATTAAGCTATTACCATGTCACCCCCTGCTTGAAACAATGACTCAGCTCGGTTCTGCATAATAGGACAAGTGAGGGAGACAAGCGGAGGTGACAGAAAGGTTAGTTTTCAGAAGGCAGGCCCCGTGGAGAGTGACAGCTAGCACTTACGGGCCCACATAATGAGGGGCCCGCGCAATTTGCTTTGGGACCTTTGTCATCATATCATTACACCAAAGATTTCGTTTTGTCTCCCTCAAAACGCACACTGCCCAAATGTCATTAATGAGTCTGCTTGCTGACTTCAAACCCAAGAGGAAAGGGGGCTGAGCTGAAGGGGAGCCACCGCCCCCACCGCCCCCCGCGCCCGGCCCATGATGTAGCCCAGCCTGGGGAGGCTTCTTCCTCTGGGGCGTTTGTCTGACCATGAGCCTTCGCGCCTGCCGGGGGAGCACCGACCTCCCCAGGCTCTGCCCTCGGGCCCTCCGACTGCACAGCACGCAACACAGGAGGGCCCCTGCTCGGCCACCTTTGGTCCCTGGGTCTCTGCAGGAGGTGGTCCTAGAGCTGCTGCCTCCTGTCCTCAAGGCGCCACTAAGGATTGACATGCTAGAGGTCAGGGCTTCCAAGGTCACCGGTACAGTGTCACTGTCCGAAGTTACTGGACATGCAGATCGCCCTGGGCCTCCCTCTGCCCTCCCATACCGGCTGGGGACAATGATCTCTCAGGACCAGCTTTAACGGAAGCTGGTACGTGGGACTTTTCCTTCCTCGGTTGCAGCTACTCTATGCCAGAGGAGACAGAGGCCTGACCCGACCGCCTGCAGCGGCTTTTGCTGGTGGTTCCCGACGTCCCCATGGTCTTCTCCAGCGGAGATCCACGCCCAGAGTGGGCCGAGGTTCCCGGGGGCCCCGCAGCGCCACCAAGCCACGCCCCCCTCCCCAGACGGCCCTGTGCCCGTACTTCTGTTGGCTCGGCCTGTGCCTTGGGCCCAGGTCTCCACCAGCCCTGCTCTGTGAGGTGGCTGTTGGTTAAGTGGAAAGACATTTATGTAAATTGAGCCAGCTCCCCTCTCTCTTTTCACTGTTTTGCAGGCTCCTGTGGACAAAAATGACATTTTGTGAAATCAAGTAAAGAGCAAGTGTTGGGACAAGTTTTGTTCTAAAGTAGTTGGGAAGAAATCTTGTGAAGTAGAACAAATTTAGGAACACATCAGTGTGTTACTAATGATCACATTTAAGGCTTGATGAAAAAAATAATAAAGTAAAGGAGCAGCTCAGAAGGTTTTCAGCCTCAAAGGCTGTGTCTTTGTGTGGAAAACGCAGAACGCTCCCGGGCTGGCTGGGCTGTTAGAAGTGCCTTTTTAAAGACAGTATCCTACTCTTTAAGAATGTGACTTTGATATCTTGAAAGCTCTGAGCTGCATGTACTATTTTGTTATGTTGTCCTTAAACAATTAAGAAGCTGAAAACCGGCAAATTGAAACCATCAACAGGTTCTGAGCTAGATCTTTCCCCTTTTGTTAAAACTGTCTTTATTCTCCCAAACTTCTCTTTGGTTCCGGAATGGCAAAGCCATCCATCGCCTCTCCCACAGGGACGGGCGCTCCTCTCCCTCATCTGTTCGTCTTTCTTTCTTCAGGGAACACTGTCTCATCTCCTGTGGCCGAGGGTCACCCACGGTCCTGAATGGTCTCCTCTCAGTGGTTAACGCAGTACTTGACAAGACACCCGACCTGAGGGTCAGTCAGGAGCCTCCCTCCGGCGATGCTGTGGGCATGCACAGCAGCCCCCAGCTCCACTGGCCACAGGGACAAAAGGAGAAATTTAACTCCTGGTCATTAACCTCACCCCTCCTCTCCCCGGGCACAAACGCTCAACAGACCAAACTCTCTTCCTCAGGATCGGCTCTCAACTTTCTCTGGCCTCAGTGGAGTTCTGTACGAGGGACTGAATACACCTCTTTTTTGTCCCACGTCTGTTTTGTGTCAGAATGTAGCCACAATTTTGAAAGGAGAAAGTTGAGAGAGTCTGCTAGATTTAATTAGGGGAGGGTCCACTAAGATATTGTACATGCATCTTTACATAGAATCAACATGTTAGAAAAAGTGTCTTCAACAGGTAGAATTTTCCATCTTTCAGGAGATATGACCAAGCCCCTGACAGCTGAAATGTGATGAGCAATTCCGTGCAGTGATGGACCCGAGTCAGCAGCTGGGCATACACTGATACCGGGGGTGTTTGTGGTGGTTTTATGCATCTTTCCTTCTGTCACCTTGAAGTGAAAGGTCTGAGCCCACACAGCCCAGGAGCTGGCATTTTTGGGGAGGAGGAGATAAACCAATTTTCTTGTCCATCACTATGCCACACACAAAATCGAGTAGCAGCAGATTTGTAGGGAGGAGCAAATAAATGGTAAACAGGAAAGCAACAGAGATACTTAAATTTGTACTTTTTCCTGTGGTATTAGGATGATAATCATTTCAGAGCCCATGTGCCTGGCCTACAGAGTGGGTTCTTTTCACTGGCCAAAGCCTGCTCTCCTTGCTTGTGACAAAATGGGGACATCTTCAAGAAAAAGAATGACTCCTCCACTGCAGGGTAGTCCTTGGCTCCACGGGCAGTCTGTAAGCGGTGTTCATCTGTCAGTCCACAAAGAAATCCACAGGTGTCGTTCAGGGTGGTGGAATGTGGAGAAGAGGAGGTGGGGACCATGCTGGCTCTCTCTGGCAGCATCACCCGAATCTGTACCTGTTACCACGTCGGACAGCCTGAGCCCTGCCTCCTCCGCACCGTTTCCAGCCTGGATGCAGAGTCAGAAAGGTCCGGGGCTCTCCAGGCCCAGCCCGCACACACCTGCGTGAGGAAATGGGACCCCAGCTCCAGAATACACCACACCTAATGGATGAGAGAAAAGCTCTCACAGAATTCAGGTCTTCCCATAAGCCGGGGAGGGTGCTGTGTGTGAAATCAGAAATGCCCCCAATGAATTCAGGCAACATGTTTAGTGTACAGTTGCTGGTGTGAGTTCTGAAGTCAAGTCGCTGGATTTGGACCCAAGGTCAGCCACAGGTGACCTTCCTCTAGTTTCCACGCCTGAAAATGGAAGGAACATAATATCGGCCCCTGCTGCATGGAATTAGGCCTGGATCGAAGGTTGGACAAACCCCCACAGTCAACTGTGTCCAGAGCCTCTTGGCGACAAGGCAACCCATCCAATAGAGGTTTCTTGTGTGGTGGTTTCCTAGGGCCAGCACTTGTCTGTGGGGTCCCTCACAGGTGCCCGTTGCCTGGTGCAGACGGAGGGTCAATGCGATCGCAGGAATGGACACATTGAGTGTAGCCTTCCCTGCAGGCACGTGGTCAGCGCAGCAGGTTCAAAGATGGAGCTACACCTGCCCACAGGTTTCTCACAATCAAGCCCAGGACGGCACCCCTGCAGCCCATGGGAGGCTACAAGGAGGTCCTCAGTCCATCCTCGTGCCAGCAAAATGCAAGGCAGCCACTCATCCTCCCCCATACTGGATTTCCCCATCCGAGCCAGCACAAGGACTTTCCACCTTTGCCGTGGGACATGTTTCCATCCTTTTCTCTGCAGGAAGAAGAGAGGGACTGAGACTCGGTGCTAACTCGCTGAGGGAATGCTGCTGAAAGGTGCAAAGCCTTGGCTGAGGAGGACAAGGAGAAGGGGTGGCTCACCAGAATCAAGGGCCTTGGTGCCCTCACCTTGGGTAATCTGGAAACTTCTGATTGGTTCCTCTACCAGAGCATCCGGGAGAGACCACACCAATGCCACCAGAGTTCTACCAGTGTCTTACAGAGAGTGGCCGTGTGGACACACGTCTGAGAATGGGCCGGCAAGAAGTGAACGGTGAGCCAGCTCTGTGTTTTCTGGGAACCCTACCACCGGCACCAAACCTTCAGCAGAGGCTCACATATACAGTGGCTTCCTGTGAGGGGTCCTTTGGGAAAACGAAGGACTCCCCAGGGTCCCAGAGGATCAGGCAGCAAGCTTGGTCAGCAAGTGTGGCCATAAAGCGTGGACGGGATCCATGGGAGTTCTTGGAGGCCAGTGTGATGGGCAGGAGCAACAGCACCACAATCCACCAAAATCACAGGCCACAGGCTCCCAGACCCTCTGCACAGTGGGTGGGGGTCTCCTAGTTCTACGGGAGATGGGGGCTTGCACCATCTTTAACCAAAGAATGGGCCCCAAAGGCTGCAGGTGTCAGGGAGCACTGTGAAACACATCACTGTTTGAGACCGGCCCCTCCCAACAGGTGATGAATGTAGTGAGAGCAGGTATCACACTGGGTTTTCTCGGCTGGATTCCCAGCACCTGCCAAGCACCTGGCACGCGGTAGGTGCTCAACACGAATTTGTTGACTAAACAAATTCCCATGTACTTGTCTTTCCCACTAGGCTGTGAATGCTTGGACGTCAGGGGCCGTATTTCAATTCTGTATCCTCAAAAGCTAACACATGTTCAGCTTATAACAGTTGACTTAATAAAGGATTAAATGAATGAATGAAGGCAGCTGTGGAAATAAGAAAATAACGTGTAGGTATTGGGTGCCGTCATAAAGAAACGCTGGTTTTCTGGTCTGCCCTCTTGAATCTGCCCACGCAGGCCCCACCATTCCCGTGGCCACCGGCTTGGTGATATATAGGTGCTCTGTGGCGGCAGGATTGGGACGGCCTTAGTGTTCCCCGTGATCTCCATCAACCCCTCCCTCACCACAGCCACTCCAAAACTGTCCATGAAAGCCACAGGCTTGCCTTGCAAACACGTCTTCCATCAAGGGAGTCCCCCTGCTTTCCTTCAGATTAGAATCCTACCTCCGAGGTTCCTTTCAGGGACACTGGGGCTAACCCGCCCCATCCCAGGTCCACCTTGGGCAGTCATCCTTACCAGAAGGACCGGACCATGTCTTTGTCATTTGTTTACACCCAGTACTGCAGAGTGGCCGCCCAGATGACAACGGTTGGCTTAAACACAGACCTTCTCAAGCCCATTCACCATCTAGCACTGAGGTTGGGGCATGTTGTTGAGCTTGCCTCAAAACAAAACAACCATAAATTCATTCATTGGGAATTTCCTGGGAAATATCTGTGCAATCAACCCTTCAGTTCAGTTGAAGAATCAATATGCTCTATCAATTCCATTTGTGAAAGCACACAGATTACTCTATTAAGAGTATTGTAGACAAACAAGCAAATTATGTGATAACTCTTTGAGGCAGATTACATTCTTGGAATGACCTGAAAATTATCAGCTATATCAATTCTTCCTCCTAACATGAAACATGGCTTTTTCCTTCATTGTGTGTATGACAACCAGGGGTTCAATATAGACTTAAATGAGATCATGCAGGCAAAGAGTGTGGCCCAGCACTTTGAAGGACAGTGGTACTATTGTATCACTAGCAAAATCTTCAGTACTAGCAAAACTCTTACTTTCACAGTGGGGCTTGTAAAGCTGAAGAGAGTAAGATACAAAATGGAAGCATTTAAGATCAACGGGACACACATCTCTGGGAACAATAACAACCACCTTGGCAGCAGGATCTATGCTGACAAGACCAGCCCAGGACCAACGGCAAAACTGTGTACAAGTCTCTATACAGGGGGAGGTGGGAGAAGTAGAAATAATAATATACTGATCAGGACTGAGCAAACTACAGCCTGCAGGCCAAATCTGGCCCTCTCCCCGGTTTTGTTTATAAAGTTTTTTGGAACACAGTCAAGCCCATTCATTTACCCATTGCTGATGGCTGCTCTCAGGCCACAAGGGTAGAGTTGAATACTTGGAACAGAGTCCATATGGTCCACGAAGCAGAAAGTATTTACTATCTGACCCTCTACAGAAGAAAATCACAGATCTTGGTACTAAACAAATAAACTAAGGACTAGCAGGAATTGTACTGAGTCCTTTGCATGCTTTAGCTCAACTAACCTTCTAATAACAATTTCGTAGGAGTTACTGTTATCCCCATCTTTCACGTGAGGAAGTTGATGTTTGGCAGAAGGACATGACCAGCTCAGGCCCCAGCGGAGAGTGGGCGGAAGAACGGGGGCTGGACCCAGGCCAAGAGGCTCCAGAGCCCTGTGTGCCCCCTCTGCCCAGTTTAGTGTGAACACGGAGCACAGCGCCACTCCCTCTCAGAGGGCCCCCCTCATCTCAGCCACATCAGGAGCAGGGGAAAACTCTTCTGCTATTTCCAGCTAACCTCCAGCAAGCTGCTCTTCAGAATTAGATTTGATTCCCAGGTATTGCAGTCAAATAATTTCATGGAGGAAATAAACTCTCAAGGTTTCCATGATACCAAAGCAAGGCGGCAGGTATCATTCCTGATGCCCTGAAAATCTATGCCTATAGTTTAAGAATTGTATTTCGAGCTTCCACTGATTTATGCAACAGGAGCTCTAGAAAGGCTTCCTAACATGGTGAAGATGGTGGCTCATGAGCTGGATTCCAGCTTGGTCTTTCTTTTTGAAAGATGGGGCTTTTCTAAGAAGTGTGGTCTTCGCACCATTGCTGATGCTCTCAGAAGCTCAGAGATCTGATTAGCTAAGAAGACAATGAGGGACAGACGTGCTAAGGACAGATGATCTTTTGGTTCCAGTGTTCTCTGATCCCTCACATCTACTCATAGCTCAAAGGGTATTTCTGCCTTAGGAAAAAAAAATACATATATATCTATATGTTGAGTGCAAATCAGGCATCTCTTAGAGTTTTCTACTAGAAGAAAATGTGGAACGTTTTATTTTTAATTAAATACTAGATTTTTCTCCTGTTTTGCAAACTCACTGTTCAAAAATAGAGAAGTCTGGGACAGAGCTATGACTTCAGAATGAACAGAAATCATCTCAAACCACTTGAGAAAAGGAAGCATTGGTAAGAAATCATGTTGTTTAGCGCCTGATATATTTTCGCTTGCATGCTCTTCCTTCCTTCCCCTCTCGCTGCCGGTCCAGTTCCTTTCTTCATGGTATGAAGTTGGGAGTAATAAAGTGTGCATGATACGCATAAAGAACAGAGGCAGTCTATTTGCATGAGAGAAGCATTGGCCCCCTGGTAATCCAGGAACAATGAATAATGAAATGGCATGTACAGTAGGCTTGGACATGGAGCCCTTGACTTTTTTGTCAGCAACGCCACCTTCCTAATTATTCCAGGCTCAGACTGTTTTTCAAATTAGCTCTCTTTCCCTTCATACAGAGGCTGGGGTAGCTAACTGAGGGCTAAATAGTGGGTGAGGGGGGAGCAAATAGGGAATAAGTGGCGTTTTCATTAGTAATCGATCAAGTGACTAATCCATATGCAGATCATCCTCCTGTTGATGACAGGAAAAGACACCTAATGGTGAGACACACGGGCCCCCCAAAAAGATGTCCACATACAAAACCGAGGCCTGAAACCCTGGGCTGTCAACTTGCCAGCAAGGATCATGAGGCTGGCAAAGAAGCAGAGCTCCAGCCCCCCTCACTGAGGTGAAGCTGGGCCCCTCATTTGCTGGACCTTGACCGGCCTGTTAGCCCCAGGGGACACGGGGGAGGGGAGCACCCTTCCCTCCGAGGGTCTCGTCCATCTCCTCAGCTGAGTCTCTGGTTTGCTACCCAAACTGGTGTCTATGGTTCAGCCGCATGGTGCTGGAAGGGGCCTCTTCTGGGTGCGGGCTGCCGGCAGGGGGGCTGTCTATTCAACTCTGGGGAAGTCTGTCAATCCTGAGTCTGTCCATGCGAGGCCTATCCTGGTGAAGCCAGTGACTTGATTTGATTTTTCACATTTCACTGAAAGAAAAAGGCTCAACATTGTAAGCATTATCCTCCTTGAGCTGAGGGTGGCTGTTGAGACCCAAATGCATGGACCTAGGCTCTGGGGGATAAAACGTGGGGAGGTCCAGGGTAAGCCTGGACAAAGCAGAAGTGTGTGCAGTAATGAGTCGCTGCAGTAGAAGGGGGCTGGGAACACTGATCAAAACCCACTTCTCAGTAAGTGGGTGTACTCCAGAGACAGGAGCCCTCAGCTTCCACCATGGAGGGCCCTGTGTTTAGAGAGCCGAGCCTATGTGTGTCAGCTTCAGACCCCACGTGGTCCATGGGGGGACGGGATGGTGAAGACCAAGGTGGGCTCCTTATTCTCCAGGGGCGGGCACTGCACGGGGAGGCTGAAGGCAGCTCGAGGCGCGGCTCAGACCCTTGAACTGCAGGAAGGAGCCAAGTTGTGCTCAGCACCTGCTCGTCTGAATTCCATCAGGCTCCTCACGGAAGGGGTGCGTCGGGGCAGGATTCCAGCCCTGCAAGGCCACACAGAGTAGTCATCACCGCTGCCGCCACGTCGACCTGCCGGGGACCCGACCCAAGACAGCCTTGGGCACTCAGACGTGCAGAGAGCATCTCAGGAAACCTAACGGCCCTTCAACTTCCCAGCACAGAAGAAGCCACCCTTCCACGATTCCCCCACGAGGGCGGCAGGGCAAGCCGGGCCGGTCCAGGTCCCATGGCAGGGGCTGTCCTCAGCTCTGACTCCTGCCACCATCACGCCCGCTGGGCTCCTAGGGACCCTGGAACTTGGGAAAGCTGCTGAATGGCGAAGTCGCCAAACTCTCTCCAGCCTATTATGAATGTGGGATCTCAAGTGTTCGCCACTGATTAGGCAACATTATTTCTATTATCCTACTGGGCTTCACACTAGGAGTAGAGGCACTTGCCTTGATTTGAAACTCGCAGACACCAGGAGAATTTGCTGATTACTAATGAGAAAGCTAAGGTTTTGTTGATACCATCTGGGACCCTCTTGCTGTGGGCTGAGATTAGGACGGGGAGCTCGACATAACACACCATATTAAGCAGTCAGTGACTTTGTTATGGGCTCGGTATAACTTTTCACGTCTGCAGTATGCCAAGAGCTTAGCCCGAAACACCTTTTTCCAGAATATGAAACATAATATCTTCGTGCTCATTGCATTATTTAAAAAGGGGCAATGTGGTTCATAACTTTACATTTATTGCATACTTTTAAGCCACTTGACCCATATAAATATTGCTATAGAGTTGCCCTCAGTTATTAAACTCTTATTGCTTATAAAAGAGGCAACAGGAAGTATATAACCTGCAGCCGAAGGTGTGGGGAGGGCGGGGAGGGTTGGGGAGACCAGGCGGGGGTGTGTCGGGGCGTGCAGAGAGCAAATCCGTTTCAGTTCTGCTCTCTGCTCTCTGCTCTCAAGCCTGGGATTTTTTTTTTTTTCCTTCCTACTTGTGGGCAGCAGCCTGCTTTATTTTAGCTCAAAGAATTCTATATTGACATGGCAAGCGACATTTTGCCTTTCTACTAATTAAAATGGAACACCACTCTTAAAAGACATCGGTTGAAAGAATTTTTTATTTCAGCAGCACAGCTGAGACCAGATAAAAACAGGGCATCAACACTTATCAGGCAGGGTTCAAAGTCAAGTCTCCTCACTGTGAAAGGGAGCAAACGGTGTCTTCATTGTCCGTCTTGTATTCTTATTACTGCTGTCTCCCTTGTTCTCCTGGTCCTCCTAGAAGGCTCGCTGGCTCCCACCGCAGCACACACACACACACACACACACACACACACACACACCTGCCCCCGTCCCCAGGCAGGCCCTGCTCACTCGTGCCTACAGGGGCTCTCTCCCGGGGTGCACCCTTTGGAGATGACAGAATGACCATAAACACTTATAAGACACCTCAAATCAGTTCGACAGGGAAGGTTTCCCAAATGCAAGTTCCCTTGAAAGTCAGCCTGTCCTTAGCCCAGTCGAGCATCATGCCGCACCCCACCCCACTCCCACTGGAGGACACAGCACAGGGAGAGCGCATTTCATCCTCTCCAGCACAGAGCCCAGGTGGAGATAATGGGGTCCGAAGCCGTTACGGAAACATGATTCTTTGCACATAATAAGAATTCCTCCTGCCAGGGTCCTCGCTGGTGCCTGGCATGGGGCAGGGGATGCCTTGCATCTCGATCCCTTGCCTATTTGGGATGGTGCCGGCAACGTATTAACATGGGCCACTTTGCTTCCCCGTTGCTTAGGGCAGAGTCTCTGAACCTAGAGGTTACTGCTGTCAGTGTAGGACCTTTTCCCTCCTGTCACTTCTCTCAGAGATGAAGGGAAAGATTCCCCTTAGCCTACAGCATTTAGCGTGCAAACCCTCCACCAGCACATTGTGAAGCCACAGAAATCTTGAAACCAGGCTGCGACCTTCCAGCTCAGTGACAGGACAGGAATCCCTGGAGCAGTGGACGCCTCCTCTGATATTTGGAAAAGTGTCATGTTTTCTTTACAGAGAAAACTGTCAGGTTGTTGTTGGCATAAAATACAACACTTCCTGGATTGTGATTTGCTTGTTTGCTACAAAATGTCACCTGGGTACATGACATGTTTTTGTTTGGCTCACAGCAACTCTGTACTTAAGATATTCAAATGGAGCTGAAAGAAAGGCTAGCTCTGGGCTCTGGTCAGTCCTCCTCACAATTACAGACTCTCCACTCCTTGCAGACAGAGTGAGGCTTGCAGACCAAGACGGCTCATCCTTCTGCTTCCACTCCCTTGTTTGGTTTGGATGGAAAGCTCCTCTGCAAATACGGGCTTATCCAGTTGATGTCCTCTTTAGAAAACCTCTAGAACAAAGACATGCAGTCACTGACCACGGTTAGTTGTGCTATTTAAAAAGAAATGGAGGAAATGTGAGTAATTTAACAAGGCCACCAGCAGCCAACCAGTCGGGTCGGCCGCGCCAGGCTGCGGTTCCTGCAAGCGGAAGGCTGCCCAGGTTAGCTGCTTACCTCTGCGCATCCCCCACAACGTGTCAAAGTCATCAGGCTATTGTACTGAGGTCAGCCTTAATCTCCCCTCCTGGATAACACTTACTTGTAAATTCCTTTTCTTTTTTTTCCATTCCTGGATCCTACCCTTAGAAGCACACAGCAAGATTTATACTTAATAAATAATGGTGAGTGATTTAGGTGACATGAGAAAAAAGCTTCAGGAAATACAGTATCCATGTTATTTATTTTTTTTTAAATTTTTGCTCCTTTGAAGACCTAAACCAGGGGAAATCTGTCCCTCTTTAAGTCTTGTGTCTCTACAGACGGAAATGCAGACATTCAAATAATGCTTTTTTTTTTTTCTGTTGTGAATTTGGCACATAAAAGGAGAGCAATCTAAAGAAGGGATCCTGCAAAATTCAAGTGACTATCTAGAAGTAGCATGGTAGATAAACCGAATTCCCATGGAGGAGTTTCTCTCCAGCCCTAGGAGGCACTGAACTGTTTGGTGAAATGAGCAAGGAGAATCCTCTTCTTGGAATGACAAATGCAAGGGAAATCAAGCTGAGGTGACGCTCTGGTTCCCTGGTACTTCGGCACTAGGGGTTGGAGTCAAGTGAAAAATAGAAATAAAACAATAGCCCAACCACAGGGAGGGTTTATGCCTCAACGATATCATCTGGGAGTGTTTCAGGCCACAGTGAAAAATACAATCTCGTCTGCAGCAGGCCAGTCATTTCGCTCTTAGGATGCAGATCTAAGAGTAGAAGCAAAAGCAGGGAACTAGACAACACAGACGGCACAGGTGTTTTGTTTAGTGGTTTAAAGGTTTGTGTGATTTGCAAAATTTGTAGTGCAAACCAAGAGGACTCCTTAATTGCCACCAAGTACACCCCTGTCTGCTGGGAATGCAGCTGGAAGGCTCTGGGGCTCTGGGGCTAGGGCAGAATGCAAGGCAGTCTCTCCTTTTCCTTGACACTCTGTGCCAAACGCACTCTGAGAGCGAAAAAAGGCAGAACCTTTTATCATGCCTTTCCCAGGGATAGGAAATTAATTTCTTGCATTTATATACACGCAGACTGCAGCTCTGGACACCTGCCCTTCAAGATTCTGCCTCTGGATTTTGATAACCAGCCACACTTCTGCCAGATTTTCAGTGAATCTAAATTAGGAAATGCGGCCTTAGTTCATCAGGGCTTGCCTTCAGCGGTCATTGCCATTATTTTAGTTTTGTGTTTCTTCTACTCTGTGGTGGCCCGAAAAGCACTGCTTTACCCTGCAACTGCACACTCGGTTTGGCCAGATGCTGGCCGCAGCCTGAAAAGGCAAAACTCCGGAAGTGGCTCAGAGAGCAGCACCGTGACCCGCAGAGGAACAAGGCCACGTTGTGTACCCCAATGCTGGTAGGACAATGCAGTTGGCAACTTCTTAATTCCACTCATGAGAAAGCAGTTGGGGTAATTCCTCCCAGGCATCTGCTGATGGCCTTCAGGGTTCTCAAAGGGGTGCTCTTTATTGCGACTACCTGGAAGGTAGGGAGGGAGGGTTACAAAATCCACTGCAGACACTTGACACGGTGCAAGGAATTTGCCACTGGACACAGATACAGTTTCAGGCATGGATTCCATGTTCAATCTATTTCCTAAAGTCAGAGGTGGTTATCAGAGGAAAGCTAAAAAAGGAACTGTGTGAATGGAGTGCTCTCAAAATGGAAGGGCTTTCCTGGGAAAAAGTCCTTCCCCTGGCATTTGGCTTGGACTTGATCTGCGGGCCAGCCATACGCAGCTTTGTACAGGAAGGTTCATGTTTTGTCCTGGTGGACATTATCCTTGGTCAGTGGTGGTCACAGCACAGGTACACCTGGCTCAGAGTCCTGCCCAGAAGACACTCTTCATAAGGATAAAAAATACACATTAACCAAATTAGGTGTTTTCACTTAAAAATAGGAGTAACCCTTCCCTATTGCCTTAGAGCAACCTGAACATTTCCATTCTGGAGCAAGGGCAGTGTTTCATAGCTATGTTTACATTATGCCTAGCTGGCTATTCCACTCATGTAATTCATTCATACTTTAAAAAAAAGAATTGCAGGAAAAAATTAACATCTTTTTTCCCCCCTTGAACATTTTAAGGCAAGCACCTACCTTCTAACGGTAGAACTTTATTTTCTTCCTCATAGTAATATATAGTACTGAAATTCCAAAGGTTTCTGGTGCATTTCAGCTGTCACCTCAAGTCAAAACCATAGAGTTCAGCTATAAAAGAATATAATAAATTTAGCCTGAGCTAACTGGGGATTTTTAAGCAGCCATTTTTTTTTTAATTGTGTATCTGTGAGCTCCCTATGCCCACATATAATTTTTTTTTTTTCTTGCCTGGTTCTTTCTTGAGTTCAAACTTGTGTCCATGTGTGACATTCTCTCTGCTTGCAGGAAACTACTGTCAAAGATTTTAAGGGAGAGATGCCACTTTGCCAGGAAAAAAAAAAAATGCAATTTTAAGAGAGACTTTCAACGGAGTGTTTTTATCCTGGCCTTCCATGGCCTGAAATTTTGGTGGCGTCCTGTCCCGGGCGACTGTGGCAGGAGCCTGCAGGGGCGGGAGAACTCCTTCTCTCCCAGAAAGGTCTGTGGATCGCGCCGGGCACAGTACCACCCTGGCCCCCCAGGCCCGGGCCAGCTCGCTCTTTAGCGCTCCCTGGGACCGCTATTTTATACCCCCGAAGTAAACTTCCGCACTCCAGTTCAAATGTAATCAATGTTTTTGTTTTGCAGCCTTTGTAGATTGAGTCTTTGTTAGGCTAGCGCGTCTTGTTTCCCCAACATCCAAGGAAATCCCCGGCATCAGAGTGCCCCCAAAAGGCAGCCGGGGAAATGAGCAGGGGCGCGCTGACCTTTAGCGAGACAGCTAAGGTTATGCACATAACATTTGCTTGTTTACTTTGCAAAATAAGCAAGGAGTTGGAAACTCCAAGCTTTGCCGGAGCCTCCCGGTACTTGAAAAACAACAGGCACCGACGCCTCGCTCGGGCCGCTCCCGTGCGCAGAGCCCGTTATCTGCTTTGCTCCGGATCTATCGTGATGCAACTTTAATAACGTTAGCCAAGACTGCTCAGAAAATCACAGCTGTAGCTGGAGGCAAAGGGGAAAAAAAAAAAAAGGGAGGAAAAAAAATCCGCTAAAACGAGGTGCTTCTCCGGAGCCTCAGCCAGGGAGCCGAGTGGCGCCGCTTGCGCCAGGGCAGGGGGCCACTGGATCGATGGCCGCAGCGGGCTGATGGCCACTGGTCGTTTTGATGGATATGACTGTAAAAAAAAAGTCCAGATTGGTTCACAGTGGACCTCAAACCATGTCAGCTAAAACCAAAGAGACAAAAAAGTGACAGCTGCGGAGAGCGCACTGCAGGCAGTCAACGGCGCCCGTGATTTATTGCTCCATCTGCCTCGCCGCTGTGAGGACAAGTTCCCCCTGATTTGGTTAAAATGAAAAGGACCTCAGAGAGCGCAACGTGGGTTTTGAAAATGTGCAGAAACTTTTTTTTTTTTTAATTTCCTGATTTATGTCCCTTTCCCCCTCCAGAAAGTCGGCCCACTCGGAGCTGCGAGGGAGGGAGGGCTGGCGCGCCCTCGCCCCCGGGGGGCCCTGATCTCAGGGTTCAGCCCTGCGCCCCATCCCCGCCTGCAGGCGCGCGGCGCGTGGGGTGCAAGGGGGACGGGACGCAGGGACACGTAGGGGCGCGGGCTGGGGACACGGGGCGGGCTCCCCCTCCCCCCGGGCAGGAGGCTCTGGGGCCAGCGCAGCTGAACCCCAAAGATGAAGCCTGGGCCGCCCGCGGAGCGCCCCGTCCAGGCTGCGCCCTCCCCAAACCGCCATCCCCTGGAAGTTCAGCCTCCTGTCCTCGGCTCCAATAAAAGTTTTATGCCGGTCAGCACATTTTCAGCCAATTTCCCATGAAGAAGCCTGTTGGTTTCGGTGGTGCATGGAAAGTTCTGCTCTCCCTGCCTGAGCACGGGGCCCCTGGGGCCCTGACCCGGTGGCCAGCACTTCCTGGCTGGAGGTTTTAGGCCTCACAGGTCCAACCTGGTGTCAAAAGCTGGCCTGTCTTCTGTCTCAGGATGTTGGTTTTACCTCTCAAGTGTTTCCTGAATTTGTGAAAATTCTTTTTCTAGCCGCTTGTCCATAGTGGCTTAATGCTCAAAAAAATGTTTACTTTTTTTTTTTTTTTTCAGGAGAGAAAGGAAAATAGGATATAAGTAAGGTTAAGGGGGGGAGGTTGGGAGTGGGGGAGGGGGCTGACAAAGTGGCAGAAAGAGGGAGGAAGAGGAGGCTTGGCAGCTACTGTGGGGCAGGGGCGGCCCCCAGGGGGCCGGTTCTACTTTTGGAACATGTTCCTGTCAGGCAGGGGTCAACATCTTTTACCTCTTTTTTCCATTATTCAAAATAAGTATTGATGTGATGTTTTAGCTATTTAAAAGCCAGCTGCCTTGCTCATTTCAGATACTTTTCCTGGTATGATTATATGTGGTAATAGCTGGTCTGCGTATCGTCTTTCACAAAATCTAGCCTTTCAGAGCCTCGGTCTTCAA
Source organism: Callorhinus ursinus (assembly GCF_003265705.2). Classification (NCBI taxonomy): domain Eukaryota; kingdom Metazoa; phylum Chordata; class Mammalia; order Carnivora; family Otariidae; genus Callorhinus; species Callorhinus ursinus. The sequence continues at coordinate 4,523,843 of NW_027397120.1, forward strand.
ATGATATCAATCAAAATTTATGCAATTCAAAATCCATATGTATAGAGTCCCAGTTCACCTCATTTCATGATAATGGTAAACCACATGTTGTGTACATGTCTAAAACACTTTTCTCGCTCTTGACTGTGTTAACCCTAGGGGCACCCTGTTCTGTACAGCCTGCCCTACTGAGCAGCAGAAAACATTGATTAATACTTGGCAACGGCGGAAATCTTGAATAATAAAATGGTGCACGAGGTAAATGCAAACTAATAATACAAGGAGAATGTCAATAATATTTGAAGATGTGTGTTAACACAGACCAGCCAGGAAGACCTGAGAGGTGGTGGAGGCCAGTTCATCTGGATGCACGGAGTTGTCTCCTATTAACCATCTTAGAGTCGATCTACAACCAAAATAGATGTTGTGGCATGGGGAAAGTAAGCCCTTTGGTCTGGCCAGGTCCTTCCTTGAGTTAGGGGGAGGAGACCCCTGGTCCTCCAGCCAACCAGTCGAGCTCCAGAGGTGGGCCTGTTGTTCCTACACTTACGAGTGGGGGAGAGCAGGGAGGATCCCCTCGAAAGCAGTCCATTATTAGAATGCCTTAATCCTAGGTGGGAAAAATTAAAGTGGGATTTTTGAGAGTTCATTTGCATTAGCTTTGAGATCTGGTCAGTGTAATGCTTGAGGTTTGGTTTTTTTGTTTTTTGTTTTTTGTTTTTTGTTTTCCCAAGAAAGAGCTGATAAGTAGGTGGTTCAAAAAGGCATTAGTTCGCTGTCCTTGGCGGGTTACACCAGGATAGGTGGGTTGGATCCACGCTCAGACTGTTAATCACCACACAGATGTATGTGCTCTTTAAGTGACGCAATCCTTCATATGATCTATTTTTATCAAAAGCAAAACTGGTAAGCGTTCCTCCAGGGTTGCACGATAGCATTTGCCTCTGACAAGATGCATTATTTACTTCAGGTATAATATACATTACAAATCAGATTTCTTTCATGGAAAAGCATTAAAACATTTGGCAAGGGGAGAGCTGAACATTTTCCTTAATTTGTTTTGGCAACTCCGAAAAATAGAGGCCATTACACACACTTCTCCATTCCAGAACCATAACAAGGAACAAATATTTTAAGAAAATCGAGATATAATTAAAAATACCAGAGTGTCTTTGGAACCGAGGAGGCATGAGCTGGTGAGTGTGACTCTCGCTCTGGCGGGGTGGGGGTTTGGGTGGTGGGGATGGTGCACACAGAGTGGGTTTTACAAGGAACAGAACATTGGAGGTGAAAACTCTGAAAGCATTTCTTTTGGAAATCTTTAAAAACACAGCCTGACATCAATTATTCAGCATCAAACTCAATTGGTTTCATTTCCCCCCCTGAAAACAAGGCTTTCTGAAGCATCTACATGGATATTCACATCCCTGTCCTGTGATACCAAACGTTTATATGAAAATTAATACTGAAAAATTAAGCACGCTTTTGTTTTGATTAACTGCAATCCATTCCCAAAACCACAAGGTGAAAAAGCAGGGAGCACTACAAATGTGTCTTCCTTCTCCGCCCTCCAAATGAGCCAAGCCGAAGCAGGAAAGCTGTTGACAAATTAATACTTTAAGAAAATAAACTATGGTCATGTTCAACACAGAGCAACTTTATCCTGATTAATTTGTGTTGGAGGCTTTCCAGCCCCCATTTACAAAGCCCTGCAGTTTGTACAAATGTAATTTCCTAATATTTACATGAGGAAAGCCTCAGCAGTTAAGCTTTGCCTCCAGTGTGAGTTTTGTGGTTTGTAAAAAGACAATAAAAATACAGAGAGGTAATTGTAAGCACATTTGAAAAAGAAAGGAAAAAAGAAAGGATTTTTTCTCTCCTCCTTGTAGAGCCCTATAAAAATGGGCTGTGTGTGCAGACGCTCAGAAAGGGAAGCCAGTGTTCAGCCTGCGGAGTTTTAAGTAATGTAACACCTAATACTTAATAATGTAACCCTGCAACTGAATACAGCTAACGAGCCCGGAGAACACCCACCGTTGTTCTTAACGTGGATCTTTTGCATCCTGACATAATTCATCTTTGTCCATCTACATGGTCTTGTCATTTTCTGCCTTTATTTATATTGAATGTTGGGCGCTCGTAGGACTGTCTGATTTAATAAATAGGAAAAAAAGAAAAGTGCAGTTGTAATGTGTTGCTTTGTTCTGAGAATATTAAAAAAATAACCTTTAGTTTTAATGAGATTTTTCCCCATCAGTTTACACAATTTTCCAGATGCAAAATGAGCTTTTGGCTGTAAAATATTTTATCACATTGTCTTACACAATAAAGATTAGATGTTTTCTCTCTCTCAACTGCACTGCAATTATTTTTTAGTGTTTGCAAATCATAATATCATTTAAAAACCATATTTTATACCTCATCTAAAATACTTTTATAGCAGTATGATGAAAAAAATAACATCTATTTAACTACTCTTTTTAAGCGGCTGTTATGTGCTTTAGTATAATTTCCCAGGAAAAGGCATAGCTAAAAAGCTCAGCTTTCCTTGAAAACATATCTCTCAAGCAACATCTTTGCAAAAATCCCCAGAATTTAATTCCCCCGACTGGAAAGCCCAGAGTGCCTGAGTGTAAAAATAGTAGCCCTGTCATTTCACATTCATTAAGTGTGAAACTCAGAAATTAATAATGTAAAAATATGCTTTTTAATTAGTCTTACATTCTGCCCAATGTACTTAAATGGGATCAGCGGCTCCCTAATGATTTTTTTCTTAATAAAGTATTAGCCTGTGATGCACGGAGGTTGACAGGTATGATAAACTGGAAAGTAGTTTTGGAGGCGTATGAATGATACCAAAATAGTACTCACCCATTTAAATGTAATTAACATCGGGGAGCAATATTCCAAGAAGAGAAGCCTGCAAGATTTTTATTTCAGGGTTTTTTTTTTTTCATTTCTTATTTTATGAGTAGTTTGATGATTGCAGCAGTGATTTTATAATTTAATTACCTTTGCTGAAAGCTAAGCTTCCACTAAAAGCAGGTCAACAGGATCATAAAGCAATCTTCAAAAATATTAAAAAGAAACCAAATCCCTTTAGACGGGCTCTTCAAGTATGGGGGGTGTGTGTGTAATTTATATGTGTGTGTGCACGTGTGTGTACATATATGTGTGTGTCTACACGTACATATTTATATAAGAGATAGATGGAGGCGTGTGGTGTGTCTACATGGGTCTAGCAGGGAAGTATTTCACTGGTGGTGATGAAGACCATTGGGAAGAAATTGTGGTTACTTGTCCTTTGAACAGAATTGATGTCAAGAATTCTTAAGCACTTCAGTTTGGGAAAAAGCAAAAGAAGACCCAAAAAGGTGTATTTGATCAACACAAAAAAATTAAAAGTGACTGCTGAATAAGAGACTCAAGTCAGTTGTCACCCGATTATCCTCTGATGTACAGCCTCCAAAAGACAGCGGCAACTTTGAGTGGGTCTAAGTCACCGAGAATAAACGCGGAATAGATTTCTTAACACATTAGCATGCTGACTGTCAGTGTTGTTTACCCAAGGTCTTCCCCTCAGATCTCCGAGTTTTGAGCCCCAAACAATGGTCCCTTTCAACTCAGTCGACAAGAGAATACTGACATGACATGTAAAATATATGACAGAATCCAAAACGTCTTGAGTTTACCCCTTAACCGAAGAGGGTCGGCTTGCCAATCAGGCCTCATGCTTATTCTGGGAAGACCCCCAGAAGCCCACCAGACACTGGAAGCTTGTGTGACAAGTGTCTGATGGCCATCCATGGGTGACCACAATCTAGACACAGCAGCTGAGGACCAGCAAAGAGGACCACAGAACCAAACTCATGACCCGTGGTCCATCTGCCCATGGAGTTGACAGAGCCTCTGGAGTTTCTTTCTTAATTAGCCTCAAGAACAAAAGAGGAAACAGAGCCATGACTTGTTATTTACCCAGCAAACAGCCTTGGTTGAGTGCTGACAGTACCTATATTTTCATTTGTTCAAGAAGCAAACTAGACTATGAAGGCAAGGCCAGTCAGTGGGCTACTTCTATGGAACTGAGCTTAATGGTCAGAAAACATGTCCCCTTTTGCCAACAAGGCATGTGGAGCCTAATTCCTCTGAATTGTCATGGAACACTCCTCACTGATACATTCCTTTCCATACACTGCCATCAGTGTTCAATATTTATCGGAAACCCTTAAAGAGAAGATCTAGCAGCTGTGTTAGGGAGAGGTTTGAATCCTTGGCAGTGGGATGTTTTCTGTACTTTACACAACTTTATTATCAATCATTTCACTATTGTATTTTTAGAAGCAAAAGTGGGGGGAGGTCGTATAAAAGGCGCGCATTTTCATAATTCCTTAAAATTCAGGTGAGCAAATTCCAACTAGAAGCTTCATGAGAACAGCGTAGGGGCTTTTCATGCTCAGGAAAGAATTCCCTGCTCCCGGGGATGAGCCCAATCCACATGGGTAGGATGAATGGTGGGTGAGCGGATAAAAATGTCAGATGAGAAGTTTTCTCTGTGTCACCTCAGATCCAGTCAAAACCTTGGTAGGTATGATTTTCTTGGTATTTTTTGACATAAACTAGAAATGCATTATTCAGCTTCCCAGCCTATTATACTAAGTACCTGAAAAGTCACTGCCAAGATAAAATTGTAGAGTTAGTAGATGAATGAGTTGTGGGTATCTAAGGTACAGAATAGTGATTTCAACTAACAACCCTGCATTATATACTAGGGAGGTGCTAAGAGGCTAGATCTTAAATGCCCTCACCACAAAAAAAGAAATGGTAATTATGTGACATGATAGAGGTTCTAGCCCTGGTAATCATATTGCAATATATAAATGTGTCAAATCAACACAATGGACTCCTTAAACATACATAATGGTATATGTCAGTTACATGTCAATAGAAACAAACTACAGAAAGCCAAGTGTCCAAGGCACCGTGGAACCGGAACTGGTCTTTATAGCCCTGAACCACTCAGACATCATCCATATTCTTAAATCAGCCAGTGGACACTGAGTCTTCACTTCTGATGCTGTCTGCTGGGAGTTTCATCACTAAGACGTGTCTGAGGATCGGCAATAAATTTACCTAAAATCATGAATTATAGCTAATACCGCAGATTTCTCTTACTGTAAAACAGATGTGTTTTTTCTCTTACTATGTTAGAGAAGCCTGTCCTTGCGGGTGATTCACTCCCATTTTGTTGGAGAAACACTAAAATGTTAAATAACCTTTTGACCAGGGGTCTTTTTAATTATATTCATTGTTATACGAAGGATCATATCAAAACGAGTTTATTCGTTTATTTGTATGTTTTTGAATTACATAGAATAAATCATTGAAAGTGATTTAATAATCTGGAAGTCAAGGGCGCCTGGGTGGCTCAGTTGGTTAAGCATCGGACTCTAGATTTCAGCTCAGGTCTTGATTTCAGCGTCGAGAGTTCAAGCCCTGTGTCGGGGTCCATGCTGGGCGAGGAGCCTACCTTAAAAAAAATTTTTTTTTTAAATAATAGTCTGGAAGTCAGACAACGGAAATTACATCAAGTTCATCCCACGTTATTCCTATTGACTTAATTGCAAATTTCATGAAGGCAGGATTATAAACCCAAGAAGTAGTGACCGTTACTTAAAAATGGTATTCACAAAAATAACAAAATATAAATTATTAATTTCTCTCCAGTGAGTTTCCTTAGTTCATTTGTCCTCCCTCCCTCCCTTCCTTGTTTCCTATCTTCCCTCTTTCTCTCCTCCTTCCGCCTTTCCTTCCTTTCTGACTTTTAAATCCAGCAGTGAGGTTGGTCTAGCTTCCTCTTATCTGACTTCATTCTTGGAAAATGTGACTTAGACCATTCCCTTCAGAGGAATTTAATTTCTTTCTTGAATGAACGGAACTACTCTGAGAATTTCAATCTATGGGAAGAGAACCGGAGCAGCTCACACTGTCTGGACAATCCTGGGGGCCTGACAAGTGTTTTCTGGAAACTTCAGCGTCAGGTTTTGACCTTGACGAGGCGGAGGGTCCAGGTGTCTCAGAGGGCTGCTGATTTCGTCCGTCTCCCCCCAGGACAGACCCATGGGTCCCCCGCTCCCAGACCCACGAGACGGTAGCTCCAGGCAGACAGGACCTGCTCACCACCAGCCTGACCTCCAAGGCCACTCCATTTACCAAGGTGTGATGGTCCCAAAGTACACGCACTTCTTTTTGTGGATCCGCAAAGGATTCCAGTTTGCTTATGTGTGAAATGAAATCAGAGGCATTAGTGGAGAGTTAAAGACAAATCACTGAGTGCACACGGATGAAGCTAGAGCACGCACCACTAAAATCAAAAGACCTGCATCTAAGGGACACCAGAGTCCTAACCCTGGGATGGGGGAGCAGGGGACATCATACTGGGGATGTGCTTCCTTCCCAGGACGACGACAGCAGCTCCCATAACAGGTTTTCTTAATGGCCAATCCATGCTCTGGAATTTGTGCAGGAGCCGGAGGGACTCCTTGTTTACTGACTGGCTGAAAGAACATGCTGCCGGGTTAGGAACACAGAACCAGAAGAGACCTGGGAAATCCAATGGACATGAGTAAAATACAAACCACTGCAAATGACCCAGGTACATGAATTCCAAGGACCCATTTACCCTGAAGTTTTTCTGCAATCTCAAGAAAACTACAGAGACACAAGATAAAGACACAACCCCCTAGCCACCTTGGGTCTTTCTCCAGAGCTGCCCTTAGCTCCAGCCAAAGGGAGAGTCGTGCGGCCCACTGCTCACCCCTGCATGCTCCCATTCCATCCTACCCCCGAGAAAACAAGGGAGAGCTCTCCCTGGTCCCAGATTCGGAAACAAACCCACATTTCAAGTGGAATGTCAGTGGAATGCAAGATGACATTTAACGGAGAAAAGAAAACAAATTCATTATTAGTTTTCATAACTGTCTAAACAGTGCAGTAATGAACAGGAGTCATACAGTTGGTTCATCTAGGGCATATTTAGGAAGCTTTAGTAAATAGATTGTGTGTGTGTGAAGATGAAGTTTGCCATTCCTCAGCCATCCTTTGACACAGGTATGATGAAATGGTTCTCCCAGAGCTGGGTCTGGTGGTGAGCTTTCCTAGTCCCAACCACCCCTCCTCTAAGCCCAAAGTCTATCCCCACTTCAAGCATGAAGAGCGGGGGCTTAAAGAACCTCTCCTCAGCCCCAAGACGCAGGACAGACAGAGTTTTAGCTAGGGTCTGCTCTGAACAGCCATCGGTCCTTGCAGTGATGGCCCATGTTGGAGAGAAAACGGCAAACTTCGTGCCAATATTTACACGTATATTGTAGGACAGTTCAACTGTCTTCCAGCTCAAGAAACACTGTCATGCTTCCAGTTGATGTTAGGAAGTAGGACCCCAGCTCTGCAGTAGGAACACGAAATTATCAGGTTCTGGGATGTGAAGGGAAGGCACCTGCTTGGGCGAAGTGCAGCTCCGAGGTGAGGACAGCATGAGATGGGCTGGGAACAGGAGGACGGTCCAAGGGATGTCAGTCTAAAGCAGAGTCCATTTAAATACTGCCAGAGGAAGACACTCTTGGCGATTCAGGCTAAATAATCCTGACTCAGTTGTTGGCCAAACTGGGGCACCGCCTTCTTTGATCATCGGCATGACAGGCCTGGCAATTCATCACACTCTTGGAAGAACTCCTGCGTGACAATAGCAGGTGGTGATGGACAGCACCAACAGACGGGGGTCTGGAGCTTTCTGGGGCTCACCTTCGGGAGCTCCCCACCCCAGGGTAGGCCCAAATACTGAACTGAGAGCTGGTTCCCTCTCGTGAGAGTCACTGAGGCAAGCTTGCCAAGGCTGGTCTTTGCGTGGGGAAGGCAAGCATTGTTTACTATCCAAATGACCTCTAAGATTAACCTAGAATAAAAGACGTCTTTGTGGGCTCAGGAATTCACTCTGATGCCATGGCTGCCCTATTAAAAGAAGTGTCAGCCCCAGGACCCACAGCCTGAGACCAAGAAGGGCTCACATACTTGCTGAGCAGTACCAAATCTTTAGAAGGCTTGGGTGACGTCTGAGTTTCCCCTTCTTAAAGGCAGGCCTACCACCATATTTGCCTGTACTTCAGTCCTCAACAGACATCGTCACCGATTTCTCTAGGTATGGATCTTCATGAAATAAATCCTAAATGGTACTGGAAGGCCGGGGGGAAAATGCCGGCTTTCCGGAATCCTTAACACTTCCACTAATGAACAGCAGGTGGCGCTACAAAAATCACTGGCGTGAAGACTTGGGGAAGAAAAGGAAACTTTTAACCTAAAAACCAATTCACTCAGAACCATTTCAAAATATAAATAGGACCGTTCTTTGTGGTTTAAAATGTCAGCGAGTCTGTTTCATACTGGAACTTGGGCAGAGTATCCCCAATACCCTCCTGAGTTAAAATTAACTTACCGTTTTAACATGGTAGCGTTTTGTTTTGTTTTTTTAATAACTCCTCCTCCTACAATACAATTTGCGAGAAGACAGACAATTGTCTACAATTCACTGCATCACGGCAACCCCACCCCACCGGATCTCAGAACAGCGAGGAGCCACGTGTAGCCCTTCCACTGCGCTCACGCACACACCACACGCTCCATGCGTTTGGGCACACGGGTTCTTCCGATCGTTATTCTTCACTAGATTTAATAACCTGCCCCACCACAGGCTGGAGACATCCATGTATCAAGCTGCAGGCCATGCCCAAACGTGTGTGAAAACAAGGCACGCAGACAAGGGTCAAGTAAGCATCATGCTGTAAAAGGGCACAAACCGGATGTCTCCCACTTGACACAGCAAGTCAAGAAAAGGAGCCGTGGGATTTCCCTGTGGAGCAGAGAGAGAGAGGGCCGGTGCTGAGCAGTGGCCACAGCCCGGCGAGAGCTCTCCCAGGCTCACCTGGTTCCAAGACATTTTCTTAGCTGCCGGCCGAGTCCTTTTGGGGAAAGAGATGAGCAAGGAGCAGATGGACAGACGCCACTTCTGGACAAATCCGGTCCACAAGTGTGTCAATAAACCGAAGGCGGACAGCTATGGCTGTGCACTGGGGTCCACTCTTAACCCCGAGAAAGAACGAGAACGCTCCCGCCTCTGGTGAGGAGGAGCCGCGCTGCCGCATGGAAGTTACAATTTTATGCTTGTGATAGAGATTGCAGCAATTAACAAGCAGAAGTTCTTTCAAAATAAGCTTAAATCTGCATTTTATGTGTGCAAGTTTCCAGCTGTAATGGGATTATGATGTCAGCCGAGGGAGAGGGGTCCGCAGCTGCAGCCGGCGATCGAGGTAGCAAGCAGCTGTTAAAATCGAGAACTAATGGTGATTAATTCTTATTATGTGTTTGAAGATTTCACAAAGAGTTCAAGACCCAACCCTTCCCACGGGGGATGAAGTGAAGGAGGAGAATTTCTGTGAAAAGAGGCTCAGAGAAGAGTGTGTGCGCTCACTGTGCTGCCCAGACCATCACATGGCCAACCCGGTCATTTTGTTGTTCGATTTTTAATTCGATTCAGTGTTTGTAGCAGTCCAGACGCCCCTGGCGTCTGCCAGGTCACACTCAAAGAAGCTGGTACAGAGTGATGTCTTGCTCTGTCTTCCACCGTGGCCAAGACCAGGTGTTCATCGCATCCCCTATTTGGGAAGTGCTGGTTGCCATCAGTTGTGGGGACATGAGCCATGCCCCTGAGAGCTTGATGCCCCAGGCTGGGCTCATCACTTCCTGGCAGGTGGTAGGTACGTGTGTGGAAACTGAGGTCTCTAACGGGACCTTAGAAAACTCCCTAAAAAAATATCCATGTTAACTTTGATCTCCAACCAAGAGTCTCTCTGGGGGCAGGTACCAGGGTGGTAAGACACTCATTCATTTCTGAGATCTTATGTAAACTGCCTTTCCATAAACGTGGTCTTTTCCCTGTAGCTCTGAAGACAAAATTGGATACTATGTTTTCAAGGGGGAAAATTAAAAAAAAAAAAAAAAAAGCTAGTAAAAAAAAAAAAACCCTCAGATGCCACAAAATAAGAAAGTTACACAAAATAGAGCTGAAAATAATGTCTAAAGTAACAGGATAATTTTATAATAAAAAACAATCAAAATAAGAGAAAAACATATCTCGTAAACTTTGATGTAAAATATCTCTGGCCAAGCATTCGTTCATAAAGATATAAATTAAAGTTCAAAAGCAAGTAGTTTGAAAGTCAGAATCCTCCGTCCTTCTGCTAGGTCAGCAATTAACCAGCTAGAAGACACTAGAAAAGTCAGCTTCTTCATTTGTAAAACCTTTTTATCACGGAGAGTACTTCCAGCTTTAAAATACTTTCACTGGAAAGGGAGAAGAAAGACCTGGCAAACGATCTCACTGGATCCTGGGCTCAGACACCACCCAGATCAAGCCAGACAGCTCACCGGCCCCTCGGGCAGGACTCCACATTCTTATGGATGCTTCCCAGACCCCCTTTCCCATTCTCGGTGGAAGTCAGTATTTTTTTTTTTTTTTAAGTGTACGTTGACCTACTAAATGGGGAGATTGAAGAAGCAACTCAGGCAGTGACTTGAATTGCAGGAGAAAATGAGCAGAGGCTGGGAACGGACTTGGACAGAGCCGAAATCAGGGACTGCTCACGCCCGGCCCCCCGCGTCTGTTCTCTGGCAGGGTCTAGGAGGTCTTTTCCTCTGCACACACATTTTCTGTAGAACGGTGCATTCCTCTACACAGGGCAGAATGCAGCCGGGCTGAAATGCAAATGATGCAGAGTAATGACTGCAACCTTTTCAGTGCGGCCTTCTGGCACTGACATAGTCCTAGGGCTTCAGGGATAGAAACAAAGAGCCCTTGTATCCCTGCTTCCTATACGGGGGAAGATCAAATTGCCAGTCCTCATCCCCCCTTCGATTTGGAAAAAAAAAAAATAGGAGGAGAATTACAGAGTTGAACCCAGAAAAGAAGTTTGAAGCCCGCTAACAACACTTAGGCTCTGCAGGGACGGAAGCAGGCGCGAAGGGTGGGGGGGGTTTCATTTCGGGGGTGATACAGTTGACCCCTACCCCTCAGACTCCACAGAACTCACGAGATTCTGGGCTTGGGGCCATTCCTGCCCTGTGTCCCTGCAAAAAATGTTTGAGCTCGCCTGATTTTCCTTAACGGCATTACCTTGATGACTCGATGATTACAACGGGCCGCCGGTTGTGTGCTTCAGCTTCTTTTATCTTCAGAATGAAGCCGGGACAATGGAGCCCTGCTCCTGTGTCCATATCCTCCTTCATCCTTCCCTCCTGGCCGTAAGGCTACTCTAACCAGGACCTGAGCGGCAGCTGTCCCAGGGCAGTGTCTGCGGGGCGCATTTTACTTGGAGGTTACAACTTGGCCAGAGTTAACCAGAGGGGAAAACCACAACCCGGAGACACACTTAACCTTCAGCTTAACTTGTGCAGGACCTTGCTCTTTGCAGGCGGGGGTGACTTGGGTGAATGGGCACAAGGTAGAATTCCGTGTCCTCATTAAGGACACCTTCCCGCCGCGGGCTGGGGTGCAGCTGGGCCCTGGAGCCCCAGCTCTGGGCTGAGAGCCCCCAGCCCCGTGCACGCAGCCTTCCCCAGTGCATTGGGAGCTGGAGCCTATGAGCTTTCCATTCAGCCCAGTGGCAGAGCCCAGCAGAGAAGCGGTCACAGCTGCTGTGCTCCGCAGACTCTAACAGCCAAAGGTAGGGGGTCCTGGAGGGGTGCCAGGAGCTGCCTGAGAGGTCAGAGGCGGGGGAGGCAGTGGGACTGGAAGGGGGGAGTGCGGAAGGAGGCTGTAATGGGATGGCAGGATGCCCGGGATTCATGGGGCATAAAGACAGGAGGCGGCTGGGGCAGCGGAGGGTTGTGGGGACGCAGGGACACAGAAACTGGGGTGCATCAGAGAGAGAGCGCCCAGAAAGACAGGTCAGGGGGAAGGGATCGGCGTCCAAGGATGCTTTCCAATCTGCTTAAACGTATCAGCCGAAATCTAGCAGCATATCTTCACTAATGAATTGCAAAAATGCTGATTGGAACTTGAGGAAAATGTACCTTTCTTTGCACAAAGGCAAGCCTTTCGGAAATGTGAACCCTTAATCGAGGAAAATCTGCAGATTAAGGCAAGACTATGTTGGCCGAAAGGAAAATACTTCTCAGAATGGTATGCAATGGGCTTTAATGAGGTTATGTATATACGTATATAAATACGTATTAAAATATATCTATATTCATATATACATATATATACTTCTAAAGCCAAGCATTTCAGATTTTTTCAAGGTTTTATTCCAGTTTCTACCCCTTGAAAATAAATAAATAGTACAGCACTGTTGGGCTCGTTCAAAACATGCCTAGGCTCCCTGGACAAGAAACAGCCTAAAGTCCAAGAGGCCAAGAAGCAAAGGCCGGCCAAGGAAGGGACTGCAGTGAGCGTCTAGGGACCAGAGAATAAGAGAGGAAGAAGCAGGACAGTGGCCGGGCAGTGAGGAAGGCCTCCTAGGGGGAGAAAAGCAGTGAGCAGAGCACAGGGGAGGAGATGCAGGAGATAAGCAGGTTAGAATGGAGAATGGTACACGTGGCGTCTGGGGGCTGATGCTCTTTGGCAAAGTTAAATGACGGGCCCAGGAGCATTCCCAGCCCATCAGAAAACTAGCATAGGGGACCCGTCCAGAGGCCACCACCCTGCTCTTTCTGTTCTTGCTTCTGTTCACGCTTACCCCCTCCTAGTAGATCAAACATAGGCTTCCCTTATTACCATATTTATCTTGTTTTGTCCAGCTGACTCCACTAGGAGGGAAGCGCCATGAAGGCAGGAATCAGTCTGTTCTGTTCACTGATGGATCCCTAGTGCCTAGAATGGCACCCACTGAATGGGGGGCACAACATAACAGTGATTTGCCCCAGTAAAGGAAGTAAAACACGTGGTCCTCCTCACCTTCTAAAATACCGTGCCGCTTTTGTTTCGCGAGGAAAACAGAGCACATAAACCTGAGAGAGGTCAGAATCCACCCAGAAACATCAAGTAGCAACCCAAGACAATTTCGGAAATGTGAGCCGGTCAGGTTTGTCGCTTGTCACCAGCAAGTACCTTTTGGGACCGAGGGAATTAGCAAACAAATTCCACAAACCACCGGCAGTTATTTTTAGAGAGGTAGTGGGAAATGAGAGCCCAGAGGAGAAATGGCAAAAATGGTTGGGAGACGGATTTTTTTTTTTTTAACTCAAAAAGAAGATTGATCCTGATTCTTACCATCTGGGAGCTAACCCAAATCCCTAGGAAAATAAGGCTCCCTCAAGCCAAGGTAAAATTAAAGAGACAAAGCAATCCATACTCATTAATGGTCCCATAAAGAATCAGGAATGGCTCACTCTTATCCTGGCTTCTTGGCGGGTTATAGGCACTCGTCTTGTAAAGGAATATAGTAAATATATTTACATTGTTTATGAACATGTCTTGATTGCTGTTAAACAATTGATGAAAGTTAATCCCATTTGGTTTGTGTAAAAAATGGTTGTTCAGAGCCTGAAAACATATCTGAGTGATGACAAATTGGATTTACTGATTTCGGGAGATAGCCTGTAGGGATGGGAACAGATGAAAAATACATAGGCAGTTGGGATATTGAAGTAGGTAAATGATTTAAAGCAGCTTTGGAAGTAGTTTGTTATAAGTGAGTTGCCAGGAGAATTTCCCACCCTACTTGTCGGGCCGTCTCCTCGCTTTGGTACATGGCGGGGGCGAGCCCGCACACCACCGCCCCCTCCCTGCTGCCCCTCAACACCCTTTTCCACCTCTGCTCCTGACTGTGTTTGCTTGTCCTGGACTTGGGATGGAGTGCTACCAAGTTGCTAACATTCGCATCTTGGGTTCTGCCACCAGCGTCCCTCGGACCACCGCGCCCAGGGAGGGAGGACCCCAAGAGCCCTCACAGGTGGGTGCTGCCTTCGGCTACAGGGAAGTAGGGCTGGACTCCCGCGACTCACATGTGAGAGTCAAGTCCTCGAGAGCGAGCGAGCGAGCGAGCACAGTGAATGCCCTGGCTCACCACTGACGGAGACGGAACCCAAACTTGCTTCCCTGACCACCCACGCTGTCCACTCCACTCGGCAGGCCTCTTTCCTCCAAAGAGAACGGGGCCCCTCTCACCCACCCGGTTCCCTCACTGCCTATCAGAAGAACAAGTTCTCATCCATCACTTATTTTTAGCCTGCTGTGGGAAGTTTCCAGTTGCCAAAGGCATAGAGGTGACCTGCTATTTTATTTCTACTGGTATACAACATTCTGAGAAAAGAAAAAAAAGCAGGAAGAAAAAATCAGCCCACTGACCCAGAGGTAATCTCTAAGAGGAACACATTTTATCCCACATTTCACTGTAAATCATTGCTATGACGGATAGGCGGATGATACAGATACATGATGGGTGATGGATAGGGAGATAGATGACGGATAGAGTTAGACACATAGATGATAGAGGAATTGTCTGAAGATGCACAGGCCAAACCACGTCTTTCCTCGTGGGTCACAGTCCTGATTGACCAGTGGGACCCGCCGACACCTTGGTGCAGTGAAAAGAATTTAGAGTGGTGGTTTGGGATCTCTGAGCCCCCTGCCCCTCCGGCCTGAATGAGCATCCCACCTGCTTCAACATCCCCCCCCCTACTTAAGGAACAAGGTATTTCGCAAGTGTGGTCGGGTTGAGCGGAGGAGATCATTCAATTAATAATGCAAACCATAATAGATATGATAGCAACAATGATTTTAGGACCTTCTGAGTCTTCAGAGCGCCCCTCTTCTTAGGTGTATAGGCTTCCTGCTGGGTCCATTGCGTCCTTCCTATCAAAGGAAGGGGAGTCAGTGCCCCACCCTGACCGTTGGTCCATCAGACACAGGGGCAAGAGTTTAAAAGCAGTGCTCAGAGTGCTGGGTCACGGGAGGATCCTCAAGGGGCTCGTGGATTGCCACATTCTTCACATAGCTTGTAGTTTGGTTAAGGAGATGGGCAGCCCCCTGCCGGGCTGTGGTGGGAGCACCATTAGGGCACCATCCAGCGCCATCTTGGTTTCCAAGTCTACTTGACCTTCAAAACGTAGCTCCAAACATCAACTGCTCTCACATTTTTATCATTTCCTTCCTTTGTGCCTAGTACTGTGCCCTGTGCTTTAGGCCATTACTGCATTTTAGCCTCTCACTTCATCTATGGTCTTTCATTTTTACCCTTTACTTTGCTTGTAAGAAATCAGAGGAATGGGGTAGATTGGCAACCAGCTCAGTGCCCCACCACCAATGCGGTACTTGCCACACAGTAGACCTCAGTAAGTATTGTTGAGTGGTTAAATGAAAGCATTGGGATTTGAACCGAGCGCTCCCGGGCAGTCACGACGCAGCAGGGGCCAGAGGCAAGGGACAGGATGGAGTACGGTGAGGGTAGCGGAGGTAGGACTCGGTGACTAGGCAGCGGAGGTAGGACTCGGTG
>NW_027397120.1:4539370-4574370 GCF_003265705.2 Callorhinus ursinus
AGGTAGGACTCGGTGACTAGGCAGCGGAGGTAGGACTCGGTGACTAGAGCCCTCTTTGCCAAGAGCGGATAAAGACGCGGTAAGAGTCCAGTGGCTCCCAGGCTGGCTGGTTGCTGCAGATAGAAACAGGGTGGTTGGGAAGCAAAGTGGGCTTTCAACACCTTGGACTCTTCTAAAAATGCTCTAAAACCAAGCATACTTTCTCAGTGATCATCCTCAATCCCCTTCCTGAGCTCCGTCTGCCTTGATGTTTCTCTCCTTCCACTTTCAAAACTCCTCGTCATATTGATTACAAGACATCTTTCAGTGACATATGAAACTTCTGGAATCCCAAGACTTGCACGTGGGAATATCTGCACCCTCCGGGTTCTGTGGATTTTGTGTGGTAAATGCCTGTTCTGGGAACTCCCATTTCCCGTCAGCGGCCTCTCAGTTTCTTCAATCATCGGAAAGCCACGTTGCCCTGGGCTGGGCTCTGCTGCAGCCAAGAAAGGGGGAGCACCTAGATCACACTGTTAGCCCCAGAGAGGACCCCGTGCTCTGCCGTGGCCAAAAAGCCCCAGAGACTGAGGACAACCCAGTTTCCTTGGAGTGGGGCAGATGGGGTCAGAGCCCAGAATATCCACCTCCTTGTCCTCAGTGCCCTTAAACTAGGGGTGTCAGGGATAAGCAGAGGTGGTTATTCCTTTTTCCACATGTTGACCACCCTCTTGCTTCTCATCCATCTGCCCCTAGGAGGTGACCCTTCCTGAGACAGCCCCCACTTGGCCTTCAAAGGAAGACAATGTTCATAGAGTAACAGGCAGTGAGAGGAGTGTCTTACGAATGTACAGAAAACGTGTCGGGCTTAACAACCATCAGGCACAAAACAACTCATGGTCCTGCTGCCCTCTTATGGAACCAAGGGGCCCCCACGCAGTCCTCCCCAGGCTGCTTCAAGCCAGGTTCTTTTTATAAACCCGTGGTTGCTGAATAATAAGATCAAACATAAAACTCAAATAGGAGACCGAAATTGCAAGGAGATCTATGTTTGACCTCAGATAAAAAAGAGAGAATGCAGTCGTTAAGCATCTGCCTTCGGCTTGGGTCATGGTCCCAGGGTCCTGGGATCGAGCCCTGCATCGGGCTCCCTGCTCCGTGGGAAGCCTGTTTCTCCCTCTCCCACTCCCCCTGCTTGTGTTCCCTCTCTCACTATGTCAAAATAAATAAATAAAATCTTTAAAAAAGAGAGAGAGAGAGAGAATGCTTGGCTGTGCTGAAGGCATCTTAACGAGCCCCGCTCTGGGCTGCATCACTCATGCCTGTCCTGCACTGGCATTGGGACGCATGCCCTGCACTTGCAGGTGACCTGGAGGAGGGTCTCCAGACGCAGTGAGACAGACAAGGTATATCTGAGAGCTTGGTCAGGGGAGAGTCAGATGCGCGAATGGACCCAAGTCGCCGCGTCTCTCTGGGAGATGGCATTTAGAGGAAAACAAAACAAAACAAAAAACCAAAAACTATATTCTGCTGGGAAGGAACTTTTAAAATAATCACCTACAAATTATTTTAAACTGGAAGTGTCATTTCTTGGGGCACCTGGGTGGCTCAGTCGTTAAACGTCTGCCTTCAGCTCAGGTCATGATCCCAGGGTCCTGGGATCGAGCCCCACATCGGGCTCCCTGCTCCGCAGGAAGCCTGCTTCTCCCTCACCCACTCCCCCTGCTTGTGTTCCTGCTCTCACTGTGCCTCTTTGTCAAATAAAATCTTTAAAAATAAAAAGAAAGAAAATGTCATTTCTCTTCTGCAGGAATATAAAAGGATCCTGAGTGGGAAGATGGGCCAGACCGCTCTTTCTCTGGACAATCAAGAATTCATTCCAGAAACAAGTCACTCTTTTCAAACAGTGGCAAAGAGGAGGAAGCAAGGAAGCGACTTCTGTACTCCTGGGGGGTGTCCTCAGGTGGCCGAGAGGTCAGGTCAGACCAGGTGGGGAAGTGACACCAAGGGGAGCCAGGTGGCGACCAGCTTTGCCCTCACTCCACCCTCTCATTATTTCATTCATTCCTGTGTGCGTTCACAGACGCTCATTCATCTTTCCCTTTCCAAAACTCTCCTCTTGGAAGCCCCCCAGTTGCCTCCATCCCCCAGCCCCACTGTTCCCTGCAGGGAGCCCCTCAAGAAGCAGGTGTCCTCTCTGGATGGACTCTGTCCCTCACTCAGTGTCTGGCACTTGGAGAAGCTCACGGAAGAATAAGTGAGTAGTAAAACGCTTTGCCAGTCCTGGGTGCGGTATCCATTTTTGTGAATACCACAACAGCACAGACATTGCTGTGAACATTATGGCATGAGGTGCTGTTACTGGGAGCTGTGCAAGGGTACCGACGAAGCACAGCGGGTTCTTGGAGGACCGGGTGAGGATGGCTGTCCCGGGTCATGGGAAAGCCTCCTTGGAGAAGGTCTCCATCCATTGCTTCTTCATTGAAGGAACATTCTTGGAGTGCCAGCAACCTGCTAGGGGCTGGTGCTTAGGATGGAATCCATGCCGTGAGGCTCACATTCTGCAAGGCTTGCTGACAAGGAAACAAGAGGTTGCACTGCAGGGTTTTAGGGTCTGTGAACAGGGTGTGGGATGTGCCTCGGCCAGACCTGAGGGGGCCCGGGAAAGCCTTCATGGCGAAGAACACATAAGTGAAGAACCAAAGCTCGGGGTTCGGGGCAGGAGTTTTGGAAGCTGAAAACCCACATACGTAAAATTGCATGGAACGATTTTGCAAACAAAAATCGACCATCAGCATTGGGGAATAGAGCAAGGAGGCTGGCGTATGGACACAAGTGATGGCAGGTAGGTCAGTGGTAGAGTGGACAAAGCCTGGGTATTTTAACAGAATTCTTAGACATTGGGAAGCCACTGAAAATGTCTGGGCAGGTACATTACATTGTCAGACTGGGCAAACCTCAAAGATAGAATGAAGGCAGGAAGACCAGATTCTTATACCAAGTCCTTTGGAGGAAGAATTGCCCTCCTGGCTGATGTAGGAACCAAGGAGCCCCGGGAGGGAAGGCACCGCATGAGACGCATCAGGGACAGAAATCGGGCGCCAAGCACCACTCCTGGCTCACTTCGGGGAAACTTCCCTGCTCCAACACTCAGCTTCTCCACCTTCAAACTGACAGGACAGAGTGTTCTGGAAGGTCGTTCTCATCCTCCATAGGCTGTGATAGACGCTATCTCTCTGCAAGCAGCAGATCAAGCTGCACTCAGAAGGGAATGTAGAGGCCACGGCCACTGTGTATGGTTCTAACATAATGTGAGAAGGGCCGTTCCGGCGGGGGCAGGCAAGGCTGTGGGGTCTGGCAGGACACCGCTAATCACTGCAGCAGAGCCCCGGCCCAGAGGTGGCTTGGGGCACACCAGTGCCTCTGGATGGGTGATGGAAACGATAGCAGGAGTTTGCGGTCCAGAAATTGGTTTACAGAGACAGTGACGCCCCACAGAAGGCTGGAGGGCACAGTAGGGCCACCAGACAACGGATTCACTGGTGATGCTCAGAGACAGCTTGGGTGACTTGGAGGGCTGGCCCTTCGATCATGAGGACACGGGGTGCTGCCCAACTGGGTTGTCTTTTAACTGTAACTTAAAAGCATTGCCGTATGAGGGGCATCATTCACCTTTGTTGTGAAGTGGCCCGAGTTCCCTGGGGTAGACGGGTAGTGTAGACACCACTGCCTCCCTGAATCCACACCGTTGGGCTCGGTGGAAGCCACATGGGGTGCGGCTTATGGCTGGGGGTGAGGTGGGGGCTGTAGGGGAAGATGGGCCCAGGGGCAGGATTCACGCTTTCTCCTGGTCGGGCCCCTGGTTGGCTGATAAACAAAACCAAAGGCAAGCAGACGGAGGACAGAGGAGAGATTGTGTGTTCAAGCAGAGCAACCGGGAGAAAAGGCAGTTGCCCCTGTAATCTCAGGAGCAGGGACTCAAGCGTCCGAACTGCTGGGCGATGTGCTGTTCCGTCTGTTTGGTCACCCTCATGTGTATCAAAGGACGTCCTTTGTGCCATTAAAGGGAAGTCCATCCCCTGCATCCTCATGCCCATCTTTCACTCCTGTCTCTGTGGCAGGGACAAAACCACCACTAACTGTCCCTCGTGCTCGCATCCTAGAATGGTTTCCTTGGCCAAATGATCATTAAAGAAATAACACATTTCCTTTCAACGTTGATTTTTTTTTTTCACTCACCATCTGTATAAAGCTTCCGTGAAAGCAGCTGTGCTGAGAAATTCCTTGAAAACATAGCTTGAGATTTGAGGACGTGGCTCCTACTTCTTTCTTTCATTTCAGGTAAAGGCCAGGACTGGGGGTCGTGCCCAAACAGAGTCTAAGTGCCGGACAGAAGCCCACTCCTGCAGCGTAGCCTCATTGGAACAGGTCTTGACACTCCTACATGCTGATCCTTCTTAAAACAAATCCACGTCTTATGCTTTCTTGGGGCCACGTGGCCCATGCAGCAAGACACACGGGCACCCACTTAATCTGGGGGGCACCTCTGAGGAGGCAGTGGGAGTAGGTGGCACAGGGGGCTCCTGGTAGGAGGCTGAGAAAGCGGCTCTGAAGACAGGCCCGGGAAGGTTTGAAGAGAAGCAAGGCAACCCACCCTCAGCCAAGACGAATCCCCCAGCCACCCCCCACCCCCAGCCCCTATGCCCTCTGGTTTACATCATCTTCAAATATCAAAGCAGCCCCGAGCTCACGGGGAGCCTGGGGAGAGCGCATTCTGCCTTGTCGACACTCCCCAGATTGCTCCAGCCACTACAGTTCTCTCTCTTGTGACTTTTTCACCAAGACGAAATCATCTTGTCTGGGGCTGCCTCTGCCTGCATTTTGTTATTGTTCATATTCTCCTTGAGAGCGAAGTGTGAGGCAGCTAAAAGCATTCCTTTGGAGATGCTATCTAATCAGCCAGGGACTTGCAGAGGTCCTGGAGCGGAGCGGGCCACGTGCAAGGGCGCACTCTTGCGTGGGGCACACCACCCCCCACCCCCGCCCATGTCCGTGCTGAGGCTCTGCAGGTAGCAGCGAGATTTCTTGGTTTGGGCAATGTGGCTTTTTACAGGCATGGGTCCCGAATGCATGACGATGTTGCATTTTTAATTATGATGATGTTAAATGAACTTAATGGGTGACTCTCTCCCAATTCACAGAGCATTTTTATAATATTTATTAAAAAGGCCAAAGTTTATTTTATAATCAGTAATAAACGGGAACACAAAAATGCAGCCATTGGCCCAATGGCCCTAACACGTTCGTTTGGTCCACAAACTGCATATTATTCTAGCTCGATAAGTGATGAGAAAAACAAAATTGAAGTCCTCCACAACATTTGATCACTTTACTTAATAACAACAGATGCTCTGAGTGGCGGCGTTTTGAAAGGAGCTCTATCTGCTGCTGGTTATGAAATGGCAGGACATTTGGCGTCCTCACACATCACACCATTTGAACACCGTAGAGTCACATAAATGGCGAATGAGAGGTAGGAAAATGTAGCTCCTGTCTGCACAGCACGAGTCATTTCATTCCAGTGAAGCAAAACTGCGAATCTGCCTTCCAAAAGAAAAGTCTGTAAAAACTTGCCAGACTCGACCGTGTTTAGTAGTACAGGAGACACACACAGAGCCAGCACCACCAAATGCTGGTGAAAAACAGACTTAATAAAGTGGTTTTAATAAAGAAATGCTATTTTCCCATCCAGTGTTTTGTCATGACTTGAGCATTATTAAAAGGGAGTAGATCTACATCCCTGAGCAGAGCAAGACTGGACTGGCCCCGGAGGAAATGCCTTCTCCCCAGCAGAGCTCATGTGCAGACCTTTGATGGGGGAGCTGGAAAGACGGGCAGGAGAAGCAGGGGACCCTTGAGGCACAGCTCTGCTTGCATCAAAAGCCACAAGATGATTCCACTGTCCCCAAAGCCCAAGGAGTTGCCCATCTCCCTTAGGAAGGATAAACATCTCCAAATGGCTGACCCCAGTTACTTCCCTTTGTTAAGATCTGGGATGTCTCTTCAAGGTCAATGCTTCAAGATGCCTAAACCTCCTTCCAAAACCCTGTCCCTTCTTGCCCATTGGACACATGAGCCCGAGGGCGATGTCCCAGCCCCACAAATCCGGTCCTCTCCCATACTGTCCTCTTCAGGATGACAGCCCCAGCTCCCGGTGTGACCTCCCAGCCAGCAGAACTCTCCCACATCGTTCAACTGTGTGGTGTAGGGAATACTGCCAAAGGCAAGATAGATGCTCTCCATTTCTCAAGGAAAAATGGAGAGGAGATGTGATTATATAGGTTATCCAAGCTCAAAATTGCTTGAACTCCAGCTGCTTATATGTTGGAGACAACAGATTAGAACAAGACTCACAGGCCCTTCGCCCCTGCACATTTTGGGCAAGCCTGCGCGTGGGCCTTCTCCGCTTGCTCGCTCCCTTCTTTCTGCGTCTGTAAGGGGGCCGTGTGGAACCAATCAGCAGCAGAGTTTCCAGGCTCTGGGGGCCTTCGAGGCTTTCGGTTCTCCTGGGGCGCTCAGGAGGCTTTGAGCAGAATATGAAAGAAACCAGAATCAAAATCCTGAAGGAAGGAATTTTAGCTTTGGGAAAAAGAAGGGAACGATCCCACCAGAAGTCACAGGAAGAGACTACTTGCAGACTGGAGTGGTTTCGAATTGATTACACCTGTTGATGGGCCCCCCCAGCCTCACGTGGTCTGATGACGACCGGGTAAGGCTGTCACAATTTTCGGGGAGCATCAGACATGGTAGCCATTGTGACCAACGCACGAGTTGCGCCCAGCGAGGCCCAGTCAGCCGGGCCAGAACCCTCCGTGACATGGGTAAGGCTCTCAACAAGTTCATAGTTTTGGCCTTGAAGGATGGAAAAACACAAATATTGCCAGGTGCCTCACTACTGTGTGTTCACAGACCCCACGACAGAGAAAACTCACAGATATTTGAGCGAGCTTCTCCCGACTTTGTAACCACCACCCCTGAATGGGGCCCAGGGTCCAGCCTCCCGGTGACTCCCTCCTCCGATGGACACCCGTGCGCGGTGCCCGGCCAGTGTGGGCGGTGAGGAGCGCCACCCGCCCCACCAGGTGACTCTAGTCCTGTAGGAGCACACTGTCATCTCTTTCTGGGTGGATAGTTATCTCTGTCATTCAACACAAAATCCCAGTTGATATTTGATTCCGTGAATTGAGGAAAGAGAGTTTGCAGCCAAAACTTGGGGCAATCGCCACATGTTTTTTTCGAGTGTCATTGAACATAAACCTTCCTGGCTAAGAGCTGATTGGTTGGGTTTTATTTCAGCCCAGAGTGATTTTTTAAATGACTAATTTATAAAATCTTTGAAAATAAGAGTTTCTAATGGAAGTGCTTATACAACCATAACTCTGGCATGGCAAATGGCACCACCGTCGTTAAGGGTGTGTTGTTGTTTGTTTTATGCTAATCTGCCTTCAATGTGACAGACTGTCACCTGCACGGGGGGTACCGTTCAGCACTATATTAGCCCATATGGCACAAGCTAAATTGTATCGAAGCTATGGGCTAATTACAGATGAGTTAATAAAGCCAGGCAGAGTGAGTCTGGCCATTCCCCCCCAGCCCTTGGAGGACCCCCCCTTCCACTCCCCAAAGTGAATTAGCCCTGTTTGAGCTTTTCCATTCTTCACAGTTTGGTCTCCGAGAACAAACCCATCGTTCCATTTTAAATAC
Source organism: Callorhinus ursinus (assembly GCF_003265705.2). Lineage (NCBI taxonomy): Eukaryota > Metazoa > Chordata > Mammalia > Carnivora > Otariidae > Callorhinus > Callorhinus ursinus. The sequence continues at coordinate 4,547,114 of NW_027397120.1, forward strand.
ATGTTTTGTCCTTCCGAGTTCCCAGGATTTTGATGTCAGACTTGAAAACAACTTTGGAGACACTGGATACTTTCCTCTAATGGCCGATTTCCTTATGAACAGTGTGGATCGATTTCATCACAACAGGACTAAATGCGGCTGAGGGCAGACACATGAGCTGATTCAGTGTTATTTGGGTTTTGATAAAGAAAAATTAAATATACTTTACACATTAAGACTGTGGGTAAATCCTCCAAGTAGAGACGCTTTGGAGCCATTAATTATAGTTTAGAAGTGGCAAGAACAACCTAATTGTGATAACACGTCCATCAGGTTTTTAATCAGAAGAAGCAAACATTTAATTTAGATGGAATTAATTATCTACTTTGAAAACATTTCCTTTAAAACCCATTTTGGGTTTCTGGCAAGCTCTTCTCTGGAGCTCTTCACCCAAGAACTCGCAGGCTGTGCCTTCCGATGTGGGGATGGTCGCGAGTCATCTGCTGCTTCTCGGGGCTCCACCTCCGCCACCGGCCAGGGGAGCAGATCCCCTGCTGGCTGGGAGGGTAGGCTCTGCAGGCCTGTCCTCAGAGACCCACATTGATGCCGCTCTGTTAATCAACTGGCACCAGGAACATGGGACACATTTGGCTTCTCCTTCTCCAATGAAGCCCAGGCTGCTTGTGATATGTCAGCCTGGGGAGTCAGATTTCTTGGGTGACACCCTCGGCTTCTCCCTGTGCAGTCTTTAGATACCTCAATTAACTGGGACAGTGACTCACAAAACATGACAATCTGCCACTTTACTAATATTTGCAAATAACTGCACTTTCTGTCTCCTGGAAAAGTGCAGACTGTGAGGGGCCAAGCCAGCGAGACTTCCAGCCCATCTCTCGACACCTGAAATTCATTTCTGAGCACCAGAAAAATCCGCCCCCCTCTCTGATATTTTAATAAAACACAACATTTATGTTCATTCTCTTTCTGTGTTCTCACTTAGGTCATTAGCATCTAAACTAAAAAACCATAAAGGCCAGGAAGAAGAAAAAAAAGGGAAAAGGCAAGAAAGTCAGTCCGATTTGCTCGCGAGGGAGGTGATAGGTGCCACTGAGCAGATGGTGTCGGGCAGGCGAGTTTCCTCCCTGTGTCCCCACTTCCCCATCTCTGCAAAGGGGACAGGGGCAGGCAGGACCCACCTAGTCAGCGTTATGAAGCTCAGTCAAGTGGCACCATCTGAGGCCATTACCACCACTTAAGAACTCAACAAAGAATAGGAAAAGCACAGAGACCACCTCATCACAGTCACCGGGCAAGTGACCCGGGATGTCTAAGCAACATGAACCTTCCCTCCACAGGATCCTAGACAAAGGACTAGAACTAGAGCAGAAATAGCACCATTTTCTTGAAGAGGCTTCTCCCCCACCTGCCGCCTGAAGTTCGCACGGCCGGGACAAAAGGGGTCCTATTTTGCTCAGAAGCCTGAATGGGAGCCTTTTCCGGCCTAAAGAAGATGCCTGCGGGCGTGCATTCTTGCCCCTATGAGTCAGGGTCTGATACAGGGTATAAGGCACAGAGAATGCACTAGAGGTATTTGCTCTCAAGCGGTCGTGGGGCTGATGCTCAGTGTAGGTGGCTGACGTTTCTGTGTCTGGTGCTGGCGCCGGGAGCACACAGGACGGGCGGTCCAAGAGGGAGGACGGCCATGGAGCGGGAGGGGGCCAGGCCCGGCCGGTGCTCTGCGGCCGAGCCGGAACCCACGGGTCACACTAGGACCAGGCGCCACCTCGCCACCCCTGGCCCCCAGCCCTGGTGCTGGGAGTGGTGCTCTAGGAAAAGTGGGTGGACATCCTCCTTGTGGCCCAGCTGCCCCAAAGCCCAGGGCTAAGAAGCAGAGCAGAAGACTCTGTAGGATCTAAGGGAGGCCTATGTCCACTGCAGCTAAGTGACATGCCGTGAGCTACAGGGGCACCTGGCGCCCCCACTGGCCCTAGGCCCCTCACTCACTGGCCGCTTCCAGCCATCTGGAGCCTCTCTGAGGCCACACCAGCCCAGCACGCTGGAGGAAAGGGAACTCCAAACCGACCCACACAAACCCACCTCAGGGCCAGCAGGAATGAGAGAGTCAGACCACGGCTGAATTTAATATGACCACCAAATCTCTCAATTTATACAAAGACAAATGTTATGAAAGTCCACCCAATGTCCATGCCGAGCGTTGCCTCTGGGTCACATGCGCCCATGGCCCCGGTCCCCGGCCTCCAGGACGATAGCTTACGTGGGAGCAAAGAGGCTTCTGAGGGACAGAGCAGAGCTCGGCTGGAGGTGCATCCCGGGGTCAGGGGTGGCGGCGGGGGCGGGGGGCGTCGTTGCACCCATGGATGAACCGCATGGTCAGCCAGTTCCAACTGAAACAGAAACACACTGGGATGACAACACTGAACTGATTTCACTTGGAGAATGAAGAGACGCCTTCCTCTCTCTTTCCTGTGAGGGAGGGCCTGTTCGTCATTCACTCTGGGAATAACTGAATCTCCTGCTGCATCAACCAACCACATACGCTACACCCCTGAGTCCGGCACCCCCTGCTTCCGCGTTTACACCAACACTGGTGTTTTTCATTCTCCCCCTGGGGGAGGCTGCACTGTCCTAGCCTCCTGTCCTTGGCCCACCACTGACACCCGTGCCTCCACTTGACCCCTTCCATCTTGGGCGCAGCGAATCACCCCCGAGTGGCGGGGCCCCGGGAGCCAGGCCAGGCCCCCGCTGCATGGGTAGGGATTTGCAAGGGCAAGGCCGTGAAGGTACTCCTTCCATCTCAACATCCACAGGAAGGACATTCAGCCCCCGTGGTCAGCAGAGTGGGCACCATGATTGGATTGTGGACTTGGAGGAGCCCCCCTGGCGTCTCGTGGGCAGTGGCCATGGGCATTGCTGAACATCCCATGGCGCACGGGATGGCCCCACAACAGAGGACTACGCAGCCCCAACTGCCAGTAGCACTGAGGTTGAGGAGCCCTGGCTTATGGGGAGAAGTCAGCCTCTCCACCTCATTCCAGGTCTTTCCTTTCCCAGCCAAGCACCCGTCACGTCCTCCTGAAAAGGCACTGTAGGTGCGTAAGGTGGGAGAGACGTCAGTTGTGCAAGTTGTTTAGAAAAAAAGAAGCATGGACTATTTTACTGGAGTGGCACACAAAACAAAAGGGCACTTTCCTGTCCTCTAGAATACCCATAGGGAAGCAAGGACGCATTACTGCCCCACCAGTCCCTTCTGCCCGCAGAGCTGGCGCCGTCTTGCATGCAGACCAACACTGAAACACACAGGCCACCTGCGCTGTACATCTCAAGCTCCACACAACCTGCAAGACATGGACATACAGACGGTGAAAGAGGCAGAGCCAGGCAGCAGTGCTCCAAAGGAGACCTGCCCTCGGCAGCTGGCGTGTAATGTAAAACAGGCCAGCGCGCACCAAGCAGGAGGAGGAAACCAGATTTATGGCCGGGCAAGATGATCGGAGGCCCGGGTCGCCATGGAGTCTCTGAAAGCATTACCAGCAGCTCCCGTAACAAAAGCCTGGCTACATCTAGCTCTCCTCATGGCTGGATGCCAGTCATCCGAGACCTCCACAAAGATGGTTCTAGTACCTCTAGCAGCATGACCCCGGGGACGGGATCCAAGGCAAATCCCTGCCCTGGCTGGTGGCACCATGGTGAGGACACCCATTAGTGTTCTGCCTGGTCTGGCTGCAGCAAACACCCAAAATGATAGCTAAGGCTTACATCGTCCTTCCCACACAGGCACTTGCTCAGCATTTCCCATACACTATTCCGTTTCCTCCTGAGTTAGAAACTATGGTCAGCCCTGACTGACCCATGAGAACACAGAGACACGGAGATATTAAGGTGATTCCTTAAAGGCCACACAGCTAGTACGTGGCAGTCTGGATTCAAACGCAGGGAGCCTGACTTCAGAGTCCCTGCTATTAGCTAAGCTACCAGCCCAGAAGGTTGGCATTTGGCAATAGACAACTGGGCACCCTGATTTCTAAGGCTTTGTTTTCTCATTGGTGGAATGGCTTTGACACACTCTCCGTGGCACCCAGGAGTGCTCTCGGGTCACTCCACAAACGTGGTGGAACCCATTGAGCTCTAGGTCTATCCTTCCGAGGTGACACGCCAACCCATCAGTCCTGTCCAGCGGGGGTCCTGAGTCCCCACGGGAGCATGAGATCAAGGTGCCAGAAGCCTCCACTTCCCTGTCCACACCTGGAATCTGAGATTCTGGACTGTGGTCCTGAGATTCGTTCTACCCAAAAAGCTTGTTCGGAGCAGGAAGACCATTGGCTGAAAGGGGTGCATCTTCTAAACGAGAGATTCCCTTGCATTTATCTCCAAGGGATGTCAGCCAGGCAGTAAATGTTTTGCAACTTCCTTCAGAGACCCTTGTTCATATAGGTAAGTGTTTCCACTGGTTACTTTTGGTTAGTTATTCCTACAACTTCCCCATTTCTTCAAAGACATCTGAAGACTGGACCATTTAACAGCATACTGTGTTTGCGATATATTTATTGATTGTCTGTTTTTAGACCGTTTTCTCACACAGCCTCCTGTTGAGAGTTGAGAATGGACTTCCACTAGTAAAGTGCACCCTTTTCTCAAGTTCAACCACCAAAAAACACTTCTGTGTTACAAAACCTATAGGATGTTCTTACCTTTATTTGATGTCTTCCTGCTAGTCAGGGCAGAAGTATACACCTTGCTTATTTTGCTCATGTTTTTGTACAGGGCGCTGAGGGGCACGGGCTACGGTGGGAATTTCGTGCTTCCTAACATACAGGATAGACTCGACCTATTATGAAATAGGGATCCAGAACTGGAGAAATCACATTGCTTTTCCCTATCATGAAAGCCCTTCTAGTGGCCTGATGGCTGGCAATAGACGTAGGACAAATGTGTGCTCGGGTTTTGAAAATTCTCACAAACATCTTTTAATGTCCTGAGCTGAGACAGAGAATTTCCCAGAGGGCTCATCAGTGACAACAGATTGATTTATATTTGCAATTGTAAAGGTAAAAAGGAGGGTAAGCTTTAACGTCTGGGTTCCGCACCAGGAGCATTTGGGGATGGTGTGGGGGACTTGAGAGGGGGGCGGGTCATAGGCAATAACGGTCCTGGGGGATAAAAGCCATGGCTGTATTTTGCCAAGCATTTGGGAATTTACAAATATCCAGATGTTTTGAGTCATAAAGTTAGTTTAATGCCCCACAGCCACATTGAAGTTGGCCATTGTCTCAAGAAGTTGGGGGTCCTGCAGCCCCATCCGGAGCTATAGGTGCCTGAGATGAGTGTATCTGCATGGGATTTCTACGTTTCGCTGGCTAATTTAATTTTACCATGAATTGTTATCATACCAAAAACATTACAGCTGGTGTTTTGCAAAGAAAAATAATATTCTAAAATATACTGGCTTTCCTGAGGTGGCATGTCGATCAAATCCCTTCAACTGTTTCACAACCTACTAATTAGATTAAGCCAATTTAATGACTCAGGCATATAAAATGCCTTACCTTACCTCTCCCTCCTTCACTAATGCATACATAGACAGAGAATTAGGTAGGATAATTTTAAGGCCAGACCCATATAAGCTGGGAGATTCAAATTAAGGTTTAATTAACCTGCTTAGTACAAGAATCTCTGAACAGCGGGAGATTTTACACACTGTTACGTGTGATCTGTAATAACCAGGCACAACAGGCTTCTCCACAACCATTATGTGTACCAGGATATCTGCCTTGGCCTATGTCCTTGATCGAATGTCTGGGGTCTGCTGAAGCCAAAAGAAAAATATTTAGAGATATACTCACAGATCATCCTTAGGCTATGTGTACATACACGAAAGAGTCTGGGAAAAGAAGGTTGCATTCAGTCAAGCTACCTATGATGTTGCAAACAGCTAGTTGGGTTCGTTAAACGACTGACTAGTAAATACCTGAGTTATTGATTGCCTGCTCAGACCATTTCCCACATAACAGCCCACGGCGAGTTGAGAGTAGAGTTGAATCGGTAACCTGTACCCTTTACTCCAGTTTAACCAGTTGAACACTCATGGGGGAAGCCAGATCATTTGCTTTTATCTCTGGGTTAGAAAAAAATACCTGGTTGGGCTCAGGCATTGGGGGTCTGTGTGAATGAGCACGTTATCACATTTTTGGAGCAGAAGGGCATGTGGGAGAGTGACTTATACCATAAACTTCTGGACTGCTCCCTCCTTATCTCAACCTAATTCCATATTAATATGATACCAAAAGTCAGGATCAACTGATAGTCAAGATATTTTCCCCTTTTGCAGCCAACACCTCACTTTCCTAGTCTCAATGGTCAACTCTCAGATGCTGTTTTATAAGGAAATTATGGGAAGATTGACATGCCTTCTAAGTCATGGCTTTGTGTGTGAGTATGTTGACTAGGATGAAAAGAATCCCTCATACAGTTAGACTAATGAAAAATGGCAGCAGGAAAGACCTGTCCGTTAACTGGATTCAAGACTCCTTCCTAGAATCACTGAAGAGCTCCTGGTGAGAATCTTCATATCTGTGGCTGTTTCTTCCCCATCCATGTCTTCCCACTACTTCTCCTCTCTTCCCCACCACTCTCCAAATCCAACGTGGTAGATTCTCCCTACTAGAGATGTCAAGTCCTCCAACGGGATTCCTGGAGAGGGGAGTAGCCATGGACAGTTACCAAGACTGGGTTTAGACATGTCACACTTCCCTGGACCTGTCTGGAGAAGGCCATATGAGTCAGCAGGGCCTCTCGTATGCCTGCCTCATGGGAAAGGAAGCAACTCTGTTTACCTAAATCAGCCAGTCCTCACTGACTCTTTCTTCCCAAAGAAACAACCAGACATATAGATGGCATGCTCATTGGGATGAATCATTCTAGGTTTACATCATGAGTATCTATATAATAAATACAGTTGGCCCGTGAAAAACACAGGCTTAAACTGTGTGGGTTCGCTTATATGCAGATTTTTTTTCAATCAACATAGTGTGGTACTGTAAACATGTTTTCTCTTATGATTTTCTTAATAACATTTTCTTTTCTCTATCTTACTTTATTGTAAGAATATAGTCTACAATACATATAAAAAAAACATGTGTTCATTGACTATTTGTTATCAATAAGGCTTTCAGTCAAAAATAGGCTATTAACAGTTACATTTTGAAGGAGTCAGAAGTTATCCTTAGACTTCCAACTGTGTGTGGCTCAGTACCCTTAAACCTCATGATGTTCAAGAGTCAACTGTGTATCACTACTCATATCTGTTCACTGAGCAGAAAAATTCAAACAATTGAAATTATATAGTGCGTAATGCTTTTATACGAACACTATTTTGGGAGAAATCAAATAAAGCTAGTTGATGATGTAAAGTCTTTCTAGAAAAATTCCAGCTGATGAAATGGAAAGGATGATAAAAGGAATAATTGCCAGTTTGTGAGCCCCATGAAAATAGCTGATTCAGGAAGCGATCATTGATATATGAAACCTTTGGGGGAAAGGTTGTTGGTGTACTTTGCAGTGAGGGCATCATGCTGCTATCTGAACCCCTTGATCAATTTCAGTATCATTAAAAATGAGCACCCAGACAATTCGGGCCTCGTGATATAATACAACAGGCAGTACTTGAGGGATCTTTGCAAAAACAAAAAACAAACAACAACAACAACAACAACAACAAAATCTCTAAATCTAATCAAGACTTTGGAATTAGCTTCCAGTTTACAGAAAATATGGGGCTATTATTGGTGTTAAATGACACAAGAAGGAGACAACAGACAAATTCATTCTGAAGGACAGCTGAGCTGGCTTCTTCAACAAATCAAAGTCACAAAATAGAAGAAAAGAGGAGGCTGATGTAAATTTAAAGAGACCTAAGGAGACTTAATGACCACATGTAAAGCGTGGGCCTTGTGGACCTGGATTTCTACAAGCCAAATTTCACGAGGCCAGAGACAACAGAGGACATTTGATTGAAGGTGGGGTATTTAGTGATGACTCCAAATGTATATTTCTCCTTGTTATGTAATAATTGCATTGTGTTCATATGAGAAAATGTCTGTATTCTTCAGAATTTCACAATGAGGTGCATAGGAGTAGAATGAGATCATATCTGGAATGTGCTTTTAAATACGGGAGCACACACACACACAAATCAAGTGAGGCAAATTCCTAATATCTATTTATCTGGCTGATGGGTACTAAGGGATTCATCATACAATTTTTTCCATTTGTGAGTATATTTGACATTTTTCTTAATGAAAAAATCATGCTGTTGAGATGGATGGATGGATGGATGGATGGATGGAAGGGGGTTGGGTTGTACCTGACATTTCATGCACACGCCTTGTCCATCAGTGACGATTGCCCATATTTACCAAAGCATGGTATCATGTCATACCCAAAGACTCCACTGCCTGGACCCACACGGTCAGCCATAGTGCTAGTGAGAACTTTGTCCTTTCCAGAGAGCGATGCTGGAGGGCTCAGCAAGGCATCAAGCAGCTGAGCTTCCTTTGGGCACAGCCTCTGTCTGCGAGTGCCCTTGAACCAGTTACAGCTTGCCTTAGAAACACCAGTGGAGAACAATAATATTTCAAGGTCAGTTCAATTATAAATTTAATTTTAAAAGGGCATACAGAAATCACCTTCCCTCTATACCCCCTTGGTCTCAATTTTGAACCCTAAGAAATATCTGAAAGAGGGAGAAACTTGCTAAAATGGCGGATGTTTTGATAACTCTAGAACAAACCCTTTTTCAAATGTATGAAATATCAGTGGGCTATGAAATCAATTTAAAGGGTCATGACCAGCATTAAAAACAATAGCAACAACAAGCTGGGACAGAATAGATAAGAATCAGAATGCATTTCATATAAGCATTGTCTTCTCAAATTTTTGTTTCAACTATGTAAACATGAGTGCAGGGTCATGATGTAAGCTATATTTCTTACTTACTCTCGGGACTGCCCTTAAAATATTTGATAAACACATTTCTAGAAATAAGCATGATTTTTTTGTGGACTTTCCTTTCATGCAATTTACCCTTTTAACTTCAAAGGGACATACCATGCTTATTCATTAATAAACATCATTTCCAAAAACTGTGCAAGGTTTGAATAAGTGAAGGGAAAATATATAACACAACACTGGATTTCCTTGAAATTATGGTCACCTGTTCTGATTTGGACATCTGGAATGAATTACTGTCTCTGTAAGATGTAATCGAGAGGTACAAGAAAATTTAGTGCCATACAGGCAAGAAGGTAGAGTTTAAAATATTTGGCATTTCTTCAGCAAACACTAGGAAACCCCTTGCAACAGTGCAATAAAGCATATGCCTAAACTGTGGGCTTGAGCACTGCCCTTGAGAAGTCGGCTTCAGAAGAGAAGTCAGCAAGCTCAGAATGGACGCAAGAACAATTCTTTTGATTAGCTCTTGGATGCGATGTTGCCATGTGCTTTTCTGACTTCTGGAACTTTCTGCCAGACTCCCTGGCTTTCACCTGGCCAACTTCAGCCATCTTCAGGACCTCCTTAGCTGACTGTCCCAGGAGAGCAATCTCACAAGTGTGGGCCCCTTGGTGTTCGAACTGTATCACTGCTCATTTGGCAAGAGAAGACTCAGCCACCTTTTTCCAAGGGCCAACCTTAGATGCTGCAGTATATCAGCCAGAGAGCGAGAGAGAGCCTGGAAAAGCAGTGCCCTACCGGGGCCAAAGGACTAAGCCTAGAACACCTTCTCGCCATGGCTGTCACACCCAACCTGGGGAAAGAAGGCAGCAGCCCGGGCGCAGCTGCCTGGAGACTCACTGGCCACCTCACATCTTGAAGGCTCCTATTCGGAACATTTCTCAGCCCTTGCTTTTTATACCCATCTGGTAGTCGTGAGGAGTCTCTTGAGTCTCCATGGAATCCCACGCTGCCTTCAGACAGTTGACCATAACATCTCATTTTTGAACCTTATTTTTTGCCCACGCACTAGGTCAAATAGGGTCTCCCTAAAATGCGTCCACCAGAAAACTGTGAGTGTTGGAAGTAGGGTATTTACAGATGTAATAAAGGTACGATGAGGTCAGACTGAAACAGGGTGAGCCCTAAGTCCAATATGACTGGTGTCCTTCTAAGAAGAGAGAGATTGGGACTCGGAGACACACAGAGGGACAAGGCAACCTGAAGGTGGGGGCAGAGCCTGGAGCAGTGACTTTGCAGGCCAAGGGACTGAGAGATGCCAGCAGTAACTAGCGGTCACCAGAAGCTAGGACAAGGCAAGGACAGGTCCTCCCCTAGAACCTTCAGTGAGAGCATGGCCCTGCCAATTCGTTATTTGCAGACATTGGGTCTTCAGAATTGTGAGAGAATAAATGGGTTATTTCTAGCCAGTTTGTATTACCAGTTGGTAGTACTTGGTTGTGGCAGCCCTAGGAAATGAACACAACCCACAGACTAATTCTAGATTGAGGAAGACAGGGTCGGTAAAGTTCCCTAACGAGGGTAAGATCAGCACTCACACACAGGAAACAGAGCTGCGTGTTTTCTCTGAATCGGGGCATCCCATGAGGGAAGCACGTGATGCCTTCGGGCAGGTGGGTCTGCTCTCTTTGAAAAGTGGCCAAGCATGGTGAGGCCACCAGTGCTTTTCTCAATCTACCTACACTTTATATAACAGAACATCTCCTGAGATGATGACCTTGCTGATTGTCTGTCTTGGGTCTGGTATTGCACTTACTGTGTGTGCGTGCGTGTATGTGTGTGTGTGTGTGTGTGTGTGTGTGTGTGTGTCCCCACACGCCACGCACTGCACTGGATTTTTGGAGAAATGAGTTGTATGAAAGAAATGAGTAAACAAGAGGGACTCAAGGTGAACATAATAGTTAGACCAGACCCGGACCTAAATGTCCCAGGTTGCTGTCCCGCCAACCCTCAGTGCCACCCACCGTGACTTGTACATAACAGAGACTTCTCAGAGAACAAAATGTTTTCAGGACCAGATGGAAGAGGTCCGATGGTGAAATGGTGGGCAGCGGGAACTTCCTCAGAGTCCCCTAATCCTACGAGACCCTCTAGTGCTACGGGATGGGGAGGCTAGGGAGGACCGAGTATTCTGGTACCTGGGGAAAGATCCAGCTCACTCAAGCTAGCTCAAACTTAGTGGCTATACTGGAAAAAGCGGAAAGGAATTTCATGAAAATCCGGAAATAGGACACTAGCAGGGGCTGAAGCCCACCAGGGCTTTTGGATTTCTAGTGATTTTTAAAACGACAGCAGGAATTCCAGCTTCTGGTTTTGGTCTCCACGAATGGCCCGATGCACAGAACATGAAAGAATTTGCCAACGGCCACAGGGCAGAAAGTGCTATCCACATGGAGAATATCAAAGTTAGGATGTCTAAGGGAACAATCCCATTATCTCAATTCATCTTATTGAACCACAGGTCACTGATCAGTAGATAAACTAGATATCTTTGAGTTCAGTGTCTACCCCCAAGGAAATCAGCGATAGGCAGAGTGGCAGGGCCCCATGGCACTATCATGGCTGCTTGGGAGGAACAGGGGCTACAAGTCTGTTCCGGAGGGTCACGTGGGCAGGCAGCCCGCCCACAGATGTATAGCTAATGCAGGTGTGAGATTAGCCTAAGCCCATGCCTCAACCTGTGGCGCACACAGTAAATCATGTCCCTGGGGCCGCAGGTGCGCGCGCGCGCACACACACACACACGCGCACACACACACACGGTCTACACACATCCTGGAACAGATGCCCAGCTACACTCAACAATACATAGGTCAACACAATACACACATGTGCTCCTACACACATACACACATTTGTTACCATAGACCTCAGCTCACACACAGGCACACACACCCCCAATGCACATATGCACTCAGACCTACAGACATGCATGCATCAACCCCCTCCGGAGCCCAAAGTGCACATACACAGCAGCACAGACACGTCTGTTCTTGTATGAAGGGGCCTGTGCATGAATGCAGAAACTAACAGGTCCAGTCGCTAGGGAGGATGCACACACCGCACGACAGGCGCCCACGGGCAGGTCGAAACTGCGGGAGATTTCATTAGTTCGTGTATCTTTCCCCTCTCCCCACAGGTGGCTCTGCCTGGAAGATACTGGGCTGGGAAGGCAGCTTCTGCGCCTTGTGGGCACAGGAAGCCCGAGTTCACTATTGATTTCTGCCTTTCACTCAGCATCAGGACGGGCTCATCAGAGAGTGAGGCGGTGCAATCTGTAGGTGGTCCTGAACGTAGGAAGCCCAGAGCCCACAGATAGGAGAGAGAGCAGAGGTTGCTCAAGGCAAGGGGTTGCTAAGAGGAACAGCAGTCCCTCCAGCCAGAATCCTGCCCTGCCGGATGTGGGGCGGAGGAGGCGAGGCGCACAGCCAGGGAGACAAGCCTCTGGATATGAACCTGGCGTCGGAGGCAGCATCCTGCCACGGTCTCGAGCTGGACTCTGGACTCGGCTGCCCGGTTTGAGTCGGGATCCACATTCCCCTTCAGAGCGGTGGTCTGTCCTTTGTCGGGCTGCCCGCACCTCCCTCCCTGCTTTCAAAAAGCAGGGAGCACTAGGGTTGCGCGAGAGTGAGATGGACTGGTGCAGCCGCAGCACCAGGCCGTGGGGGCAGCCCCGGAAGGCAGCTGAGGGACCCCGTGAGCCGGCCCGATCGGCCCCAGGGCCCCGTGTGCCCCGCCTCAAATCTGAGAGTGCCTTGCACTTCCAAATGGAATTTTTTAAAAGTGAAAATCAATGCGCCCTAACAGAAGCACAAATGTTCAATTACGAAATAAATGGAGCATTAAAGAACACATTACGTAACGCGATTGGTTGATTGTGCAGGCGTTAAATATCCAGAAACACCAGCGGACCTTTGGCTATGCAATGAGGCATGGCTGCCTCAGACGGGAGCAAACTCGCAAGGCGACTCAGAGATCCAGAAAGACAAATGCCTGCCACTTACCAGTCCTGTTTGTGGGAAGGGGAATGAATCCCGGTGCTCCCATACCGAGGAAGTCCCCGGCGGCTCTTACTCCGATTACTGCTTACCTTAGTATCCGCTTCACCATTGTAGGTGGGCAGAGGCCTCCCTCAGTTAGAGGAAAGGTCTGTCTGCCTCCCCCGCCGACCCCGCGGAGCTGCTGCCGGTGGGGGGCTCGGGGGCTCAGAGCAGCAGGGTCCCAGTGAAAAGGTAGGTGCTGCTTCCGGCCAAGACAACAGCTGCTGGCTGTGGGCGCAGGCAGCCCAGTGCATGAGGACAAGCACCTCTGCCCCTCTTCAGGCGTCCCCGATGCTGGAGGAGGGCCCGTATGCCCTGGCTACACGAGGGGTGTGCACTCCATGTGTACCCCAGGGCAGTGGGACTCGAGTCCCGCTGCCATCATGGTGGTTGTCCCTGGGGTCATACCCTCAGGGCGCATCTGTATGAGCACACAGCGTCCTCTCCTCATGGCTCCCAGCACCAGGTGGTAAGGATCAGGGCCCACCCACTCACACACACCTCCCCTGCCGGGCCCCCTCGCCTGGTCGGCAGAGAGAGGGCAGCTTTTGTGGGAAGCAGCAAACAAATTTTGGAGCCAGGCTGCCCGAGTTCAAATCCCAGCTCCCTGATTTTACTGGTGGGGTGACCTCTCTAAGCTTCAGTTCCGATGACTGTGGGGGAGGTCCCTGGAAGGGAGAGGAGATGGGGATCCAAGCTCTCCATCCGGCACAGGGGACGAGAGGCTGTCACCAAGTGGCCTCCATTATTGCTCTTATTGCCGGTGCGTTCATGTGCTCTGGTCTGGAGCCCCAGTGGACACAGGGCAGTTGGGGCCCCAGCCCTGGGGGTGCTGGGTGCCCTGTCTTGTATCATGTCACCACCCCCCACTGTGGTGATGAGAACCCTGGAGAACAGAGCACAGGGCCCAGGCTCTCCAGGGATGAAGCAGGGACCTCCACTGTCATTCAACAGACCCCCAGGAAATCCCCCACAGGATCAGGTGCCTGTCCAGGGAAAGCTCCAGCCCCCACCGGCCCTGGGGCTCCTTCACCCACCCATCCTTGCTGCCGATGCCTCTCGCCTCTGGCAAAGTGGGGTGTGGGGGTGCAGAGAGGCGGCTCACACGTGCCAGGCCCACACCTGCCCAGCTGGGGGTCTGAAGACTTCCTGGAAAGAAACAAATGACTCGGTTTCATCAACAAGCATAAATGCTCATTTGAAAGAAATGATTCCCACTTCACACCTTACTGTAATTTTCCAATTAATTGTGATTTAAATATGTAAATGTGGCTAAGTAGGCTGAGCAGCAACTTACAGACTTCCTGAATAACGAAGCAAGGACTCCCGGTGCAGGCGAAGGGGGAATTTCCCCGCTGAACACAGCAGGATAAAGACATGGCACCGGCCTCAGCCCAGCGGCCACACTGACGCACGGGCAGGTCCTGCGGGTCCCGTGGGGTGGCCCTAGGGGACAGGCCACAGGAGCTCAACTGGGCCGCCCTTGGGTTCCATCTGGCAGAGTATTAGCAGTTCCCTTTACAGTGCGTTTGAGGTGCTCTGGGGAGGTCCCTGGCTCCAAAATATTCCCCTTCATAGCCTGCTGCCGCTGCCTGATTAACCCCATTACTGTTTCACCTGCTATCAGTTTTGCCTCTGGATGCCCTGCCCCCAGATCCGGATCCCCGGGTTCGTGTTGACCTGGCCACTGCCAGGAGGAGGGCATCCTTCCGTCCCTGGATAGAGCCCCAGACAGGCAAGGAGGAGAGTGGGCTTGGAGGCTTGGCCGACCCACACTGGCCTGAAAGGCTTGGGGCTTGCGTGCATTCTCCCTTCTCCAGGTGAAATGAGCCGAAAGGGACCTGGGACAGAGAGGGAGCTCGTTGGTGAGAGAAATCCACACACACAGCCCAGCTGCCCATCTCCCAGCCCAGGGCAGGCTCTGCAAGCGCCGCCAGTCCCCAGGGCCATTTCTGAATGATTGAGTTGGAACCGTGGCTCTGCCCCTCCCCTGGATTACCTACAACACAGCATTCTTCCCCCAGACCTCCCCTGCCTCCCTGCCTATTACACACGGAGGATAAAGATGCTGACCTCAAGGGTTACTGTAAAGATTAAATAGGATCAAGTACATGAGAGAGAAGAGGAAGGACAAAGCCCTATGTGTCAGCTGGTAGAGGGTGCCGTTCTGGGTGCATGTCACCACTCCCTCCGTGGAGGACATAGAGCTTATGCCCGGCGGGCAGGTGGGCAGGACGGCCCTGGCATCACGGTCACCCAAACCCTGAAGCGCAGGTCATAAGACAAAAAGCCTTTAAACGCCTCTGACATCGCTGTCCAGCATTACTTTGACTAGGGCACAGGCTCATCTTCTAGCCCAAATTTACTTGTTATTCAATCAACGTGTATTTATGGGGTGCCTCTAATATACCAGATTATATTCCAAGCAATGGGGATATGCTAGTGGGTGAAACAGAAAAATTCCTACCACCAAGCAGCTTGTGTCTTAGAGGGGTTACTGTGGACTGAAATGCATCCCCCAAGTTCATCTGTTGGAACCCAAATCCTGAAAGTGACGGTATTGGAGATGGGGCTTTTAAGGAGGTGATTAAGGTTAAATGTGGTCCTAAGGGTGGAGCCCTGATTCTATAGAACCTGTGTCCTTATATA
The DNA here is from genome assembly GCF_003265705.2 of Callorhinus ursinus. Lineage (NCBI taxonomy): Eukaryota > Metazoa > Chordata > Mammalia > Carnivora > Otariidae > Callorhinus > Callorhinus ursinus. The sequence goes on from NW_027397120.1 coordinate 4,562,809, forward strand.
TAAGGAAACAAAACCAGAGATTTCTCTTTCTCTTGACCATGTGAGGACATGGCCAGAGGTGTAATCTGCAAGTTCTTGTCAGAAAGTGAGTCTTGGGACACGTGGGTGGCTCAGTCGGTTAAGCGGCTGCCTTCGGCTCAGGTCACGATCCCAGGGTCCTGGGTTAGAGCCCCGCATCGGGCTCCCTGCTCGGCGGGGAGCCGCTTCTCTTCCTCCCTCTGCTGCTCCCCCTGCTTGTGCGAGAGAGCATGAGAGGGAAGAGGGTCAGAGGGAGAAGCAGACTCCCCGCTGAGCAGGGAGCCCGATGCGGGACTCGATCCCGGGACTCCAGGATCATGACCTGAGCCGAAGGCAGTCGCTTAACCAACTGAGCCACCCAGGCGCCCTAAATAAATAAAACCTTAAGAAAAAAAGTGAGTCTTACCTGAACTTTTAACTTGGACTGTCCAGTCCCCAGAACTGTGAGAAAATTAATTTCTGTTATTTAAACCACCTATTCTGGGGTATTTTGCTAAGGCGGCCTGAGCAGATGAAGCCGGGGCAGGGAGGCAATGTCAGACAATAGTTAAATGAAAAAGTACTTTAGCATGTCAGGTAGCATAAATGCTATTCAAACATTATAGTAAAGGGGGTAGGAAGCCCCGCCCACTCCAGAAGGATACAGCAGCCTGGCGGACCACTCGTGACTCCAAAAAGCCGCTCGCACTTGGGCATCTAGATGGAGCTGGCCAGAACCTCACCTCTGGGAGCACTAACTCTGCCCCAGGCTGACAGTTCTGTAATGATTCTTTCGTGTTGTCAGGCATTAAGGGTTCATTTATCTGAACTGTATCTTCTACTCATAAATGGGAGAGTTAGTTTAGACATTGCCAGTCACTGTCAATTTAGGAAGGCAGATATGATAAATGCAGATTAATGGGGGGGATTTACTTACCTACCTAGGGCTAGGCAGTCTTGCAGTAGCCTGTTTAGGTAAGAGAAGTAGGAAGAGTTGTGTTTGTCCGTGCAGAAGGATGCGTTCAGCTTCGATACACAAGAGGCAGGTAGGGAGTCATGGCAGCCAGGAGGCCACAGCAGTGATAACGGGGCACAAGAGGAAATCTTCCGACACCTCCAATGACAGGTGTGAGGGACAGATTCAGAGACATGGAATTATTGGACCCGAACCCACACTGAGACAGAAGCCTGGAGCTCCCTGGGCCCCACCCACAGGGAAGCCCTGAATCTTTACCTCCCCAGAGTCTACAGAACCAGTCCTGGCTTTTGCAACTGTTCTCAGTCCTCATGCTTTGGCTCCTTTTTATAGCCAAGGAGAAGGAAACCACCAACCTGGATGAGCAGCTCCCTATGCGTCTAGCCCAAGGCCTCTTTGTGCACAGAGGAGCCCACAGGAGGCTGGTTCCTCTTGCATCTGGAAGAAGAGCTGGAGCCAAGGTCCATCCCAAGTAGTTTCTGGAAAAAGCAAAGTCTGCTCTCCCCAGCAGGCTGATCTCGTGGAGACCTCGGGTTCCGTGCTAGGTAAGAAGCTGAGGCCTTCCTCCTTGTGCTGAGGGTGTCACTGTTTCTAGCCACCAATGGAAAGACAGTTCCCGTTTGGCCTGATATGTTCTGATAGATTTTTCAGCAGAACCTACAAAGCTTCTAATCAAACAGTTGACCTGGTGCTAATTCGGTCAGACAGCCTGCGGGTGGGGGTTCTCGAGGCTCTGCAAACACTGGCCTATTGCCCCCATGAAATTCCTCTCCCGGAACAGTCAGGAGTATTCAGCTTTGGCTGTCAGATCGTTCATTCTAGTTATTTCACCGAGTCTACTGTCATCCATTCCTGCTCGATAGCCCAGCCTATCCTGGCTAATACGGGAATGCTCTCAAGTCCATTTTCCAGACACTGCAAGCTCTGGGTAGGCTGGGACCAAGTGCAACTTCTCTTTGGGTCTGCCCCACTGCTGCTGGAAGGAAGAACTTGACACACCCTGGTACATGGACAGTGCATGGATGGGTGGGTGGGAAGGCGGCCTGGTGACAATCCTTGCCCAAAACTGATGAGATGACATTCTGAGTGAACAGAGCTGAGGTGTGATTGTCCCCAGCGTGACTGAGGACAGAACGACGTGGGATGAGCACTCTCAAGAAAGCACAGCCCAGGGTAAAAGATGACCAAGAAGCCATGCCTCAGTGCTGCCCCCTACAGACCAAGTCCATATTTAAGGGGAGCCAGAAAAACCTGGTCTGGTTCACTTCCAAGAACTAATCTGGAAGTTTCCATTGGAAAAAAAAAAAATCTAAAACATCATAATTCCAACATATCAGTAATTTTTGTATCAGAGGTCTAACATTGCTCATATTTTAAATTACATATTGGAAGAGGGAGCCATTCCAGTGTTCTAGCATTCTAAAACCCCCCACATGCCCCACAGAGAGCTTTTTCTGAGTCACCAGTTGGGCAGTGGCAAGGACCAAGGGGATCCTCGGCAGACACCCTTCAGGGAAGGACCCTGCGCGCCTGGGTCTCTGAGACTTGTACCTAGGGCACACATAGGGACCTGCCAGGTAAATGTTTTCGCTAATATGAACTTGCTACTGCTTCATAAGAAATGGACTCATTTTATACATGAGTATAACTGGAGGCTCAGGAAGTTGGCAGATTGTTCTAGAAAAGAGCAAGGCCAGGTTCAAACCCTGATTGGTGTGAATTCTCATACACAAGATTCGGCCACTGTGCTAAGCTCTCTCTCTCTCCCTCTCTCTCTCCTAGGCGCTCCATTGTCTTCTTGGTGGTTTTCCCAACTCCAAAATCTCCCCTCTCCTCCATCCTCTCTCTGTGCATAAGGCTGACACACAACGGAAGTTTATTTTCCACACTTCCGTGGCCCCAAGTCTGAGATCAGAGAGCCCACAGGGTGAGGTGAGCTCTCCCAGGCTTCATGTCTCCTAGTGTCCTCACCCGGTGGAAGGAGTCTCTCCTATCAGGGCACTAATCCAGGCATGGGGCTCCACCCTCATAATCTAAGCACCTCTCATAGGCCCCATCTACTAAAGCCATCACCTTGGGAGTTAGGATTGCAACCTCTGACTTTTGAGGGAATGCAAACACTCAGACCATGGCAGAAATGTCCCCAGGACTCCTGTTTCCAGTAACTCTCCTGTACAAATCCCAGGGTTACAGCTGGTCTTCTTGCTTCCCCAACTTTTGGGATATTGTCCCCTGTTCCCTTTGTAGCTTTATTATCCTCCATTCTGGCCCCAAAGCTGTTTCTCTGCTTAGTCAAGCTCTTGCCTCCTGACTCCCCGACACAAGGCCTTTGCTTCCACTGTTCTTGCTGGAGAGGCTACGCAGAAATGTCCATCTTTCAAGCCTAGGGTTAAGTGTTTGCCTGATGCCCCTGGGACTCTTCCACGGTAACTAGCAGAGCTTGGCACAGAGCAGACCCCAGTGTCTACTGATTCATTTACTCCCTTACTGTATTCTCAGTTATTCAGTAAAGTTGGACTTGATTTTAACCCCACTGCCTGATAGTTCATATTTGTTTGTCTGTCACTTGATCCAGACAACTTAAAAGAGTTGTTCTACACCAAACGCCATCCATTTCAATTGGTGGTTTGGTGAGCCATCTTGAAACAGAATGGCAGCTGATAACAACATTCTGATGTGTGTTTGTTAGTCTAATGAGCTACAGAGAGGTGGAGTATGCAGGCTCCGGAAGAGACTTCTCTGATCCTCCGACTTAGCAGACTACTTAATGTCCCTGAGAGATACACCAAGGCCACAAAGGAGGTAGAAACTAAGTGACTTCTCTTGACATCTGGTGCACAGGTCCCATCTGGATAACCGAAAGACCTAGTTTGTTGGAGAGTGGTTGACTCATCCCAATATTAAATGTCCATATGTGAATTCCTCAAGGCCTAAGCCCCTTGTCCATCTACTTTGGTGGCAATGCTTTTCCCCATCAATTATTTTAGTCCATGTCTTGGGTAGAGTGTGATGCCTTGAGTCTGTGGAATAATGAGTCAGATCCCTCATCTTTTGGTTCTTTGGCATTTCCCCACCTTTCCCCTCAGAACCTGCCACTTCCTTTGGCTTCATGAGTTGTGTGGCTGACTTCCACTCTCCCTGAAAGGCCTGTTTAACGGTGTCTTCCTCCCTGGACTTCCTGGTCCCCCAGCTTCCCAGACCAGGTTCTTTGGGCTCTTATCACCCCCAATCTGTCCCTCTTCACACCACTTAGAACATGGGTGATTTTTCGCTCACTGGCTTCCTCCACGGATGCTGAGCTCCAACAGGGCAGGGACCCCGACCCTGTGTAACCATTGTGTGGCAGGTTATCACCACAGAGAAAGCACTAGTAAATATTTCTTCAGCCAACGAATAAATGTTCAAATTAAAGCCATTAATTCAGTGTGATGATGCCAATAGCCCCCACTTAATAATCTGTCTGAAAGCCTTTCCATCGATATTTTCCAAGAGGGAAACATAAAGAGCCCAGAGGCTCTCAGGGAGGCAACAGCCACACGCATGACAAGGCTTGTTAAGGAGGCCACAACTTAGAAAAACAACCAATTCTGGTGTTATCTTTTTTCATTTTTCTCCACAGAACAAAAGTCGTGTGGAATGAGGTCCCAGGGTCTCCTCTCTAAACATGTTTGGATGTTTCTCACTTAGGTCAACATTGACAGTCATTGAAAGTGGCACATTTAAACACAAAAAGCACGAGGCATTAACAGATCCAGCCACTAAGGGCCCTGCACCCTTTACAGGAAAAGTCCTTAAATAAACACAACAGGCACAAATTGTGTAAATGTCAGGGCTTTCGAAGTCACTCACTCCCATGCCCTTGATGGGCCTTTCTCCAGCATTCTGTTTGTGTGGCCACAGAGGACACGGGCCAGGCGGGCAGGAAGCGGGCATCCTGGCTCTTACAATGCCTCCATCCCAGTGAAGCCAGGAGGGACCAGGCACGCAACCCCAAACTGCACTTATGGGTATTATACCTGCTAAAAGGGATGCTCACACACTTGTTGGCCCTGCATCCAGTGGGGGGGGGGAAGGGTCACATTAGATGTGTCCCCTGCACATCTTGGATGTTTTTCCCTAGGAAGCTACATTGTCCCACTGCAGCCCCCTCTGGGTGTGTGTGCATAACCCTGCATCCCACTGGCCTTTCTATCATTCCAAAGGTCTTTGGGATGCACTGCCTCATTGTGACCCTCTCCACGCACGTGTGGGAGGTTGAACAGGTAGGGACCCCATGTATTCATGGAGACATTGAGGCATAGACTGACCAGAGGTTCCCCTCCAAATAGCACACACCCCTCTATTTCCACCTGCACAGGTGTCGATCCCTCTGTCAATGAAGGCCCCACTCCACTGCTCTACTCGGGCCACTCGTGAGACCCTCATGTCTTTGAATTAAGATCTTGGTAGAGCATCATTTCTCAAAGACCCAGCTCATGGCTGAGAGATGCTGGCATATGGAGTCATCGGGGTCTGGGCTTGAATGTGTGCCTCGCCAGCCCTGGGCACTCCTCTGGGCACCTGCTGGCCAGGTCTGGAGCTATTCCCTCCAGGCACAGCTCTGGGAAGATGGACACACTGAGTGAGGTTTGACACAGTGAGATGTCCTTCAAGACAAAGAGCTTTGATTTTGTAGCCATCATTTGAAGCTAAGAGTGACTTCATTCTGGGCACCTTCTCTGGTGCAGTAGAGAAAGGGTATTTTTATAGGCTCAGGATCAGTCCCCTGAGCAGCAACAATGTCAGGTGAAACTATAGTCATAGGGGTTTCTGTGCTCTTAGGACCATGTTTATGTGTTGGGTTGGGATGGGGGCAATGGATTCACCCTCCTCAAAGTCTTTGAAAAAAAACCAGGAGTCTCTCCTCTCTACCTTTCTTTCCTCTTTGGCATCTCCCAGCATCCCTGCTGTCTGCCTCCTGCCAGAACCTGGCCTTAATATTTCCAGGTCCCAGCTAGGAAAGCTGGAGAGGGTACAGCCAGGGTGGCAGGGCCACCATGAGGAGGGACATCATTCAACTCTCCTAGGCCACTGGGGGTGTGAAGGTCACTCCATGAGCCACTCAGATGAATTGAGAAGCCCCAGGAGACATGATGTCATCAGTCTGTACTGGGTTGACTAGTGTGTCAACTAGTGTCAACCCAAATCCACGTCTACCTGGAGCCTGTGTACATGACCTTATTTGGAAACAGGGTCTTCGCAGAGGGGATCAAGTTAAGATGAAGTCATACTACACTGGTCTGGGTCTTACATCCAGTGACAGACGTCCTTATGAGAAGAAGGAAATTTGGACACAGAGACACACAGGGAAGAAGATGCAATCTGAGGGCGGAGGCAGACACTGCAGTGGTGCCCCTTCCTGTGTAAGCAAGAAGGACCAAGGGACACCTGGAGCCACGGAAACTGGAAAGGGCCAGGAAGGTCCCTCCTTTGGAGCCATCAGAGGGAATGCAGTCCTCCTGACACCTTGATTTCAGGCTTCTGACCTCCAGATCGGTGAGAGACTAAAATGCCTGTTGTTTATAGACAAGCAGTTTGTGATCTTTTGTTATGGCAGCTGCAGGAAACTCATACAGGGTCCTTGTGACTTCACCCCCATTTGGGACCAAGAATGGGGCATTGTCCAGGAACGCACGGTGGAGGATCTCGTGTGTGGGTGTGTGCACGTGTGGGTGGGTAGGTGGGTGTGTGAGTCTGTGCACATCCAGGCCACAGGATCACCCAGTATCTGATCACGAAGGCCGGGTGCCTGCTGCACATTTTTGTCCATGTCCACCCCTGTCCTGTTCTCCATCCAGTGGCTGAGCAGGCAGGTCCCAGAGAGAGGCACTGTCGTCTTGAGAGCGGCTCCACCCATGTGTTTGGGTTCAGGCAGCCGGCTTGTGAGTTGCTCTCCAGATGGAACCACAGAGCTTGGCTCCCTGCAGCTGGCTGCAGCTGGGGAGCCATGGTCGGGGAGTCACGGCCGGGTTTCTGGGGCTCGATGTCACTCATGGTCCTCTTGCAGAGGCAGCCATGGGCTGCCCCAGATCTGCAGCCCTGAAGGAGCATAATGGTCTTCTTCCAGAAGGAGGGAAGGGAAGGCAGAAAGAGAGCCGTGGCCCTGTTGCTGAACCCATCCTCCCTTCTAGGATGGCCCTGCCAGGCCCAGGATGGGAAGGCTGGTGCCATCAGCCACAAGGGGCTGGCCACTGTTCCAAGGGGCCTAGGTGCTCCAGAAAGCAGCAGAGAGATCCTAAGCTCCGGAGGCACAGTTCCTTTCCCAGAGCCCTCTGGGCAGCCACCACCTCTGGGCTGCCGAGTCATCCTGGCAGGTGCGTGCATCAGTCAGCCCGCAGTACCTGAAGCCACCCTCGGGTGCTGGCTCAGCCATTAGAGCTCAGAAGCACCCACCCCGCTTCTTAGGGAGCTGTTTAGACAGTGACCGCAAGGCTGCCTTGCTGGACGAAGAGGGTGCTTTAATCCAGCCAAACCCCAACCCGGGCTTTCTGGTGGCAAAAGTCTGTCTGCCTCTGAGGAGCTCGGGCTTGGCCAGCAGAGGCTGAGAACCTGGATAGGGACATGGCCGTGGAGCAGGGGAAGACTTCCGTGGGGGGTGCACCCCATCATCCCACCCTCCTGAGGATGCTAGCAATGTCCCCACTCTATGAATTGCCTGAGCAGGCTCTGCAGAATCCTCCCCACCTGGGGGACGTGTTGGGGCAGCAGTCAGGAGCAGCAAGAACACAGAGGCAGAGACAAAGTCTGGGGCAAGAACGGTCTTCACTGAAAGTGCTGCTACCACCATTCCTGGGAAGCTCTGGCCCATGGGGTGAACAGGTGCATTCTGGAAAGTCTCCCTGCCCTTCACCCCCTTTGCAACCTCATTGTCACATGAGTCATGGTCAAGTCCCTGAAGGACTGACCCCAGTCTGGCCATGACCACCCGTTTCTGGGGCTCTCCTGGAGGACAGGGCCACATGCCCTCCCATCCTGCCCCCGGGCCTCTGAGCAACATCTGACCCCGGGACCCCCTGGTGGTGCAGGGAGAGAGTCCGCAGGCCCTGGCTTCTGAGCCCCGAACACGCTGCGGGCTTCACAAACATGCAATGTGCTCTAAAAAGCTGCTGTTATAGACTGAACGTCTGCGTCCTCCCCAAAATTCATATATTGAGATTAAGTCCCCAGTGTGATGCTTTGTGGAGAGAGCGTGTCTTCCCTTTGTTTTCCACCATGGGTGACACAGCAAAAGGACAGCCATCTGGGCCCGGGAAGAGTCCTCGACACACACCTGCTGGGCCAGCACCCTGATCTGGGACTTCCTGCCTCCAGAACTGTGAGAATAAGTGTCTGGTATGGAAGCCCCAGCCCGTGGCGTCTTTCTCCTGCCCACACGGACTCCAGCAAGGAGAGCACAAGATTTGGCCTCAGGAGAGTCACCAAGGCCGAAATGAGGGGCACTGCTGAGAGCAGCAGTCTGAGCCCTCCTTCTGGGAGAGCAGGACGACCCCCTTCATTGCACTGAGCCTCTGTTTCCCCGCGGGGACATGGGCGACAGGCTGAAGCTGTCTGTCTAGGAGAGTCAGCACTGCCCACAGAAAAGCACTCTGGAAATGTCCCCAGCGTTCTCTTCTGCCCTCCTGGCCACTTGGGACACGGCTCCTGTGGGTGAAGGGGAACCCGCATGTAGCTTCTTCCCGGCCTGCGTCTGCACTTTGTTCTTGGACGTTCTGTGGGGGCAGCCGAGAAGGAGGTCCCATTGACTGGAAGTTTTCATCCAGCAAACTCCCAGGTCCTTCATGTGTTGCCCAAGACCAGAGGCATTATAAACAGAAATTTAATAAAAGCAGTGGAGAGTCGTCTTCAAGTGCTGATTCTCCCTTGCTTCTCTTTCTAAGGTTGGAGCAAAGTCAAGTCCCTGAATGTGCTCTTGCACAGCTAGGGGCAGCTTGGGAGGCCTTCACTTCCCCTTGGGACCGTCGACTCACTTAGCAGCCTGTCTCTGTCCCCCTAAATTACTATGTTAAAGCCTAACCCCCAGTGTGATACTATTTAGAGGGGAGGCCTTCGGGAGGTGACTCGGGTCGGATGGGGTCATGAGGTGGGGCCCCCATGGTTGGAGTGGTGCCCTTACAGGAATAGACACCATGCAATCTTTCTCTCTTTGACTCCCTTTCTCTCTCTACTATTCCCCACCACAACACACCACACACACACACACACACACACACACACACACTGAGGGAAAGGCATAGAGGGATGGTGGCCACCTACAACCCAGAAGAGGCCTCAGAATGAAACCTACCTTGCTGGCCCTTGATCTTGGACTCCCAGCCTCCAGAACTGTGAGAATCAAAGTCTGCTGCTCATCCCCCCTCTCTGCCAGCCCCCCCCCCCCCCCCAGTTTGTGGCACTGTGTCAAGGCACCCAGCTAACCAAGGTGGGGCCCTCTCTTGGATGCTGGCCCCCTAAGGGACTCAATCCACCATACCTCTTTCCGTATCTGTTCGATTGTCAACCTGGTTCTGAGCCAGAGCCAGTTCCCATCCAGAGCTCTCTGGCCCTTGCGGCTCCTTCGGGCCTGGGAAAGCCCCACTGTGTTCGCAGCAGGCGCCAGCCTGTGGGGACCTCCCGCGCTCCCGCTTCCTTGCCTCCCGGGCCTCAGGCGCAGCCAGCCAGGCCCGGGCCCCTGCGGCTGCAGCAGCCTCCGCGGCCACCCCGTGGAGGGCCTGCGCGCGCTGCTCGGGGAGGCTGGGGTGCGTTAGCGCAGGCGGCAGGCGCCCCACGCCCCTGGCACGGGCTCGGGCACCAGCTGCGGCTGCCGCAACTGTCATCTGACATCCGGACGTGGACGCGCACCGGGAGCCAGGAGGTCTGGGCAGCTCACCGCTCTCTCCCCACCACGCCCGGACCCCCGGGCCTAGCCTGCAGCCAAACAGGTGTACCCCTGCCTGTTACCCGTCCTGGGGGGGGGGGGCTGGAGAGGCCTCGGCGGGGAGAACAGATGAAAAGAACAAAGGAGGTTAGGCCTTGGGTTGACAAGCTCATTGATAACAGTTTAGGAGGAACAGGTCTGCCTGGTGACAACAAATTGCTCCTAATGGCTTCTGCTGCCAGGGAGAACAAGCTGTCAGCCTGGTCCAGGGGAGGCAACGTCCCCCTGTGCGGAGGGACGCCCTGCCCGCTCCGTTGTGTGGCCTCATGTGGTGAGAACGGATACCAGGGGACCTGGCGCTGGGCAAGTAATGGCACATGGACTAACAGCTGTCAGGTATCACGTTCCGAACGCGAGGCTTGCTGGGCATGCTGGGTGGGTCAAGGTCAGCCCTGCACAGGTCTGGCGGACAAGTGCGATTTTTTTTTTTTTTTTAAACCCATTTTGCACATGCAGGAGCTTGAAATCAGGAAGGTCCTTTGTTGCCAAGGTCACATCAAGGGAGGAAGTGACAGAGCCCAGATCCGAATCTAGATGGTCCAGTTCCCAACCCTAAGCCTCCATGACTGGGCAGCTCAGCCCCATATGCAGGGAGGGTCCCCCAGTCTGGTTCCCCTGCCATGCCCAGACACGGCACAGGGAGCCGTGGACAAGGTGTCTCCAGGAGATGCCACCAAAAGTCTTCTTTAAGGAAAATGATGAGGCAAAGCTAAACATATCTGAAGGAGGCTGAGGCCACTTTCCAAAGGCTGCTCTGATCACCGTGCCAGCTGGAAGAGTGGGTCCGGGCAGTGCTCGGGGGTTTGCTCCAAGGAACGCCTGCCTGGTCCTTGTGCCAGAAAATTCCGAAGTGGGAGTGCGGGTCAGCAGCTGTGATTGTCTGATGACAATGGGCAGGTAGAGTTGTCTCCACTGTGTCCAGAGAGACATTTCTTTGCGGGCAGCTGTCGTGGGGGGGCAGGGGGAGCGGCGCCTAGAGGCTCTAGCCCTGACCTAGGAGGCTCTGGAAGGCAGAAGGGCCCTCATTAGGCCGCCTTACCATTCAGAGGCCTCCTTCTGCCTCCCCTCCCTCATGTCACTACCTCAGGCTGGGACAGAGGGAGCATGACACGTGGCCATCAGTGAGTCCAGCTCAGACAAGACAGGATTGGTGGGGAGGATGTGGCCGGGGGGCTGCGTACCAGACCAGTCATGCTGTCCTGTCTGAAAACAAATACGTGTGTTGAGAATCCGCAGCACAGTTGCGTGGGAGGCTGTCTGGGTACCATGCGGATGATAATAAAAATGGAGCCCCTCCTTCTTTGTGATGTGATCATAATGCACACATTCATCTGTTTGCCTGCCACGATGTCTACCTAGTGAATACCCCGGCCAGGAATTCTGTTCATGGGGGGTTAATAAATACATTCGTCTACGGTATTCCTCTCCTGGGGCTGCTATAACAGATCGCCACAAATAGGGTGGCCTTAGAACATCTGGGATGTACTCTCTCACGGCGTGGAGGCCACCACATGAACTCCGTCTCATTGGGCTGAAGTCAAGGTGCTGCAGGGCTGTGCTCGGCGGGGGGCTCGAGGGCAGCCCTGCTCCTGGCCCCACCCAGCACCCCGCGGCTTGTGGCTGCCTCACTGCCATC
>NW_027397120.1:4579370-4636276 GCF_003265705.2 Callorhinus ursinus
GGCTGAACTGAAAACAGCTCTGTTTCTAGGTTTTCCCAGCGGTAAAGAAGAAGCCCTGAGCCTGTGCAGAGTCGGCCATGGGATGATCCAAGGCTTCTGAGCACTCCTAAATCTCACCCGATTGTGAGGGACGATATGATAAACACCACCCTCCTCCTTCACGCAGACCCCTTAGTCTTGCAGGTGTAACCCAACCAGTCCCTGCCATTCACTCTGCCGTGAGCGTCACCTCTTGAGTGAGGCAGGCACTCAGACCTCCCACTCTCCGGTGCAAAGTCCACCTGAAGGGGCTGGGATGGCCATGTTGGCAGCACTGTCAGCCGGTTCCCAGGGAGACCCCAGCAGGCCCTGAGGTGCTCACCGCAGATTTGGAGATGTGTGGTGTCCGGGCCCTTTGACTGGACTGCTCATGGGCTCTTAGGTGGGGATGATGGAAGGAACCTGGATTTTACCTTAGCCAGGCTGGGCTTTGTTGGCCTCAGAGCTCCCGGTCTTGGATATAAAGACTGGCCCTCCATCCCAGAAAGAAGCAGCCCCTCTTCATGTATCAAGATGAGCCCAGGATTGCTTGCTCCATTTTCTGAGAACACGTAGTAGAATCCCACTGGAGGCTCTCCATCATTCCTCCCAGGTCTTAAGAAAGCCCAGTCCTCAGCACTCCCTAGACAACCAAACACATCCTTCGAGACGGCATGCCACCGCTGCATGGGACTTGGCTTTGGCTTTTTTTTTTTCTAAAGATTTTATTTATTTGAGAGAGAGAATGAGAGAGAGAGAGAGAGAGAGCACATGAGAGGGGGGAGGGTCAGAGGGAGAAGCAGACTCCCCGTCGAGCAGGGAGCCCGATGCAGGGCTCGATCCCGGGACTCCAGGATCATGACCCGAGCCGAAGGCAGTCGCTTAACCACCTGAGCCACCCAGGCGCCCTTGGCTTTGGCTTTACGAAGACTTGGCTTCAGGTCTGAACTCTGCAGATTTTGCTCAATATGACCTAGGACTAGTTATGTCACCCACCAGCTTCCATATAGTCATCTGCATGCTGGAGATGACAGGGCCAATGCCAAGGCGACTTGTGATCACTGGAAGTTATGAACACAAGGAGGCCCCTAGCACACTTTCAGGAATATGGCAGGTGCTCACTATTAGCTAACAAAAAAGTGATCATCAAGATCCAACTGCTCTTGAGGGTCTCCCATGATTGTTTCCACCCTACTTTTATGACTTGGCTTCCTCAGAACCTGCTATCCTGTCCGGTATCATGGACCATGCATAGGGCACATCCTTCCTAGTGGCACCCACACCACCATTGTTTGGTCGTCACTTGGCTCAGCTGGGCTGGGCATGCACTGACCGTAGGGAGGTGCCTGGCCTGACCTCAGTGTAACCCGCTTGAGGCAAGGGACCAGAGGAGAGCAGTCTCTAGAGGCTTGAGCCACTGGGAAAGCCATCATGGCAAGGAAAGTTCAGACACTGGACCTGGCTTGTAATAGACGCTTCATCAAGTTTGTTGGCCTCTGAAGGATATGCAGGGAGCTGAGTATTGCTGCTTTGGGTTGGTTGCAGTGAATACAAAATAACTTTTCAGCATAGACCCCTTGTCTTGGAAGTGTTGACCACTGGAAATAAAGCATTCCCCTGGCTGAGCATAAGGATGGGATGTTGTCAGAGGTGAGCTTGGGGAGCCCATCACCCAGCCTCAGCGTGAGGGTGCTCGGAACCTGAAGAGGGACCCTTCCCTAGATGCAAGGCATCTAAGAGTTACTAAATAAAAGATATGTTGCAGAAAATGACAAACATTTCTCCCGTGTCATTAACGTCAGTGACTTGAGTACTTGGGATATTCTAACTGCCCAGAATTCCTTTCCGTTTCTCTCTGTCACAAATATTTTGGCAGAACCATCATCAACCAAGCTCATCTTCAAAATATTCTGGGTTAGATTTAGTCTTTGGTCCCACGTGGGAAATTTCTACTTTCATCAAAGTTTGTCAGGAGCTCACAGATTCACTCTCACACGGCAGGGTTTCAATTAAATGTGGCCTAGGATGAGAGTCCGTCTCCTTCATGATTTTCTTAGGATCATGATAAAGCTCGAACCCTAGCAGGAGCTTCTGCTGTGATAGAAATGCTCTAATGTGAGCTCTCTGGTATGGTGGTTAACTGGACACTTGGCATGTGGGAAGTGTGATGGAGGAACAGGGCTTTAAATTTTGTTTCATTTTTATTAATTTAAATTTGAAGAGCCACATGTGGCTAGTGGCTGCAGCATGCATAAATGCCATCATAATCTACATTAGGAATACCGACCGGAGTCTTAGATTTTGAAGCCGTACTCGGGGGGGAGGGATGTCGGGGAACAGGTGTCCAACTGACAGGGTGATCACCATCATAGGTAACTGCCTACAACAAGGGCAGACACTATGGTCTACCTCACACACAGCATTTTGGGTGGCTCCAGATTGGACTGCTGATGACCTGGAAAATGCCTTTAATTCCAACACCTGAGCATACCTTGTCCATCCTGTCAAGAAATGGGATTTATCTCAGACATACTCAACAGCTATGGGTAGGTGTGTTCCACATCCTCAGACCTTTAAAACCAAAATGCAGGCCACTGAGTTATCCTCAGATGAAAGCAACAAATACAACAAAATTTCATCCCAAATTAAATGCATGAAAACTATTTTCATGATTTTGAAGAAGATCAGAGGAAATTAAATATGAATTTTGCATATAAAAAAGGCAACATTTGCAATCCCACAAAAACATGTCAAAATGAATTCGTGGCTCCCAGCAGTGCCCAATCTCCCAAGGGTTTAGGTCCATTTTCTCCCATTTAAAATCCCATAATAGCTTTGGATGAATAAATGTTGGAGAATGCCATGTGAGACCTACCAACTTTTTTCTCTCTGTCGTCAAAGGTTGGGGGAAACTCTGGCATAGAAGTAGAAGCAAAAGAATAAATCGACCTTGTCTAGTAAACCTCAGAGAAGTCAAGTAGAAAAAGCACCTGTGGCCCATTAGCCCAGTGGTAAAAGCAGGGAACGTGAGGGGGCTTTGTAGGGAGCTGTGTTGGAAAGATCATCCAATTAACTTCCCCCTTCTTGGTGGCACTCTGAGCTCCTTAATCCTGGGGCATCCTCTTAAGAATGTGGTCTGGGGGCTGGGGAGCTGGGGAGAGGCAAAGAGCTGCAGCTGACCCAGCGTGATCCCACCCCCTGCAGGGGAAGACCAACCCAAGGCCCCCTCAGAGCACACAGGGCTGACCCAAATGAGGGCATCCCTGGGGAGGAAGAAGGGAAGCCCAGGGCCCCACTGTTACTGCAGTTGCAAGCACAGGCTCCAAGCAGAGAAGACCAGAAACCAACGCCACCAGAACATTCCCACAGAAAGTACAAGTCCTGCCTTGCTCCAAACTTTAATCTTTTCCCCCAGGCATCTACTCAAGGAGCATTATTTTATTTAATTTTTTTTTTTTACTATTAATATTCTGCTCTCGATGTTCCTGCAAAGCAACTTCCTGAAAGAAAGAATGGACTTAACCAGGAGGACTCATTTGTCTTCAGCACCTGGGCTGTTTTAAATTAGAGAGCACCCAGCATGGGAAGCCGGTGCTATTTTAATCATTCCAATGTGTCCAGTGCTGGAGATGAACTCAAAAGGTGAGTATTAAAAGTAGTTGTGGAATTCAGTCATTTCACGAATGAGCACGTAATAGCCAAAGGCAAAACCGGAAGGCAGCTTCACTTCCAATCAGTGTTCCCATTTTATTGAAACCAGATTGGAATTCCTGGAAGGAAGCCTGCAGATCACATCTTTAATACTCATTTTCATATACTCCAGTAAAACTGTCAGGGAGAATCAGTTGTTGAGGAAGGCTTCCTGTATAATTTACAGATGTGCCTCCCGTAGCCCATTATTTAGACCCGAAACAGAAATATGTTTTTGATCAAGCTCAGATACTTCTTCCCACCTGCCCAGGTGTCTGTGGCTTTAATTTGTCGATTAATACTGGCCTTTGCACACCGTGCTGACCCGCCACACCAGGGACATTAATCCCCACACACACAGCCTCAGAGACGCTGGCCCCCGCCTGGGCTTCCCGGGGGGGGGGGGCGTGGGGGAGAACGGTGCAGCGTGCAGGACGATGGAGCACAAACCTGGCTGCTCGGCAGCTCCTCCTCGATGGAGGGAGCGGCTCTCGGGAAGTCCCGGGGCGCCCAGGGCTGGTGCAAGGGGCCTTGTCTCCTGCTCTGAGAGACTCCTCGCCCTCCCCTCCTTCTTTACAAACAGGTCAGGACAAGCTGCAGGTGGTACCCGTCATTCCTACTTTTCCCTTTTTTCCTTTTGAATTCCCAGAAAGTCTAGTCCCTCCTGAGGGCTGCTCTGGCCGGCAGCCGGTCCAGGCCACCCATGGAAATGCTCAGCGCTCCCGTTTCTCACTCCTCTCCGGCCTCCTTTCCATCTTTTATTCCCACCATGGAAGACACGATCTGGGGGAGTAGGGACCTCGGGCATGTGGACGGGGAGGCAAGGTCCCAGGAGGTCCCCGAGCTCTTGGGCTACCACTGTGGGGTGGGGACCATGGGACAATGGTGCTCCGGCACTGTCCCAGCTCAGGGCACCTACCCCATGGCTGTCCTTCGGAGTGGGGGAGGTTTGGACTACTGACCAGGAGATTTGCTCAGCTGAAGGATTTTGGCTTCCAAACAGCAGAGGCCTCGTCACTGTTCCCAAACCACGGCTTTTGAAACGTATTTTTAAAGGAGGGAAGAGACCCCACGTTAAATGCAAATGCATCTGAAAGAAATGAATACAATGTCGAAAACCAGGACTCCCTCCTTCTGAGACAGCCCAGCGAGCCTAGGAGCCAGACTGCCGGAGTCCCAAGCCCGGCTCTGTGACACACAGCTGTGCCGCCTCAGACAGGGACTCTGCTCACGTGCCTTGGTTTATTCATCTGTCAAATGGGAGTGAATATGAAACCACCTTACATGCCGGCAGCGGAGATGCACCAAGGGGGTGGAATGGCCTGCTCTGTGCGTGGGGGATAGATGGCTGTTGTCACTGTTGCAGTTGTCCCACAGAGTCCCCTACCTGGGCTGAGGCCTGGCTGGCAGGAGGGCTGGGGCTGGCCCACAAGGTCAGGCAGGTCAGTGGCTCATCACCAGGTTAGTTCAGCTGGGGCACAGCCAGTGAGAAGCCCCAAGTGCATTGTTTCTGGGGGTAGAAAAAGGCCATGAGATTGTCCATGGAAACCTATAGGAAACTTAACGAAAGGTCGGAAGACCTGAGTCTGGCCTTGCCCCAGCCTCTGAGGGTCTAGCTCGTCACTACAACATGGAATTTGTTACGCGTCATCCCCCACCCAGATGCTGTCATTGACATGAGAACGTGTGTGAGTGGGCAGAGAACGGCCTCACTGGCTGGACACATGAAGGCAGAGGGGCAGGGAGGCCTGGTGGGGGCCGAAGGGGGCTTGGTTTCCCTGCATCATCTTTACAGAGGGCTGGGGTTTTCCTACTACCACTTTAAGAATCTACACATACACACCCCGATATGGTAAGGCAGGGAAACAGCTAATGTTAGAGCAAACCCTACAAGATAAGATCCTGTCTCTAAATAAAAAATGAACTGACTTTATTATCAACATAAGAATACCGGAGTAGAGTTTTATCACGTACCTGTTAGTGGGACCCAACCACCCAAGGAGTGGACTCTTCCTGTGAACGAAGCCTAGAAAAGCCAGTAAAATCCCTGCATCCAGGTAGGTCCTGCACAGAGCACAGGGGAACATCATCCACATCAGGTATGTTTAAGTTTGGTCTTAATAAGCAAAAGTCCAGAAGGTTCTATTCACTCACAGGCTGCACCTACCTTGCCTGTCTCCTAGAGAGCACGTGCTGTGCTCAGTGTGAGGAAAGCCTTCCTAAGTTTTTTGTTGAAGGAGGCATGGGATCCATGAAGATACACGCTCCTGAGCCCCAACAACAAAGCATGGTTTGTATATCACATTCATTCCAACACATCGAGAGGAGTTAGACTCACACTTGCCAAGTCAAGACTTCCAAGGACAAGTCCCATGTCCTCACATCTAAGTAGCCAGTGGTTTATGGTGGGATCAAAGTCCTGTTTGCCTTTTATCTTCCTCATCTTCACACGGAGCTCAGTGCTCAAGGCAAGAATACATCTCGTGGAGAAATAGGAGCTAGTTGGAACGGACAACACTGGGGACAGACAGGAGGCAGTCGCCTGGAAATCGTGCATGCAGAGCTCAGAAGGAAGTCTGGAGCCACTGGAGGATCAGGGCGGACACTGGAAACCACTCCCTTAAAGGTTACTCATGCTGAGACCCTCTTCTGACAAGTTCCCCTGTCACCATGCCCAGACATCAAGTTTCCCCTTAAGCTTTGGGCATGCTCAACATTCATCCAAACCTCAGCCTGAGAGGTAGAGTGTGACCCTCCAGAAAGCCCTCGGCCCAGTAACCTACTCCCCTCCACCCCAGGACGTTAATACTTCAAGGTCACAGAACAATCTGGTTTTCCTCAGCTCAAGCGCTCAGAAACTTCAAATTCCCATTGAGGATATACTGATTCCTTTTAAATTCATGCTAAAGTGTAAATGACTGATACAAGATTCTTTCCCGAGAACAGGTATAATAAACAGAGACAGCTTTCTTTTAAAGGAAGGGGGAGAAGAATGCCTATTTAATGGACATCTATTATGTCCTTTAGCTTATGTGATCTTGTTAAATCTTCACAAGACCCTTATGCGGGAGGTAACGGTGCCTGTCTGTAGATGCAGGAACTGAAGCCCCGTGAACTGAAGTGACTCTCCCAAGGATTCACAGCCAGGAAAACAAGTCAAAGTTGCAAGCCGGCGGATGTCTGCCAACCCCTAAACCTGAGCTCTCTCCTCTGCCTGATCAGGAAGCCCCGATGTCAACTGTGCATCTGTCACCACCAAGCTCCCGAGTATGGCTGCAAGACAAAGACCTGACCTCTGAGAGGGTGCGGAGTGCTTCAGGACTGGTGCAGAGGTGCCCAAGAAGGAAGACTATGGCTCTGGACAGACTACAGTCTTGCTGGACTAAAGCCAAGGCAGGAAATGTGGTCACTACAGGGCCTTCCAAGAAAGGGGGGAACAGGCCTCTTCTGAGGCATTTGCTGACAATAATGGCTTCCCCAGGAGGAATCTTGGTTCCTCTTGAATGACCAGGCTATTCCTTCTTTCTGGGCCCCAAAAGTCTCACCCTCCCAAAGGGGAACTGGACTTCTTCCCTCCGGGGACATTTTAGAGAAACCAAGGGACTGTTTCCAGAGTCGTCAGAAAGGACCGCAGCCCCCCAGATTCCAGCCAGCGCCAAGGTGGGCCAGGGCAGCAGGCAGAAATCCAAATGAGCAATAATAAATAAACTTCTCCCGAGATGGGCATTTTCTGGCTCACAGATTGGCCAAGGCACAAAAATTCTTCAAGTAGAAGGAAAAAATAGATGTGCCGTGTGTGTGTGTGATTTTGAGGTTACCACACAGACGGGCAGAAACAGGCGGAGGAGGCCCGAAGGGCCTCCTTTATGGTTTGTGAAGTCACTGGGTCCCTGGCCGCCGAGGGCTCCCCTCTCCTGGGAGCCAGGGCCAGGGCTGGCCAGGTCCAGTCTCTGTCTAAGGACGTTGGCCTTTGTCTAGAAACTGTGAGCCTCCCCTGAGCTACAGGGACATCTTGTGTGCCCAGAAAGAAAAGAGATCCCTGGTGACCCACAGCCACAAACTGGCCCTTCCTAAGAAATCCTGAGAAAATGCTTTAACGCGGTGTGATGGGGGAAGGACAATGAGTATTTCACGACTCCATTTTAAGCGTCAAAAAAGTTCGTTTTCGAGGGGAAGATATTTTTTTTAATCTTCACTTTTAAACCCTTAACATAATGCCCGAATGGCTAATATGCAATGGATGCCTTTTTAAAAGGCTCCTTTGAAAAGCCATTCAAAGCTGAACTGGAGCGGAGGGCCACAGGGAGGGAGAGGGGGCCCCGGCAGCCCTGGCAGAAGGCAGCTCCCGCCCGTGCCAGCTCCGTGCTCCGACAGAACAAGTGTTGCATGAGATGTGAAGGATGACTGTGGTGGCCGGCGAGCCCCGGAGCAGGTGCTGCTCATCGTCAGCGGCAGTAGAGCGTGGCCCCCCGCTCAGCGGGCCGCAGCCAGCGCCTGGCAGCCCCCCACGTACCTGCGCGCACAGAGGCACTAATGATAATGGATGTGGGCCGATTAGCCAGCCCATTTGGAATGGCACACCGTGGCCTGGCTCGGGGCGAGTGCAGGCGGTCCTCGCTGGGGGGAGGGGGGAAGCAGGGACGCTGAGGTCCCCTGGGGGCTCTGGGCTGTCCCTGGCATCCCCATGCTCAGGGCTCTCACAGACAGAAAGGTGAGCTGGACTCTGAGTCTCCTCTGGACTCACCAGTGCCTGCAAGTGACATTAGTCCCTATTTCATAAACAAAAGGACACGTGGCTGGCTGCCCACTCTTGTCCTCAGGAAGCACCCCCCCCACCCCGAGCCAGGGCAGTCTTGCCGGTTGGGCTGCCGGGGCATTCTCCCTGGTGCTGCGCTCCTGGTTGGTGGCGTGCTTCCTTCCACTCATTCCTGGGCTCACAGGTCCTCCACACCTACTGGGTCCTCTCACTGATTTAGGACACAGCACGGCCAGGAGTCAGCCTGCCTTCATTCAAGTACCAGCCCCTTCCCTTCCTAGCCATGCCTCTTTGGTGCAGTCCCTGAGTTCACTGAAGACCACACCACCCTGAAGTGACTGTGGGGGTGGGGACCATGAGGTACGGCAGGTAAGATTCTTTGCACAGTGTCTGGCACTCCTGTGATTGATAGACGTCAATTTGAATATGCTAATAACCTAATACGGTATTGCAATTACTGTCAGACTGCTGGAGGTCAGGCAGAGGGGATTCACCAGGGAACAAGACACGTGTGGTCCTGTTCTTCCAGAAACCCCTTTCCAAGGATGGAGATGGTCACGTAGCTGATCCGGTGCTCAGGGGTCCCCGAGAGGCACGTGGCAGCAGGAACAGAGAGCAGAGCCTCAGGAGTCCAGGAAGCCTTCATAAAGGAGAGTCCTTGGAAAAACATCCCAGGGACCAGCCAGCTCTGACTCCAAGAGGAAGTAAGGAGCTGGTGTTCCAGGCAGGGATGCAGCTTTGTGGAGACCTCTGCAGAACCTGGAGAGCTCAGCCCACATGGACCAAACAGAGGGCAGAAGTAGGGCATCCAAACAGGAAGGGAAGGGCCTCTCGCCATAGCCTCTGCCCACTGACAAAACAAACCTGTTCCCTCTCCCGGTGCCAAGAGGTTCCCCAGCCCAAGCGGCTGAGCGGGAGGTGTTCCCTTTAAGGACACTCTGGGCCATCCGCTGTGTGGCCTGGGCCTCTGGGGGCTCAGCTTCCTCCCCCTTGAGTAAAAGGGCCCCTTCTAAGCTAATACTGGTGGTCAGTGATTGGAAAAGCAAATGGCATCAGCATTTACCAAGAGACGGTCAATTATCTCTTATGTGCCCACATCAGTAACCAACAGGGTACAAAACCTGACTTATCAGAGATGGCCCAAAGGGGGGCTTTGAAGAAGGCCTTATGAACAGTGATTCAGGTTACTCAAAAACTCTTGCCACCAATTTACTTCAAGAAGCCAAATGGTCCATTTGTCTTTTTAGTAGTGTAATTTTGGCATAGATTACTGCGTTTGGTTCTGCTTGGAAGAACTGATCTGGACAAATGTACTTGCTTTAAGAATTTTCCAGAAACAACACTTTATGTGGGTAAAGTCTTTACCACTTTCAAAATGCTCCTCAACTCATCGCTTATTTCATCTGAAGTTGCCTTGGGAGGGGGGGCGGGCACGGCCAAACCTCTCTGCAGCCTAGAAGGGGGCTTTACTCAGGGTTGGGTGAATTATGTGAGCCACCATCCCCAGCCTGGGTGCGGAAGAGTCGCCATGATCTGGGAGCCACTCTCCTGGGTTGAGGCCCTAACTTGGCCACTGGCCAGTCATATGCCCTTGGAAATAGTCATTTTCCACTCGGTTCCTTAGGAAGGCAGCTCCCTGCTTTGTACAAGTTCTTGCTTCTCACTCAGGATAAGTTGATCAGGATGTTGGAAGTTTAGGGGGAGTGAAATTTAAAGCATGTTGGAAGTCAACTGGAAAAGCCATCAAGCAGCTCAGAAGTCGACTGGAACCAGTCTCAGGGTCCCAGAGCCACCCTGGCCCAGGCCCTGGGGGGGTGAAGCTGGCCTAGTTATCTCGGGGCACAGGGCACCCCGGCCAGAGGACCACAGCCCCCTCTCTGAGCCAGGTGCCCAGGAGCACCAGCTTTGGCAAAGAGGGCACTCATATCCAGCCAGAGGTCCCTTTTCCACCCCATTCCTGCCTTCTTCGGGCTCTAAGCCCAACACTGTCCTCAGCCCTGGTTCGCCCCTCTCTGTCTACCCGTCCTCAGTGGTCCACAGGCAAGGCACCTGTCCATCTGCCATGTACAATGCACTTCGGTGGAACGTGTCCACCATGCCTAGTATATCAATAGCCAATATGGGGGCAACCCCACATCTTAATTTATAGCAGCAGCAACATTTTCAAACTGGTCATAAAACATCCCCCTCCTCCACTGATCGGGGGGCTCAGCATTCTGTCCTGGGAACCGTGCACTGGCCCGGGATGCAGGAGGGTTGTTTATGGAGCATCTCGAAGGGAGCAGCGTTATTGCTACACAGGTTAGGCAGCCAAAGAAATGAGGATGGAGGTATTTAAGTGATAAAACTCCAAAGAGAGAAACATATCTGTCCTCCTCTCTGTGCCAAACAAGCAGGGTTATCATCACTATAATTGTTTCGTGGCCTTGTTCATAGAAGAGATATAGCATTATGGTGACTGAAAGCAGGAATATAATGACATATGACCGCGCAGAGGCTCACCCAGCAGAGCCTCACCAGGCTGGAATGTTCCAGAGCCATTTGTCAGATCCGCAGGGAGTCCTGGCTCCCCCCTGCCTGGGCCATCCCTCTCAGTCGGTTGGGGTCCTCCAGCCCAAGCCCAAGGGGACAGCGGAGGCCCAGCTCCCTGTGGGGCCCTAGCGGGTCTGAGCCCGAGGATGCTGCGGCCCCAGGACCCAGGCTGGAAATGGGCTTATCCCTGAGACAGGAAACCAGTTCCCCGCTCTCAGCTAGGGCATATTCGCCCTCATGTTTAGCTGTCACTGTAGAAGGAACAGAAGTAACGTCGACACTCACGCAGAGGGCGAGGTGCCCGTGGGCCACCCCCATTGCTGACCTTTGCCCCGCCGGCTTCCTGCAGCCTTCCCCCTTCACGCCCTGCTCTGTGCAGGGCAGTGACTCTCAGCCCCACTGTGGGGACTGTGAGCACTGCCCGTGCATCCTCACGATCACCTCCTGGTGTCCACTGAGTCACCTCACCTTTACAGATGAGGATGCAGAGCTCAGAGGCTGCCCGTGCTCCCCCAGGCCAGGGAGCCAAGGAGGCTGAGTGGGGACTTTAACTCCAGCGGCTCTAGTCCCCAAGACTATGCCTCCAACAGCGACGCTGGGGCCGGGCCACATTTTCACCTATGAACCTCAGCAGTAACAAGAACTGTCCAAACCCCTGACCCCCGCCCCGGAGCCCTGGCCTACTGCAGCAACGGCCTCAGCACCGACAGAGCCCATGGGCAGCCCCCACCTACTGGCACTCGCCTCTCAAGACGGCCAAGCCGCCCAGCCCTGGCTGCTCGATTTGCCCCGGCAGACACCAAGTTCACCCCGAGCAGCGCATAGCCTAAGATGACGGGCATGACCGGACTTGACCCCTCTCCTTGAGAAGCTTAAGGTTTAACACAAGAACGTACGGAACAAAAAAATTGCCAACTAAAAATGACAGTTTTGTTCGCTCACTAGACAAGAAGGCATTTCTCTAGTTGACCTGTTCTTTCCCAAGAAGTCGGGAAGATAGGTAAATTAGGGCCGAAAGCTGCGATCATCCATGAGGGTGACTGACGAATAAATACTGTGAAGAACAAAGAGCAGCCAGGACCTAGGGGGCCTGGACATTCCTGGCTCAGGCTGACACCCAAAAGCCACAGCTGGTCCCAGACCTGGGCTCCCGCCGGCCCCGGGGAGGCCTCCTCACTGAAGAACAAAAGGACTGTCCCAGGAAGGAGGCAGTGTGCAGCCACAACCCCGGCAGAGACTCCCCTGGGATGCTGGGCACAGCAGCCAGACCAGTACCTGCCAGGCCCCAGAGGGGTGCCCCAGGGGTCAGGGGGGCCAGGAAGAACTCCTGGTTCTTGTGCAGGTGACCCACCCTGGTCAGTAAGTCACGTGTCCATTCCCGGGGACTGAGAAGGAGGCGGAAGGCTACAAGGAAATGAGTGCCACCTTTATTTGCAGATCAGTCTGGGCACTGAGCACAGTGTCTCCTCTCAAGAGCTGGAGCTCAAGCAAATGCAGGTTGCTTGGAAGACCGGCCCCACCACGTCCTGGCTCTGCAGCCTTGGGCGTCACTTAGGGTCTTGAACACAACAGTCCTCATCTGCAAAATAGGTCTAATACCATGAACGCCCTTGCAGGATGATGGTGAGGTCCGTGGACATGAGTGTGCCAGAGAAAGGTTCATTATCGCTCACATCGCCTTCATAAGCACTCGCCATGACCGATGAAATGTGCCTTAGCAACCCTGCAGATAGTACTCTCCAGGCTGATTAAAATAAACACCGGTGTAATTTTCATTCAAAGTCTTGGACATGGGCATTTCCATCCTGTCAGTACATAGCTCTCTTCCGCATGAATGACCTTGTGAAGTCAATTCGAAGATTCTCCGTCAGTCCGTCTGTCGGCCGGCATTCGGCCATTATTTGCTGGCTGTGGGTACAGCACTGTTCGCGGCCCTGGGCATGTACGTGGAGAAGAAAGCGCCAGTCCCCAGGTGCTTACTCGCTCGGGAAAGTTCCTGCAAAGGAGTAGCCTTGTGCCCACGTGTCATGACCAAGCCAAGTTGTTCAGAGAGAGACTTCCCATCAGCCCCGGGGGCACAGGACACCCAATCCTGTGTCCCCCACAGTCCAGGAGGAAGAGGCCTCAGAAGGATGGGGACACCCCCCCCCCGTGAAGGGCACTTAGAGCCCGCACAGGCGGGCCTCTCTGGCCACAGAAACCACAGCTGTAACCCCGAGCTCCTGCCCCCACCAGCCCTACCCTCCGCCACCCTCCCCCTTCTGCCCCTCTGCGTTCTTGTTCATACAGAAGAGCCCTTTTCAAAGCCGCAAACCTATCACCGCAGAAGGTTTGATTTCACACAGCTCTGACTGGCTGTCTGCCGTCAGCTACAGTGAGGGGTTGGTAAGTGAGGGCGGGCATGTTCTAATGAAGGAAGAAAGGGGAGGGGCGGAGCGGGGAAGGGAGAGGGGGACAGATCGGGTGGGAGCCCGCAAAGAACCGGGGGCACGTCCAGTCTGTGGTTCAAATCACCTCCCTCCCTCTCCCCACTGAACACTCCACGGTCAGCCTGCTCCCAAAGGGCCCCTGGATTCCCTGGGACTGTGGCTGAGGATTCCAGTCATGGCCTCAGGGAATGTGCTAGAAGCGTTTTTTTTTTAAGATTTTATCTGTGTATTTTTTGAGAGAGAGAGAGCGTGCCTACGACAGCGGGGCAGGGCGAAGGGAGAGAGAGAGAGTCCCAGGCAGACTCTGTGCTGAGCGCACTGAAAGTGGCTCAAGCTCACAACCCTGAGATCATAACCTGAGCTGAAATCAAGAGTGGGACACTTAACCGTCAGAGTCACCCATGTGCCCCTGACCTAGAGATGACATCGTGGGCATCAGCCTCCCTCTAACTGGAAGGGGAGGGGCAGATGAGGTGACAGGATAAGTCTTTGCCCCCCCCCTCCGCCCCGGGTTCCCTTGTTTGCATCTAGAGACCCTGACGCATGAGTCCAGAGTTCGCTGGCGGTGACTTTAGGAGCACAGAGAGGGAGTGATGGGCCCTGCTGTCCTGAGGGGCTGAGCCCTGCGCTGCCCCCCTCCCCGGCCTCCCTGCCTGGGCCGGCTGTGCCAGGTGAGGCGGCCCTTCCCACCGGGATGCCCCACTGCGGAAGGAGGTCATCACCGGGGCCAAGAGAAGTCACTTCTGTCACCGAACCGGTTCAGTGATGCGGATGCGCCGGCCCTGCTTGTGGGAAACCCTGATGAAGAAGCCATGTCTCCTTTCCCACTGGCCCGCCCCCCCCAGCCAGGCAGCCGCCTCTCCCGACCGGCCGAGCGTGCGGGTCCCCAGGCCCCCGCACTCCCTAGTAGCTACTGGTACATTCCGCCTAATTATTATTTTGTGCAGCCTTTCACAGCGGAAGGAGAGGAGATTAGGGGAAGAGAAGAGAAAGCTGAAATCTCTATAATGAAATTTTTAAATCACAGAGCTCCTGCTGTTAATATTTCCCAGGCTCCAAAAGCATCAAATATTGTTTTATCCCACAACTAATCTCAAATGTGTATATATATTACAATATTTGGACACGTTAACTCGGGGCTGAGTCCTGAAATGACAGTAGCAGCAGGTGAGCGCGGTGGCCCCACCACCAGGCTCTACAGAGTTAATTGGTCACTTTGTCCAGCTGAGCAATGGGGGTTCTGGTCCATTCCAGTCATTAAAAGCTGCCAAAGTCTCTACCACTTTGAATCAGTGGATATCCTCCTGTTCCATGTTGCTTTTAAGCACCTGCCTGCCCAGCATTCTGCTTCTGACTGAAAGCTTCTGGTTCTTTGATGAGGGTTTTGGATAATTTAATCAAGTTTTTGTGGTCCGCTCCCTAAAGAAGTGTGCAGCTCACTTTGGGGAGACTCTCACAGCCACACACACTCTTTCCAGGCCTTTAATAAGCCTCCCAAATGTGTCAGCACGACAGGGTGTTTATCTCAATTAATGCATTAATAGCTCCACCAAATTGCCAGGAAGATCTGACACAGACTCAGGAGAACAGGGTCCCAGTTGAGAAAGAAGCTGACAATGGGCCAGTCCCCAAATCTGAACGACTTTTGGAACCTCAGACTCACCTGCAGTTTTTTGGTTTTGTTTTGTTTTGTTCTCATTTTAATTTTGGTTGATCACACACGCGCGCGCACACACAAGCCTTGGAGCATAAATCACTTGAAAGCTTGTTAAGACAGAGCAAGGGGAGTGTCCAGAACTGGACAAAGGTTGGGGTCCTCATGAACGCCTGGCGGGGCCCCATCCACAGCTGGTCCCTGGAGCAGTCCTTCTGGGGGTCACATGGGGGGTGGGTTGGAGAGGGACCGGGGACCGAGCTTCTCTCCCTTCCCTCTGCATGCACGTTCCCTCACAGTTGCACACACTCAGAACCACGCCAGCAGCATTTCTGGTTTTGCTACGTAATCAAGACACGGAGAACATGCTTTTCTGTGCTTTGCAAGACTTTCTGTCATGGGCCTCATGCTCTGACACCCCCCTCAAGGATCACAGTGGCTGGTGGCTGTGGGATGAGAAGGGGAAATTTCCATTTCTAAGCTCACAATCCCAGGCTTTTGCAGGTGGCAGAGATGTCTTTCTGCATAATAGACACAAATAGGCCCTGAAATCTCAGGCTTTATATAAAAGAAAAACAACGAGTCTTTAGGCCCCAGGTAGGCCCCGGAGTCCCCAGGGACGGGTTTTGAGGTGGCGGCCTCAAAAAGAAGCAATTTCTAGCCCACAGCTAAGAAAAACAATGTCTAGGACCCGCACATCCCTGGAAAAGCTCAAACCTTTCTCCTGTTTGCTTCTGACAAGGGCCTCGGCAGAAACCCCATCCTCTTCGTGACATTCGCTTGCCCTTGGAAATGAATTGATATCATCCCTGGTTCCGAATATGACCTCGAACCCAGTGGCATGAAGGTTAATTATTCATCTCCGCTGCCCCATCTGCCTTGTTTGCTGGGGTGTGGACATTGGGCAGAAGCTTCTTGGGGAAGGTAAGGAGTGTACAGCACATGCCTAGCCTGGGGCAGCCTTGGCACCTGGGAGGGAGCCACCTGCACGCTCAGTGTCACCTGTTTGTGGGTGACGATCCTTGCTCCCAGGTGCAACCCGTGCAGTGTGACGTGAAGATGACGTGCAGGCTGGACAAAGGGGAAGCTGGTGGCAGGAGAGAGGACCCCCTAGAAGAAAGGCATGTTAAGGAGGGCGCGTACGGCATGGAGCACTGGGTGTTGTACGCAAACAATGGATCGTGGACCACCACATCAAAAACTAGTAATGTATTGTATGGTGACTAACATAACATGATAAAATTAAAAAAATAAAATAAAATAAAAAGGAAGGCATCGAACTGGAGGAAGGAGAGGACCAATTCCCCGAAGGGAAGAGTGAAAAGCGGGAGACCTCGGGGAGGAAACTAGTCAGTGGGGACAACAGCCTGTGGCCAGCAGAGCCTGGTGCCAGGCTCTTAGTCCAGGAGTTCCAGAAGTTTCTGGGACAACAGGCAAGGGTCTGAGTCTACATTGCACCACCAAGGCAAGGCGTGACCTTGGTCTTCAGAATGCAAGGACCCACTTATCTCAAGCTGCACCCCAAAGAGGCTGATGACGGCCAGGATGACCACAATGACCGTGACAATGCAGGTGAGGAGGGAGGACAATGAGGGGGGGCTGGCCATAACCAGCAGGCATTGATATGCTAGGCCGGGACCCTGTCCTGAACATCGTACATCGATTATACTTTCAATCTTCTCAACAAACCAAGCTGTTGGCATTGTTGTTACTGTATCATCCCAGGGACAGTCAGGTCCAGAGAAGGTGAGGAGCTGGGGTCCGGCCCCACCAGCCGTTGTTCTCGGTCTCCACTCAAAGAACTTTTCTGTCCCATCTAACTAACTTTTGTTTTAAGATTTTATTCATTTATTTGGAAGAGAGTGAGAGAGAGAGCACAAGCAGGGAGAGGGAGAAGCAGGCTCCCCGCGGAGCAGGGAGCCCAACGGGGGGGCTCGATCCCAGCACCCTGGGATCATGACCTGAGCCGAAGACAGATGCTTAACCGACTGAGCCACCCGGGTGCCCCTCATCAAACTATTTTTTTTTTTTTAAAGTTCCATTTTTCACTTCTTAATCCATTAAAGGGTGTCTGTGTCAGAGCTCCCTGAGCAAACCCTGATGGTGGTCATGGACCGTGGGCTGCTCCACAGAGGCCCCCGCCAGCCTACAACACCTGCTCTGCCCCGCAGCCTCCCTGGGGGCTGGACGGGGGGAGAAAGAGGGTGGGAAGAGCCTTCACCAGCTCTGCTTCCTTCTCAGGGTGCTGCGGGGGCTGCAGGGTCTCCGGGGAGTCAAGCCGAGGCCCAGTGTCCCTGTGGCCAAAAGCTTAGGTGACAAGCTGTCCAAAGCCCTTGCTTTTGTTTGGAAGGAGAGTGGCTGTCCCATGGGTTTTGCAGAAAGCTCAAGGTTCTCTTGGAGTGGAGCGCTCTCTCACCTTGGGCAAGGTGAAGCCAGAAGGCCAGCTAGCATGGGTCACCACTCATGCTGGGACTCCACTGCTGCTGAGACCTTCAAATGCACCAGGCTCTCAGTCTGAGAGATGGCTCTGGGAGGGGGTGTCAGGCACCTCCCCGGGAGACTGGTGTTCTGAGATGCCCCACACAGATCACACCGCTCCGCTGCTGGGGGGAGCATTCCCGCCAGCGCCCTGGAGCATGGTTGGACAGGACTGGCTACAGCCTCTGGATGGGGAAGCAGCTACAGGATAGTGCCCAGGACAGTTACCTCCTCTGTCATTGAAGAAGGTGGGCCCAGGTGAGCCTGAGGTTGCCTCCCACCCTGAGATCTTGCATGCCCATCATATCTCCAGCACAGACCCTCCCATGGGCCAGAAGAGTCAATGGATGCCCAGAAAGGCCAGCTGCCCGTGGGACAGTGGCCTGGCCCTCCACCAGGGCCAAGATCAGGGCCTTGGAGGCTCACAGCACACACCACAAACTTTCTCCCAGAAGCTTATGAGCCATGAACAGCATTAAGGAGGGCTGGCTTGTCCTCCTAGTTCTGAGAGTGGCAAGAAAACCAGGGCTGGAGGAGAGGCACCGGTTCCTCCAAGAAGGCATGAGCCAGACTTATACCGAGAACCACCTCGTTGCAAGGCAGGCAGGCACCAGGCTTACAGGCAAAGACAGTGCCGCTTGCGAAGCTGACCAAGAGCGCTTCGCTGGTGTGGCACCTGCCACGGACCGCACCGGTTCTCCATGCCAGGACCTCATCTACCCTCTACCACATCCCCAAGAAGCCCCATATGACTCTCTCCATTTCCAGATGCACAGGCTGAGGCCCACAGAAGGTGACACCTCAAAGGTGACACCTGCCTGGTGAGTAGATGACAGGCCAGAATTCTCTTTCCCATGCCCCACCCCCACACCTCGCAGCATAGCTGGCTTATGCTATGACCATAGGGGATGAATGACTACAACAGCACGTACAGACCCGTTACCAGATGCTTCTTCCCTCCCTTTCTACCCCCAGTTGCACACTGAATGTCAAACCCGTGCTCCGAAACACCACCTCACAAGCTCTGGGTCATCTTCCCAAACCCTGAATCACCAACGGGACTCCTTCTATTCCAAATGAGACTCTCTCCTCAAGGAATTTCTCTGGAGCAGAGGAACAGGCCCCCAC
This sequence comes from Callorhinus ursinus, assembly GCF_003265705.2. NCBI lineage: Eukaryota > Metazoa > Chordata > Mammalia > Carnivora > Otariidae > Callorhinus > Callorhinus ursinus. The sequence goes on from NW_027397120.1 coordinate 4,598,056, forward strand.
CTGCCAACAGCTTCCGCAGCTGGTGTGAGGTCAGTGCCGATATCCCTCCCTGCCACTTCACCCCCGAGCCCTGCGGGTCACTCGGGATGTCAGCTCTTGTCTGCAGATGGCCTGGGGACATGAAGACTATCAGGAGGAGGAAACCCCTTCCCGTGCTTGTGGGCCCCAAGCTAGCAGGCCTTTTCTGCCTCCAGGTGGAAGTTTCTGCAGACTCTAGAAAGCCTGTGCTTTTTTTGGGGGGGGTCCTAAAGTTGGGTGAATCATGCCTGCCCCTTTCTTCATCATTATGAAATCATTTCTCCTGAGCTCCTGCTGGCTCTCCCCAGTGGAAAGTCCCAGCAGAGCAGACCCCTTAGGAATTAATGAGACAGCTGTGACAGACAGGAGGGAGCTCTGGGTCTAGAGCAGGAGACTGTGTCTTTACATACCAGCTCTGCAACCTTGAAGCAAGCACTTGGCCTCTCGGAGTCCCACTCTATTCTGGCAGGGTGGGCATGAGCTTAAGCAAACTTGCGTACATGTGACTGCTTTGAATCAATGGCAAGAGAAAGAAAGAAGGTCCCTCCATCTGACATGAATGCAAATACGGGGCAGCCTTCCTGCTTTGGGTCTACTCCTACCCTGGGTGGATCCTCCGCTGGACGAGTGTCCCCATGAAGCCCCTCATCCACTCAGAGAGGAAGCTGCCATAGGCTCCCCCCACCTCCTTTGTCTTTGTTTTGTTGTTGTTGATGTTGTTGTTGTTTTGTCCTACTGTCCGGCATCTTCTGCCCCGGTGTCCATTCTCCAGCCTCCTTGTCTGTGCTCCTGAGCTCTCTTGCACAGTTATTAGACTCATCCTTGTCACTGCAGGGCATAGCCATTAAGACCACCAGCATCCAGCCCCACAGCCTGTGGCTCCCCTGTCTACCAGATCCTAGAAGCACAAAGGAAGTAAGACATGACACAGACCCAGTGACCTGTTGCATGTGTTAGGATGGGGTTCAGTTAGGGGGTAAAAGGGAATCAGTGGTGTTGGTGGCTGTAACACATGAGCATTCAGTCTCTCCACTTAAGTTCAGAGAGAAGCAGTTCAAGACCGGCTCAACAGTTTCATAAAACCCTCAGGGACCTGAGTTCCTCCTATCCTTCTGCTGTCATCCTCAGCTCCCCACTTTCATGTTCAAATTTAGCTGATGGCCCAAAATGGCTGCCGGAGTGCCAGCCTTCATGTTTACATTCCAACCATCAGGAAGAAGGAAAAGACAAAGAGAAAACACGGCTCATCTCCCAACTAGGTTAACAATCTTTAACTGCCTTCTCATTAGGCAGCACCTGGTTACAAAGGAGTTGGGAAAAGAGCCTTTTTCTTAGGCTCATTGCTACCCCCAATAAAATCTGGGTTCTATTGATAAGAAAGAAGGGGCACATGAACATTTGGTGGCATTTAGCCACCTCTACAAGATCACACCTAATAAATAGATGTATACTAACATAGTCAACCAGAATTCATCTGACTCGAATCCCATGCCGGTTACTTCTATATGGCATGCCCTCAGTCACCCCACTGCCATGTCCCATGGAAGGAGCTGACCCAGGTCTGCTGGTACAGTCCACAGCACAGCTGTCCACCTGCCAAGCACCTCACCCCCTCCCTGCAGCCTGTGATGCCTGTAGTGCTGGGAAGGAAGAAAGAAAGCACCTCAACTTTTCTCAAGCCTCCCGCTGCCCCCCTCCCTCGGCCCAGAGGCCTGGCACAGTTTTGGGCACTTTTCTCTGGTTATTATAAGACTTCTCCAAAAACCTGTCACCTCCCCCATTGGCACAGGAGAAAACCTGAGGTCAAGGAGTTCAGTAGCCTCGTCACCCTGCAGTAAGAAGACTGGGATCCACCTTGTCCCGCTGGTCCCGATGCCCAATCTCTTCCCGCATCACCACTCTGCTTTCCAGAAAGCTGCCACCTTGGATTTTCTTTCCAGAAAGAGAATGAGTCTTCCAACAAGTCCTGCAGGCCCACAACACCCGAGTGAGTCTTTGAGGTCTGACTCTCTGGAAGCCACAGAGAGATATGGGCAGCATGTTCACTGCCCTCCACCTTCCCAAGTGAGGACTTCCTTTGAAGGGGGCGATGACCCTCTGGTGGATTCTTCTAATGGATCTGACGCATTGTAATAAGCCAATGGATTTGCACTGAGCTTCCAAGATGTCTTCTTTGGCAAATGAGGCCAGAGAAATTAGCTTTCTGGATAACTGAGGTTTCTGGGTAACTACAGTTATAAAAAATATATAGCCATTTATATGGAAAACTTTATAAAATGTAGCATATGAGCCCCTACAAAGAACAACATAATTAAGCAGAGTATGAACATCATTTAACTTCCCCTTAATGACAAGGCCATAATTAGGAACATCAATTATAGTACTGAGCTCTGCTTCACAGGGCGCCCTCAGGAGTAGCTGATGTGTGTAGGGCCATTTGTCCCCGCACAAAATGGCCCCATTTGTTTTGTTTTCTTAATTCCTCTGGCTATTATTTTTTTATTATTAATTTGCCTGGTACTTCCCTCCTCCATAAATGGCTAAGACTTTTTTTTTTTAAGATTTTACTTATTCATTTTGAGAGAGAGAGAGAGACAGAGAGACAGAGCACAAGCAGAGGGAGAGGGAGAAGCAGACTCCCCACTGAGCTGGGAGCCCGACATGGGGCTCGATCCCAGAATCTGGAGATCATGACCTGAGCCGAAGGCAGACGCCCAACCATCTGAGCCACCCAGGTGCCCCAATGGCTAAGACTTCTTGATGCCATCACGGAGTCCTGATAGCTCTTGGTTTCTCACTTTGCTTTCTCACTGTTGCTAGGCCCTGGGCCTCCAGGTCTCTCCTCCGGGGCAAAATCCTGGGATGCATGCCAGAGTCCTGTGCAGACGCCCACTTTGTTTATTCCCATGGTCAAAGTGGTGTTCTGGATTCCTGAGACTGGTCCAGGAGTCAAGTCTGTGTGTACAAGAGACCCACAGACCTTGAAGGTCCCACTTGAGTCTGTTGTTGCTGCTGACGTTGAGACTGACTCTTTCTCAATGGACGTGATCCAACAGGAATCTGAGCCAAAAATGAAGAGATGGGGCAAGGATATCAGCCACATGGTCATTTACTATGATCGGCTTTTTTTTTTCCTTCGCAGATGCCTTGAATGACCCAGTTATGCTATCCTTGGTAGTTGGCCTTCCAACTCACGCCAAGGAGAGCCTTGAAAAGCATAACCAGTTTCCACCCTTGCTCCTTAATATGGATTCTTGTTATCTATGAGGAAGTAAAATTGAAGATAAACCTGGAGTCTAAGCTTCTTCAAATTGTGAGCTATTCATATATTCATAAAACAGTAGCAATTTGCAAGTGCTTGCTTTTCCCTGGAAGCAAATGAACAGGTAACAATCCATCAATGTGCCGAGTTAAATACAGCAAATGCAAATCACTCTAATGATCATATTTACAAAATCAGTTACCTTTATTTGGAAATAATTACCATGTGCTTTTAGCTCTGCAAGTGAAATCAAGAAAGTTCGCCATTCAAATTTGATCCGCCAAAGGAAACAGATGATGGGAAATTGATACTGATCCATGTGTGCTCCTGGTTTGCCCTCTTTCTGATATCCTGCTGATATTTGCATGACGATGACAGCTTTGGTTCTTTGGACTCCTTGGTCTCCGTTCCTTCACCGAGACGACTATACTGTGAAGTATCACCTCTGGGATGTGCGGAGCTGCCCCTGTGATGCAAAGGAGAAGGTACCAAGGTCCCGTCCTTAATCTGAAGTTGGTCACAAGTACCGCTGTAGCTGTAGGTAGAGGAGAAGGGGGTATGGCCCCAGTGAGGCCCCAAGCTCTCTGCAGCACACCCCCCAAGGTGTGGGGCACAGCCCCTGTCACCCAATGGGATCCTTGACACCTGCATTTCTTTTAGGTCCCGTAGGCGTATGCACAGACATGCGCATGTCCTCCTGCGGTCACTAGATGAAGGGATAAAGGAGAGGCAAATACAGTTTCAACCAGACTCCTTCCTCATGCTACCCACCATGGGATTTTTCTCGTCATTATCACCTAAACGAAACCAACGTAGGATTCTAAATCTATTTCTAAATAACAAGACAGGTTCGAAACAATTTGAAGAAAAGTGTTGCTGGTTTCGAAGGGCACCCCATGCCTCCCCTGTGCTGCTGGAAGGGCCAGTTCCTCGGGGGGGTCTCCTTCCCTGGGCTGCCCTGACCAGTGTCCATGGAGCCCGGGATGACCACGGGGTCTCGTCTAACAGGCTTTGGCAGAATCCTGTGACGCCTTTCTGACCATCAAAACTAAAGTGTCACTTTGGTACAAAAGAGGACAAAAAAGCCATATTGAGGAACATCAACTGAAACATCAGTCCTGGGAGAACTTAGGAAATTATTAAATGGTGTGAAAATGAGGGATTAGGGTTATTTCAAACAAACGAGAACAGCAGAACTTCGAGCAACAGAAGCCGAACTACCATGAAGAACATCAGTCTATATCTTGCAGTAGAGGAGGAAAGACATTTTTAAATTTATTCAAGATTTAACTATAAGAAATAAAGGATGAAACATATTTACTGCCGTCCGAAGAGCAAAGCCATGACGACCTGGGGTGTTGGCTGGCTTGTGCTAAGTTGCCTTTTACTCAGATAAGTCATCTTAAATTAAATATTAAAGATTAATAAATATAATACCCATAATAAATGACACATACTAATTTAATTAAAAATAGATGGTGAATTTTACAAATGGGGCATTATTGTAATGATACTGAATGGACTTGTTATGCTAAAATTGTGCAGTCCTGAAAATGTGCAATCTCCATGCACATTTTACCCTTATTGTGTCTCATTAAAATTTTAAAAATAGCTATTTTAATTGTCAAGCGTTTGACAGACTGCTATAAAAACTTGACACTTAAGTTTCAATTTTACAATAGGCATTTTAATGACTTCTTTCGCTGCATGTTTTGTTATCTATAATCCAGTTTTTCAAAAAAAAAATTAAAATGTCATTTCCCGATAGTTTTTAGAGAACAGAGTCGAGCTTGCTGCGGGGCTGCAGGAAAACATCTTTAAATCTTTGCAAATAAATATGAAAATTAGAACTATATTTTATTTCCACTGCAGCCTGTGGTTTAGTCGTTGATTTCAAAACCTACGGGGGACCAAGAAAGGAAAGGAAGAGACTCATGGGAGCGCAAGCCAGACCTGAGGGAGCGGGGGCTGTCAGAGATTTTAGCACCAGCTTTTTACAAGGATTTCCCATTTCCTCCACTTGGGATTAAGACAAGGCGACAGAGATGACTCACAGAAGCCACCGCAAACGAATCTTCTGTTAGAAAAAAAGGGCCCTTTTTGGGTAAGTGGAATTGTGTACGCCACAGCAGAAAACTGCCTACATTATCCAGAAAAGCTGTGTGAGTCATTGAGGGCATTACGGTTTTGTCGGCATATTCTAGGAGGAACATTGTTTGAGTCAGGGCTTTCCAATGCCCGACCACTTAAAGAAATCTAGTTTCCCAAAGATCTCACCTGATAATATCCTGGCAAAAAATTCACCTGTTGGCAATCCAGGAGTTGCTTTGGGAAGAAAAAAAAACAAAAAAAGCAATATTTAGACAAGCAAAGGCGAAAAACATTATATTGTATATTGATATAGTCACATGGTTGGTACTGATGACAATTTGATTAGCATCCTCAGGGTACCAGACAAAGTACATATGCTTTAGCTTCTTACCTTTCCAGCAACCAGAGACGTGGGTGCTCATATTCCATCTCTGTATTTGGCAATACTGTGGCTCACAGAGATGGAGTAAGTTATCCAACAACCACATTAATAAGTAGCCACATCCGAGTGCAACCGAACCCTCTGACAGCAAGGGTCTAGGAAGCCCCTACTTGGAAGATGCTCTGAAGGTCCGATGATGCGATGGGCTGACATTTTAAAACAGGTGAACTATTCCCAAGTGTCAAGTCTATGAGCTCATTCATCAAGGTTTCCAACTGCTGGTATCTGGTTAAGGTTGGTGGGGACCTTACTTATCCACCCATCTACTGAGGCCTCACCACTCCCTTTTCCAAGCAAAGTGACCAGTCCCTGCTCCAGGTACTGCTATTCAAGCCCTGGGCTCCCTTCCGAGTGGGAGGTGGGCTTGATGCTCTGGTGTGGTGACTTACCAGCTATTTTTGGGCCTCCCTGCACTTCCCGCTCTTGCACACAGACCAACCACGGAAAGAGCATCATCCTAGACCAGCATAGAGTTCACCTGTTTACAGCTGGACACAGAGGGGGGCATTTGCAGAATAACAGCAAAAAGGAGATCGGCATCATGGCAGTGAAGTCCAGTCAGTTCTGAAGAATTCCTCATGGGCCACTTTTCAAAGTCTAACATGAACCGTGAGCACATCAGGGCTGCCCAGTGCTCTCTTGGAGACAGTGGGGAATATAATGCAGTGCTACTTCTAGAGATTCCTATATTGAGGGGTCTTCATCCCGTGTCAAAGTAGACACTACAAAAGGCCCCAGAAACATCCATCTTGGTTCCTGGCAGGGTATGGGAGCAGACAGCTCCCTAACTGAGATCCAGCTTCTCCCCGCTTCTCCTGCTGTGGGCAAGGAGAGAGCACAGCCTTGTGTATACAATACACAGTAAGCCCACCACTGAGCGAAGGTTGTCCCCCAGGCAAGGAGGCATCACCCCTCCCTGCCACAGATCAAGGGGCCCTTCCAACCTTACTACGGTGCCCTGAAGCCATGCAGAACCTGGAGCTGCTCTGTGCCTGCAGATCAACCTGCCGCCCTGATCTAGCCTCCTGGGTCTATTCCACTGGACAACCTATGGACCCTGGAATGAAAGCAGATGTTGCCAGAAGCCCACTTTGCATACTCAAGAATGAAGTCAAGAGCCACCATGGACGTCAGGCCACCCAAGGCGCCAGGACTTTTATCTTTGTGCTTGTTGTCCTGCCTAGAATGTTTCCTCCTCCCCTAGCTCCCCCAAAGATGTCCCTTCCCCGGGGAGCCCTTTCCTGACAACCATACCAGGCCAAAATCCCCTTACACTTGCAAGTCAAGACACTGTCTGGCAGTATAGTGCTCATCAGAGCTGGTGATAGAGATAGATGATAGATAGATAGGTAAACAGATAGATAGATAGATAGATAGATAGATAGATAGATAGATAGATAGATAGATAGATTAGATAGATGATAGATAGATAGATAGACAGACAGACAGACTGATGGTTAACTTTACATGTCAACTTGCCTGGGCCACGGGGTGCCCAGTCATTTGGTTAAACATTATTTTGGGTGTGTCTGTAAGGGTGTTTCTGGATGAGATTGGCATTTGAATAGGTCGATTGAGTGAGGATCACTGCAATTGAACTCCTTCAATCCCCGGTGGCCTGAATAGAACAAAAACGCTGAGAAAAAGACCATTTGCTCAGTGCCTGACTATCTTCCATCTGGAACACTGGTCTCCACCTGCCTTCAGACTCAGACCTGGACTGGACTCAACACCATTGGCTCCCCTGGCTCTCAAGCCTTCAGACTCAGAATGGAAATACACCATTGGCTCTCTTGAGTCTCCAGCTTCCTGACTGCAGATTCTGGGGCTTCCCTAATCACATGAGCCAATACCTTATAATCCCATATTGATATATATAATATATAAATTTTATAAATTGTATTTTTTTCCATTTGTTGGATTATGGTTTCCAAATGTGTGCTATTTCCAATCACACTGTATAGGGAGGGCATGAAAAGGGCTTCTCGGGGTTCCAATATAGAAGAGGGCTCCCCCAGTCACCACCTGTGCGTATCTTCAACATCGCTACCTCTTGCCAAATTTCTTGTCAGCATGGCTGTGATACCTTTATATCACCTCGTGCAACGTTTGAAAGATTCCTCTGATCCATCCCTCTCCAACCCTCGATATTACATGATTTCAGTGTTGATAGTCAGAAGGATGAGAACGTTTTCATTTGCATTGGACCGATTTTTAGTTGACTTTTTTCGCAGGTATGTTCATGATTTCTATGTCCTTGACTATGAATTATCTCTTCAAACTGCTTACCTGTTTTACTATTGGGTTGTTCATATTTTTATAATTGATTTTAAAGGATTCTTTAAAAAACTGGTACTATCTATTGTAAGTGTTTTCTCCCAGTCTTTCGCTTAAGCTTTTAATTTTCTTTATTTTCTGAGACCCCATCCCCTAAAAAAAAAAAAAAAAAAAAAAAAAGTGGCCAAATGTATCAATGATTTTCTTTATAGCTTAGAGTTTTCATATATTCTTTAAGAAATCCTTCCCTGCTCTAAAGTCATGAGGATATCTTCCAAGAGTTTCTTCTAAATGACATGAAGTTTTGTTTTTATACATGAGTCTTTCATTCTGCTGCAATTTACTTTTGTATATGTCTAAGGTGGGATTCTAATTTCATTTTAGTTTTCCATGGAAATAACCAATTGGTACAGCTCCATGTATATAATGATATAATGTCTCCTACTAATTTGTAGCAGCCTACTCTCACATAAAGTCCCCAGGGACATCTCTAGGAGTCTCTTCCTGGGCTCTCTGCACTGACCCTCTGGACCATCCTCCCCATCTTGATTACCAAAGATCTATCGATAGTCTCAAAAGCAGGCAGAGGGAGTTCTCCTATGTTGTTCTTCTTCAAAAATTATCTTGCCATTTATCTTTATAAATATTATGATCAGTTTATCAAATTCCACAGAGTATCATACTAGAATTTTTGTCAGAATTCTTCTGGGTAGACTTGCTCCATTTAAGAAATTTACTTTTCCCATCTATGAGCATGAAATAGTTCCACTTCTATGTCTTTCAATAAATTTTATTTTCTTCAAAGATTAGTTTTGATTTTTCCACCAGTGTATCCTGTTTTCTCAAAGCTTTATATTTTGGTCTTTTCTAAAACTACAGAGAAATCGAAAAAAAAAAAAAACGGAGTATCATGTATACTCACATAGTCTCCACCCAAATTCATGAATTATCAATAGTTTACCACATGTTCACTTTTAATGAACAATCAGAAAGTAAGTTGCAGAATCATGAAAATCACCCACAGATGGTTTGCATCTCTTTCCTGTCAAAGAAAACATTCTTCCATATAACCACTTGGTAACAATTCTCATTACCAAGACACTGAACCTGATTAAATATTACCTGATAATATAATTCACATTTAAATTTCTCTGTTGTCCAAAATATATCCTCAGTAGCTGTTTCCCTTCTCCAATCAAGAATTATTGAGCAATTAGTCAACAAAGCAATTAACCCATTTTGAATGACAACATTCCCATACCATTTTTCTTCTATCATTCTTGGCACTAACACCTTTCAAGTGTCCAGGTCCAGGCCAGGTATATTAAGGAATGTCCCACAATCTGATTGTTTCTTCATGATTAGACTAAACATTGTTGACAGGAATACTACACATTGAGAGATACAACATGTCTGCTTGTCCCATTACTGGGGTTGCTCAGTTGGATCCCCTGCTTGAGTTAGTGTTTGCTAGTTTTCTTTCTTGTAGAGGGGCTTTGTCCTCTTTTCAATGAAGAAGCCATCTATGGGGTGACACTTTGAAAGCATGTGACTATATGCTTCCACTCAACCATTTGGAATCTATGGATGATCCTAGTCTAAATCAGTTGCATTGGTGGTTGCAAAATAGCAATTTTAAGAATTAAGTAATTTCTAATTTTAAGCTTCTTTCTACTTTTCTAGCTGGTCATCATTTGTATGGAAGAGCTTCCATATTTCCCCACCTTCCCTCCTTTCCTTTCTTGACTATCACTATGGATGCATGAATTTCATTTTTTGCCCTAAGTGTTATAATCAATTGCCATCTTTGCTTTTTGTAAGGAAAATATGACACTTTCTGTGGTCTTCAAGGAGACCCAAATTTGGACAATTTTAAATCCAAGCTGCCTCCCACATCCCTCTCATCCATTCTAACAATTTTTGATCATTTCTTTGATTTCTGACAACAACATATTTTAGGCTCTTCTTGTATTTTTCCTACCCATCCACTCCTCAGACATAGACTTGGCAATTTTTCAAAGAAGAGTCATTCATTTTGGTCAAAAAACACATTTAGTCAACAGGATTTTTTTTTTTTTTACTTTTTTGTGCTATTAACTTAAGTATAGTTTTTGTGCTATTAGTAAATGGTATCTTAAAAATTATAATGTTGGCTGCTTATTGCTGATATATAGGAAAGAAGTGACTTATGTATGTTGATCGTGTATCTGGTAAAATTTTCAAAATCTTTATTCATTCTAATTATTTGCCTGTAGAGTTTCTTGGGTTTTCTATGTGTACAATCATATCAATTGCAAATAATGGCAGGTTTATTTCTTCCTTACCAATTCTTATACCTTCTTGCTTTATACTTTCTCATTTTATTGTGTTAGTTGTAGTGTTTAATGGCATTTATGATGGTGGTATATTTATCTTGTTCCTGTCACTAAAAAAGTGCTTCTAATGGTTCATTATTAAAAATGATCTTTGCTATGGGACACCTGGGTGGCTCAGTTGGTTAAGCGACTGCCTTCGGCTCAGGTCATCATCCTGGAGTCCCGGGATCGAGTCCCGCATCGGGCTCCCTGCTCAGTAGGGAGTCTGTTTCTCCCTCTGACCCTCCCCTCTCTCATGTGCGCTCTCTCTCACTCATTCTCTCTCTCTCAAATAAATAAATAAAATCTTAAAAAAATAAAAAAAATCTTTGCTATTAATTTTCAATTGATACCATTTCTAGTTAAATACTTTTATTTTTCTTCTCAGTTTTATGAGATAGCTTTATCATTAGTTTTTATCAAAATTTTATTCTACATTTACTGAAATTGTTGTTTTCATTCTTATGGAAGTCCGTTTCTTAATGTCAAAACATTTGTATAAGGACATGATGGAATAACCTGGATGATATGCATCCTTTCACCATATCTAAACTAGAAGACTAGACAAAATAGACAAACCAGCTGTTTTCAGACATTGGAGAGTGGGCATCTCAGAAAGTGAAGCCTCAGAAAAAGAAAACAGGTAATCCCCACAATCACCTTGAGATTCTATCTTGAGGCCCTTTTTAGTTTGATATAGAAAGGAGGATGCTAAATAGAGCACAGTGATCTTGCTGAGCTGAGGAAACGGATCAAAGTTTCTTGAGGCTGAAGGAACTGGAAAGTGTGGGATATAGAACCAGAGACAAAGGAGCTACACAGAGAAAGTCTCCAGAACTCTGCATAGAACTCTTTCAGGTTTTGCTCAATGAGATAGATAAATTCAAAGACTGACTAAGAAACCATAAGTGTAACTATGCCCAGAATTCACACATGCCTTGGAGAACTCACAGTGCTCCAAGGATCCAGATTGGAGGGTCCCCATTGAACACTCAGAGTAGAGAAGGGTCCAGTTGAGTTACACCTTGATAACAGAGAGAAACTAGATCAGACTCTAACACAAGTCTACCAAAGTTTAAACACAAGCCTTATAATAATCAAGCTGATCCTTAAGTAACTTAACTTCCTGCAAGGAAAAAAAAAAAAATCCCAACATTAATTGAAGGAAGACAACAAAACCCAGTATTCAACAACACAAAATTTAGTGTCTAACTTTAAATTAAAATATGTATATATATATATGTATATTTTTATATATGTGTGTATATATATATACACACATTGGAAATGGGAAGAAATAGAAAAATATTACCCATATTCACTAATGCAATCAGAAAATGGGAGCAGAAATAATTGAATACAATTTTTTTACAAAAACTACTATAAAAATATGCAACATACATAAAATGAGAAAGAAAAGGAATACTAATAAAACTTTTAGAGAAGAAAAATGCAATATCCAAATTGAAAAATTCACTGATTGGGTTAACAGCAGATGAAACCAAAAACAAATATCAGGAACCTTGAAGACAACCATAAGATACTAGCCAATCTAAGCAAGGAGATAATAAATGACCGGAAAAAAATATATAATAAACAGCTACAGTGATGTGTGATTCAATACCAAGTGGTCTAACACACATATAATAGGAGATCCAGAAGGTGAAGACAAAGGGAGATGGAAAACATTAGACAAAATAGTAGCTGAAAAAAAATCCCGATTTTTGTGTAAAGTACAAATCCAGGAGTCCAAGAAGGTCAAGAAACTCAAAGCAGAGTAAACAAAAAATACTAGGGGACATCATAATCATATGAACACTAGTGATATAATGACATCCTTGATACTGTTAGAGATATAAAGCACATTATGTGCAAAGGAACAAAGAAATCATAACCTCCAGTGTCCACATGTAAGCCAGAAGACAATGGAATAACATCTTTACAACAGTAAACCTAGAAGTACACAAGAGGCAAAAGGACTTTTCAGAAATAAAGATGAAATAAAGACTCTCCAGGCAAACTAAATCTGCAAGGGGTACTACCAGTCCTGCACTAAAAGAATGAAGAAGGAAGTTCTTCAAGTGGAAAGATGATTATACCAGGTGGAAATATAGATCTACACAACAAAGGTGGAAATACGTGGGTAAATGTAAAAGGTTTTTCTCACTTCTTAAAAGACCAGCACTAAAACCAACTATAACACACCTAGATGTGAACATTTCTTGATAAGTGAGTAACTCTGAAAAAAGAGCTCTATTTCAAATTAAAGATGTAAACTGAAAGAAAAGAACAAAACATTTTTAAATTCCTAGGATAAAGTCAAGTTGTCATGGATATTTTTTGTTGTTGGACTTGGTGAGCTAATGTTGAATATTTGGTATAATTTGCCTATAAAATTGTCCAAGCAGATATTCTGTAGATATCTTTTAAACAAAATTTCAAATTATTTAATATCCTTGGGGCTATTAAATTATCTTGTTTATTTTAATTCAATGTTGCCATCATCTGTCCAGGGGATTGACTCTTTTACATAGATTTTCAAATGTACTGTCATGAAGTTTCTTAATAATATCTCCCTTTCTTCTCCCTGAAATTGTTTATTTGTACTTCTTTCAATCATCAGAATTTTCTGTACTTTGTTAGTCTCTTCAAAGAAACAGCATTGGTTTTTAATGAGCATCTCTATTTTCTTTTTTTTTTTTTCTATTTTAGTAGTTTCCTTTCCTTATTTTGTTTCTTGTCTTATATTGTCTTTGGATTTATTTGGTTATTCTCTGCCTAACTTTTATAAACACCTTTATTGACATGTAACTGACACATAATAAAAATGTACATTTTTAGAATTTACTTTTTAATAAGTGTTGACTTATGTAGGTATACACCTGTGAAACCATCACCATAATCAATAATGAATATAAAGTTATGGCTTTGAATTTCCTTCTAATTGTAGCTTTAGATGTATCCCACAAGCTTTAACATGTAAGATTTTTCATTCTTGCTTTGTCCAAAGTAATCCCCAATTTCCATTGTCATTTTTTCCTTTGGCACATAGGCAATTAAAAAGTATATTGCTTAGTTTGACAACCTTTGGGATTTTCTCCTGTCAGAGAAAAATAAAGGCTCCACATTGACCCTCCCAAGACCCCAGCTTGCCCACTGTGGATCCTGGGACTTTTCTCAGCCTCTCTAATCATGTGAACCAATTCCTCACAATAAATCCTTTTGTGTGCACGCGCGCACGCACACACACACACCTTCTGCATATGGCTGGCCCCCTCTGATCTTATAAGATTCATCTCACATGTCACCACCACAGCAAAGCCCTCACTACCCACCCTATATAAGTCAATCCCCCCCACATCCAGTTATTCTATTTGTTTCTTTCAAGGCACATATCACGAGTTGTATTTATTTCTTTGCTTACCTGTCATTCTCCCCCTTCCCCACTACAGCCTAACTCCCATTTGGACAGGGACCACCTTATCTTACCCATTGCCAGTTCCCATTCCTATGTCAGTGCCCTTGCACACTAGTTTCTATCCGAGTACCTGTAGAGTGTAGTAGAGGCACTTCCCTTTCCCTGGTATCCACACTGCCCTCTTCCTTTTAGAATTGCTAACCTCTGACATTTTAAGTGGGGACATGGCAACCCAGCTGCCCACTGTATCCCCCTGCTAGACTGGCATCTAGATATGGTGACATGGCTATGCTTTGGCTGTTGAGAAGCAAACAGATGTGATGTGGAGCTCCCTGATGACAATTTTATAAGGAAATTGCTTGCTGCCCACATTCTCTTCTATTCCTTCCTGAGGCCTGGTGCTGGATATGGTGGTGGTGACCTGGGTTAAGCCTTCAGCCAGGGGCCACACCTTGGGCTGAAGTAAAAAGACAGAAATACCTGGGTCTCTGCACAACCTGTGGAGCAGTATAAGCAGCCTACTTTGGGGCCCCCAACAATTTGGACTATTCTGTGAGAAATTCATAGTCTCCTGCTCATCTGAACCATTCAAATATAGCCCCCCCCCCTTATTACAGCCTAATATCCTAGTTGAACATTGAATGGTGGACAAAGGGAGGTAATAGTGTTGTCATCATCCCTTCTTCCAGCTGCAGAGTAGTGGTTCCCAAGTGGTTCCCAATGTCTGCACGCATTTTCGGTTGTCATCATTTGGTAGTTGGAGGTCTCCATTGGCATATCATGTGTAGAGGCCAGCAATGTGGCTACACTACAATGCACATGACAGCCCTCCACAGTGAAGAACTATCCAGCCCCAGATGTCAATAGTGCCCACATTGAAGAAACTCTGTTGTCTCACACCTGCTGCTGGAAGGGGGTGTTTTAGTTCTGCCTTCAGGCTGGGCCACTCACTCATCAGTCAACACTGTCATTTCTAGTGGTATCCTTGAGGGAGATTAGACTTCTTCCAAATACCCAAACTCAGTTCCAGGACCCAGAACAGAGAATGTGCATGATGACTGTTAGTGTCTCGTACATTTACACATTTGTGGGTCTCAGTCATGATCATCCTGCGCTGTCTGTCTGTGCCTGGCCGACTCCTTACCCTCCTGCAGGAGCCTGCCCTGATCCCTCTCCTAGCCCTATTATAGGTTATTAGGGGCCACTTCTCTGTGCTCCCAAGGCATTCTGTACATTCCATCATAGTCCTCATCATCTAGTGTTAGACTTGTGTTCCTGTGCATCAAGTAAAATATGGACCAAGATTTATCTCACTGTCCTGTCAAATCAATGCAGACATGAATATGCATGATTTTAAAAGAATCTATCAAGAAGGAAACTACACTTTATGTTTGTTTTGTGGGTGGATATTTGTGGATTTATTTCTAGGTCATGGTGGGGCAAGTGGCTACATCACACCTCTTCTCTGTCAGGTAAGGCTGGTCCGTGAGTGCCAATTTTGAAGATAGCCTGGCACGTGAAGGGAGGAAGAGGGGACTTGATAAGGAAGCTGGAGGTTATCGGGCACCTACATTTATCAGTGAGGCATCGTATATCTTTGTGGTCTCCCTTAAAAACTCAGGAGATGTCCAGCGTGCCGATAATAACTAAAATCTACTCCCATTATAAACAGACATGTTCCCATCCCTTTTAATAGACACAGTACAGCTCTTAAACACTGAGAATAATTACAATAAGTCAAGGACATCTCCTTTCCAAATAAATACACAAGACTAAAAACACGAAGCAATGTTAGGTGGTGAAGGATCTGGTGTCTTTCTTGTTGAGAAGCCACAGCACTGGTGTATTAACACAATGTAATTGGTTCATTTGAAGTTTTTAATCACTTTCCTTGTAATCGAGAGTGATGCTGACAAGCAGGCTATCAGAACCCAGCTCCGCACGTCAGTGACACGGGGGACCTTCACCAGTGCAGGCTGGCATTGGTAATTGTTTTAGAATAAAGCACCCAACATCCTGGGGGCTCATTACAAAGATTCTTCTGGAATAGATGAGGAGGTCAGAATTTCCCATCCCCACAAATCATTTGTCGGTGAGCGTGTTATCAAAATATGAGGCGGACCCTTCAAATATATTTTAAACACTGTTAATGTATTTCCACATGTCACCGTCTGACAGCCCCGCCACCCTCAACTTTGCCACCAGGGAAATTTACATGCATTTGAATTCACTGGGCCAAGCACAGTCTCCCCACTCTGACAGCCCATTTAGCTCCGTGATAAGTTAATCTGTGCGACATGTGATAGATTTCTGTCTTTTACCCAAAACAGAGTTTGCAAAAATGATTCAGGAACAAAATTTGCAAAACATCTGTGCTCCAGCTTCATCACCATGGAAGTTGAAACACTTAGAAATGTGTGATTCTGTACGGCCAGCCGGGTCCCCGCTGTGACCTCCCCTGCCTGTCCTTTACCTGTGCTCCACGCTCCTTCACCATTTTGTTATCAACCCTCACGCATTTATTCAACGAGTCAACAAGAGAATTGATCAGCCACTGTGTCCAAAGGCAATAAAATTTAAGGAATTAAATTTTCTGCCTACTCATTTTAAGCCAATGAGCTCCATGCTACCAACCACTCCCCCACCCCCCCACCCCACCCCCCGCCAATGTTTTCTGATCATCGTATTAGGGTTTCCGGGGCTGTAGTAACAATTGATCACAATGTGAGTGGCTTGAAACAAGAGAAGTTTATTCTCTCACAGTTCTGGAGCCCAGAAGTCCAAAATCAAGGTATCAACGATGTTAGTTCCTTTGGGGGCTTCAAAGGGAGAAAGTGTCCCCCACCTCTCTCTAGCTTCTAGGGATTGCTAGCAAACTCGAGCGTTCTGTGTCTGTGGCAGCAACGCGCCAAGCTCTGCCTGTCCTCACAAGGTGTCCCTCCCTCTCTCTCCTTCCCTTTTAGTCAGTCTCCCCTCCTCCCTTTTTCCAATGGCAAACACACTGACAGTTCTTGAAGGTGATGGGTTACCGGAGGTCCCCAAGGACCCTCTGCCTGCGTGCATTCAGCGCATTCCTCCCAGCGCTCTAGGCAGATGTGCCCTCGTGGCTTCAGCATGGTGTAGCCAGTGGGCTGGGGGTGTAGACCACAGGGGTGGTGGGACACTGTCAGTGCACAGCCTCTCAGGAGCCTGGGGTCCAGCCTCTCCCGCAGAGAAGGCATGAACCCTCGAGCAAATCCACTAACCTTTAGTGGACTCTTTTTTTTTTTTTTAAAGATTATTTATTTATTTGAGAGAGAGAATGAGAGAGAGAGAGAGCATGAGAGGGGAGAGGGTCAGAGGGAGAAGCAGACTCCCCGCTGAGCAGGGAGCCCGATGTGGGACTCGATCCCGGGACTCCAGGATCATGACCTGAATCGAAGGCAGTCGCTTAACCAACTGAGCCACCCAGGCGCCCCTTTAGTGGACTCTTGAATGTCAAAAACAAGCCACCCAAATCCAGACCTGGGAGATTGGTAGTGTGGGGCTCCGTGGAGGAGAAGAGGGTGTGAAGTGATCCTGCTGACGAGGGGGAAAGATAAGACACGAGGAGAGGGCAGGTGGGTTGGCCCCTGGGCTGAATGTGCTTTGAACTGGTGGTCCTGACTTTAGGTGGAGACCAGGCATCATGACTGCACGATTGTAGGGGTTTTGGCCGGTGACACCCATCTTGGCTGCTGCAGCAGAGGGTAAGAAGCAAGTGGGGTTGAACCAGGCCTGAAGCTTTCCCTTCCTGCTGGATGGGGAGAAAGGAGGTGAGGATTGGCCATGTACATGGGTTCACGCCACCCTGCTCCACCCCAAGCCTGCCTGTCAGAGAAGGCTCTGGCCTTTGGGCATCCACCCTGCCATCATTCCCTCTGTCTAAGATGGTTGGCCTCCCTTCCTGCCAGGCCTCGGAAGTGTTTCCTTAAAGCCTCAGTCAAGTATCCTTCCTGTCGAGCCCCCTGATAGGATGTGATGCAGCCCTGCCCCCAGCCCCCCATCTGTAACTGTCTGTGTGTCGTGCATGTCCCTGGTGAGTTGGAGGCACCCAAGGGTAGCACCCACCCCTCGCGTGCTGCTCACTGCCTGGCTGCCACGTTTAGCACGGTCCCTGACACGCAGGAGGTACTCAATAAATGCATATCGGATTGAAAACGTATTCCATCTTCGTGGCACCTGATACCCCTAGGAGGATGTAAACACAGATTTGTTAAATGTTTGAATGCTCAAGATGAGTGAAGGGTGCTCTGACTGCATCACACCTTCCGGGGTACCCATGGAACCTCCTCTGGTATCAAAGTGGCCAAACCTGAACTCGTTAAGGGCAGTGTTTATTTATTCAGGAAGCTGTGTCTTGTCAGAGCCGTTGTACTAAGCTCACAGGCACCCAGAAAAACACACTGGCAGCCAATTAGAGGAGGAGGATGGCCCCCCGACACCCACGACAGCCTCTTCTGGAGGCCTGGTGCCCGATCCAGGTGTGCAACGTTGGAGCACAGCCCAAGAAATTAAGGCATGCAAAGAAGTCTCCAGAACTTGGGCATCATCCCTCGAAATAAAAATGAGGTTGGCAGATTTAAAAGAAGAAACACAACAAAAATATAGGATACCCAGTTCAATTTGAGCCCTTTAGATAAACAATAAGGAATTTTTAGCTTGGTATGGCCCATGCAATGTTTGGGACATGTTTATACTGACATGTTTATACTAAAAATTGCTCACTTATCTGAAGCTCAAATTTACCTTGGCATCCTGTGTTTTGTCTGGCAACGGTACATACAAACTACTCCACCCACACCCACACCATGCCCTTCCTCCTGCCACAGGGGTCCGTGAAGACGGGAGGCTGGATGGAGCCCTGGCCGCAGCAAGCAGGCCTGGGTCCCCAGCCCGCAAGGAACCCTGGCCCCAGGCGCAAAATGTCTTGTGGGTGGCTGGACATGCAGCCATGTGGGGGAGCATCGAGGGTGCTTATAAAAGCACCAGTGGTTTCGAATACTAACCAACTAGAAAGCATCTAGATGTGAATCCAGAATGTTACCAGCAGAGAATTGCCAATATTGTACTGCTGGATTAGAATATACTCAAGAACAATGATCTGCACGGAATCAGTGGGTAAAATTCAGGGGTGGGATTTGCTCTAGCACGTCTTTAGCCCTTTCTCAGGGGCTGCCTGGGAAGGATGCCATTCATGGAGCAGGTTGCCTGTGTCCCTGTGTGGAAGGAACAGCATCTTAGCTGTTTGCCACCAACTGAGTCACCTGCAGGGCCCCATGAGGAATGAAGCACATGACACCATCAAGGAGGGTGTGTACCTTCCAAAGGGGGGACGATGCCTGTGCTTTTAACGGGCGAATGTGGATCCCCTGGGACAGACTTGATTGTTGGAAAGAAGCCGGGAATCTATATTTAATTGGTGAACGTGCTTGACATCTAGTGTTAGTAAAGATTGCAACACTCTTTCACATAGTGCAGATCACGTCCACAGGCCAAACGTGGCCACGGGTCCGTCTCTCCTTGGCTGTCAGTTCTCTTGACCGGAAGTTTCTTGTGGGGCAGGCTCCGGCTCCCCATCTTCCTTCAGCTCAGGCCTCAGCCAGCACCAGCCTCACCTGAGTGCCTGCGAGCTCCATCCTCTCAATGCCTTTACCTTCTTGCTCTCACCTCCTTTCTCAGGATGCCAGGAGCCAAGAGACACGGCTGTGACGTGAAAAATCGCTTCCAAGCCCTCTGTAAATACTGGTGTATATATGGGGTGCACAGCCCTGGGGAGGACAAATGCATCCTGGATGTGGATCTGTCAGCCCAGACCTCCAAATCACAGCCTCACCGGCTCACGCCGTGCACACCTGCGGCTTGTTGACAGTGTAGAAATGAGAAATTCGGAGGCAATCGAACACCCCGTGAATTCACACAACCGACCCGCACAAAGGTATTTAGCACAGGTGTTTCCGTAATTGTGATGCATGAGGACACTTCCCAGTGTTCAGTGGCCCTCGACACTCACACCTCCACCTGCTGGGGCTGGCTGGCGGGCAGGTTTGGGTCCACGTGGCAGCGAGGCGAGACGCAGGTTTGCCAGAGGAGCCCAAACGCCCCCAGGGTACGTTCTTGCTCATACTTGCCCTTTGGGGATACTTGTCAGCCAAAGAGCACTTAAATGTCTGCTCAGCCCTCTCCTGGCCTTGCTCCCTTTCTGACTACAGAGGGTTGGTGAGTGGCTTCGAGAAATGCGCTGGAAGCAACAGCAATAGACAAGGGAGGCAGGAGAAAAATGATCAAGCTCACACGTGGAGCGTGATAAACTAGGGAGGCTTAAAAGGAGGTCAGTCAAGTGAGCTGTCAACTGGCAACCAGGGCCCCGAGGCGGGGAGTTCAACGTCACGCGGCTGCCAGAGCCGTGGGCTGGGGCACCAGGGACCTGGAGCCCCGACATAAATGGCTGGGGCCAGGGGCGTGGGCAGCCAGGATTGGAGCAGAGGAGGAGGCAGCCGGGCACCAGCGGGAAGGGCGAGAATCCCAAACTCTCTCGGGCACAGCCAGCAGGGGCCCCAGGCCTCCTGACCCGCAAACTGCAACAGAGCAGGTGGAGTGTGGCGCGCGGGAAGCCATGCAGCGCACCCACTCCTGCAGGTGCTTAACAGGGCCTCGGAGAAGGTCAATTATTTCTCAATAAAACTGGGGGGTGAGGGGAAAAAAGGCGGCTCAGAACTTCACGTTGGCCTGCCCTTTCCATCGACCGGGACATCTGTGTCAGCGAAGAGGCAGAGCGGAGGCAGAGAGCCAAACACAAGCCGGCTGCGGCACACGCACCCCGGCCACCACTGCCCGCGAGCAGTGGGGACCAGGGACGGTCACGGGCGTGGGCGCGGGCGCAGGCGGGCCCCCCCGGAGCGCAGCCTGAGTCCGCGTCCAGGATGTGTCCCGTGCCTTGGCATGGGGGCACCTGCCATCCAGAATGCCATTTGGCATCTCTTTCATTTCTTACCTAGTTTTCAATATTACTTCTCCATTGCCACATGGTGAATTGTGTCCTTCTGAGAGCCAAAGACAAACACTGGCACACATCATCGAAGGGGACCGTTTCCTAGCGACGGGAGCCTGGGTGGCCAGGAGCTACTTCCCTGGACGGGATGGGAACCCAGCCTGTGGGCTCCACGGGGGCCCAGAGGGGAACCAAGGTCCGTGACGCTCTCCTGAGGAGCGAGCTGGGCCACCCCCTGCCCCCATGTCCCTATGCCACGGTCCCTGCCACTCCCAGCACTGAAGACAAGCCAGCCATTTGTGGCACATGGACTTTCTCACATGCACGCACATGTTCACACTCTCACACACATCTTGCACACGTTCACATGCTTTCACACACTCTCACACATATATTCACACACATCGTGCACACTTACACATAATACTTACACATTCACACACTTACACACATTCACAACTGCATTCTCACACTCACACACATTCACAGTCACATAGACATGTAAATACACACAACACACACACTCATGCACACATTCAGTCACACACACACGTATACACTCACACATTCACAATCACATACACATGTACACACATACACTCTCACACACATTCACACACTCACCCACTTTCACATGTGCACACTCACTCTCACACACATTCTCACACCCGCTCAAACTCTCACAACATTCACACACATACGCACACACAGACTCACGCTCACACACTCACTCTCACACGCATTCACACATGCAGACAAGCACACGTGCACACACACAACCTGGCACCATCTCCCCCACTGTCTGCAGAGGCCAATCAAGGCAATCCAGGCACAGCTCTGCACTCCTTGGGGCCGGGGGTGAGTTTCCCAGGCTGGCCCAGCCCTGCTCCTCTTGCTCTGCAAAGCAGGGACGGGGGCCCCAGCAAGAGCAGTGCCCCTCCCACAGGACGGCACCTCCTATCTCAGACTCTCCAGGCCACCATGGGACCAGTGGGCAGAAGCCTGCAACTCTCCATTGTCTAAGTCCCGCCAAGGTGATTTTCAACTTAGTCTGAGAAACGCTCAAAAGAACACAGCCGGTGCTCAGGCGGCAAGTCCCCACCTCCCCGGCACCTCCTGCTCAAGAGCCCATTGCATACATTTAATCTTCTCTTGGCCCAAAGCCAGCCTGCAGGTTCTCTGTGATCCTACATGCGGGCATTTCGTGCACCAGGAACCATGCTTCCCACTGCCTCAGATCGGGGTCACTTTCTGGGAGGGGGAGGAGGGGGCCCCTGCCCCCTGCCCCCTGCCCCCCCCGCCCCATCTAGGTGTTGCAGCCGCAAAGGAAGTCGTTCGGTCTTCTGGTGGTTGAATTTAACAATTTCCTTACTTCTGTTACTTTTAAAATATGATTATCTTGGATTCTCTAGTTAAATACCCCTTTCATCTACAAATCATCTCTTTGGTTTGTTTTTTTTTTTTGATTTTCAATATTTATTTCTCATTTTTTACGTCTTACCAAATTAGTTTGAACTGTCATACTATATTAAAGAATACAGTTTAGGATGTGTATGGAAGCCAAACTGGCAGAACATACTTGGTCTCTATGGTATTATACACTCCCAACCCCCAAATTCACATGTTAAAGCCCTGACCACCCGTGTAATAGCATTTGGAGGTGGGATCTTTGGGAGGTAGCTGGGTTTGGATGAGGTCATGAGGGTGCAGCCTTCATGATGGGATCAGCCTTCAATGGGCCCTAATAAGAAGACACCCCAGAGAGCTTGTTGGATCTCTCCGTCCCCATGAGGACTCCATGCCACAGGCCAGAAGGAGGTCTCTCACCAGACACCAACCATTCCGGCACCCTGCTCTTGGACTTCTAGTCAGAATTGTGAGAAATACATGTCTGCTGTTGAAGCCCCGCAGTCTGTGGTATTTTGTTATGGTGCTCATGCAAAGACAGAACTCTAAAGCATAAAAACTAGGATTGACACTTCATAAAATTTAAGAAAAGATTACAAGCTCATTGGAGGGTTATCCTTCCACTCCATGACGGAAGATGGGAACACACAAGGACGCATGGAACATTCCCTTCTCTGAACTCAGCAACATGAACTGACCCCACATGCAGCAGGGAGAGAAAGACTCATCCAGGGGCGCCTGGGTGGCTCAGTCCTGAAGCGTCTGCCTTCGGCTCACGTCCTGATCCCAGGGTCCTGGGATCGAGTTCCACATCAGGCTCCCTGCTCAGTGGGGAGCCTGCTTCTCCCTCTCCCTCTGTCTGCCGCTCTCCCGGCTTGTGCTCTCTCTCTCTCTGACAAATAAATAAAACCTTAAAAAAATGTTAAAAAAAATAAAATAAAATAAAGACTCATCCAGACACATACCTCCCTCTCCTTCTGGAACCAGGGTTGGGACTTGGGACTGACCCCAAAAGAGCCTGTCTGGACATGAGCCTCCAGACCCAAAGCCAGATGCATCCAGTGGAGAAATGATCCCATGACATTGAGCCAAGCAAAGCCTAGAGCTCCTGCCCCCCAACTCTCACCCCTGCCCAGTTCCTTGCTCCCCCACCCAGGGAGTACCACTGCAAACCTGGAAAGAGACAACTGAGTAAAGAAGCCCCTAAAAGCCATTATTATTATTATTTTTCCACCCTTTCATTTCTAATTTGGTTTATACAGACTTTCTGTTCTTACTTTTGGATTTGCCAGTGATGTATAAATGTTACTGGTCTTGCCCTTATTTTCAAAGCAATAGCTCTTGGATGTATTTCTCATTTCTATAATTTCTGTCCTTTTTTTTTTTTTTTTTTTTTTTTGTTCCTGCCTACCAAGGAATGAAGCCTCTGAAAGCTTCTGTTCTTTGAAGTTCATTTAGATTTTCTTTGGGGCTTTGTTTAGTGTATTTGTATTTGGATCAAAGGGCAATCTTTTAATTGGAAGATTTTATCATTTTTATTTATATCCTCCCTTGTTACAGAAAATTTTTCGTAGAGATGAGTAATTCCTGCTTTGGCATGAGAGTCTTGCATATGCTTGTTTGCTTTTTTTTATTTATACTAACAACTTTCCCCTGCCCTCACGTTATTTGTGTATTCTGCTACTAGTGAATCAATGTCTCTCCTTATAATTGTGGGTTTTTTTAATTATCCAACCATCTCCATTGCTACTTTTTAACAGATTTTATTTAAAATGCCTTGACGCTGTATTATTTGACGCAATACAAAAAGTTTAATTAATGTCATGTATTCACTATTCTTCATATTTTTATCAAAATCAATTGACCTTTTATCTAATTTTTTAAATTACGTATGCCTTATCTATTTTCCTCCTGCTTTTAAGCCTTCCTCTTTGTGTTGATGGATGTCTAGTAAGCAGCATCTTGTACTGTTTAGTTTTTCATCAACCAGAGACATGACTTCTTTGGTAGGTGAATTTAAACCCTCGTGGTCATGATATAATCATGAACATTGTCTGTTGCTATCATCATTTAGAGAAGCTTCATCCCTGATGGTTTTTGATGCGTTGACTATGATCTATCTGGATCTAATGTTTAAAAGTTATTTGGAAGGTAACATTTCATTCTTGGCACTACTGCATCTTAAGACATCATACATACTTTTGAACCACTTAACATCCACAGGATTTATTAGCATCACATCCACATGGTCTTTTTTTTTTAATTTTTATTGTTATGTTAATCACTATACATTACATCATTAAATATTTTTCTTTTTTTTAAAGATTTTATTTATTTATTTGAGAGAGAGAGAGAGAATGAGAGACAGAGAGCACGAGAGGGAAGAGGGTCAGAGGGAGAAGCAGACTCCCCGCCGAGCAGGGAGCCCGATGTGGGACTCGATCCCGGGACTCCAGGATCATGACCTGAGCCGAAGGCAGTCGCTTAACCAACTGAGCCACCCAGGCGCCCTAAATATTTTTCCTTTAAATTTTTTATTGTTCTGTTAGTCACCATACATTACATCATTAGTTTGTGATGTAGTGTTCCATGATTCATTGTTTGTGCATAACACCCAGTGCTCCATGCAGTACGTGCCCTCCTTAATACCCATCACCAGGCTCACCCGTCCCCCCACCCCCTCCCCTCCAGAATCCACAGTTTGTTTATCAGAGTCCATTGTCTCTCATCCACATGGTTCTTTTGACCTCTCTGACAGAGGATGAGGGGTGGTGTTCTCCGTCTTCTTCACCTGCACCCACTCTTGCAGAACAACAAAAGTCCTCGTCTGAACCCTGAAATTCTAGCAAGGAAGACAGACTCTACAGGAGATTGGCAGATGGCAGGGAGCACCATGGAGAAAAGGCAGAGCAGGAGCAGAGGACTGTTTTCTGCTATAGCTGGGGAAGTCGGTGGGTTAAGCCCACATTTGAACCAAGACTGGAATGAAGAAAGGGAATAAGCCATGCAGATAGCTGGCATGGAGAGAGTCAGGCAGGAGTGGCCAGGGCAAAGGCCCTGGGGCATGTGTGGCTTGTTAAGGATCAACAAGGAAGTGAGTAGGGCTGGAGCAGGGAGAAGGCAGTTGGCAAAGCCAGTGAGGTTGGGCCATCGGGGTAGGAGAGAAGGGCTGGGCATAGAAGAGGGAAGTTTTGAGAAGGTTTTGAGCAGAGAATTAATTTAGATTTTAGATTTTAAGTGATTTGCCACGAAGTGTAGACCAGGTTGCAAGGAGGCCACGCAAGAGCAGGTACAGGTGAAGAAGGTGGAAAAAGCATGTATGATGTCTAGCAGCAGGTGGTGAAGTGTGGTCAGAGCCTTGGCGATATTCCAAAGCAGAGTCAGCAATTGGTGGAGGCATGGTATGGAAGGGGAGAGAAAGAAGGAAGTAGAGGTCACTGAGTGCTCTTCTGTTGCTCCAGGTTTACTAGTAGGTTACAGATCTGGATACCCCACCAGCCCCTCCTGTTCCTACCTGTTCTTGCTCTATCCATAGCTGCCCTTCTCCCATCAACATGTTTACTCATCTCTTAAATTGGTAGTTTCACTGGTCCGCAAAGGTGTTTTCCCACAATTATATTTTTATTCAAGATTTCTTTATTTCAGATTCATAAAAGCCTTCCTGTGATCTCAAAAGAAAAGGCATGTTCTGGAAATGGCAGGGTCTTCCAGGGTCTTCCTGTTGCTCCCATGTGAGAATGATAGTGTGGTTTACATTATGGACCAGACTGTATCCCCAGAATTCATATGTTGAAGCCCTCATCCCGGCACCTCAGTGTGGTTCTGTATTTGGACATAGTGGACCCTAATCCAGTCTGACTGGTATCCTCATAAGGAGAGAAAACTATGGACACACAGGTAGGAGGAAAAAGCGTGCACAAAGGAAAGGTCCTTGGCAAAGCCAAGAGGAGAGGCCTCGGGAGAAACCAAGCCCGTGGACACCTTGATCTTGGACTCCAAGCTTCCAGAACTGCCACAGAATAAATTTCCACCATGATGCCACCGTGCTGTCATGGCTGCCCTAGCCAACTTGGCCAGCTTACATCCTTCTTTTTTTTTTTTTTAAGTCTGTATTTATTTATTTGAGAGAGATGGAGACAGTGAGCACGAGCAGGGGAATAGCAGAGGGAGAGGGAGAAGCAGACTCCCTACTGAGCAGGGAGCCCCCTGCAGGGCTCAATCCCAGGACCCCAAGATCATGACCTGAGCAGAAGGCAGACACTTAACTGACTGAAGCACCCAGGTGCCCCAGCTTCCATCCTTCTTTAAGAATTATCAAACCTTTATTCCACTCTTCTCCTGCTTTGTTGCAATTGGGAAGCTTAAAGCTTGATTTTTACTTCCTCTGAAGGGAGTTCCATTTTTCTTGTGAAGAGTTTAGAGAGGTTCCCCCCCACCCTTTATTTTTTTCCTGGCAACTTAAGAGTGTTACCATAACTGAGTATAAGCCAGCATGTGGCTTGTTACTGATGTCAAGGGGAACAAACATGGCCCATCTTTCAAGAAGCTCGGGGTCTGGCAGGGGTCCAACAGAGAGACATCGTGGAGCTTGACCCCTGCACCACCATAGCAGAGGAAGGTCCAGGCACATGGGGGTGCAGGGAGGGGACTGGATGGGGACCCAACAAATGGGGGCGAGACCACAGGGAAACTCAACAGGAAGAGCTCTTGATCTTTGGATGTATAAGTGGGTTCACCTGGTGTATGTGAGAGAGTGGGGTGAGCCTAGAGTGGGCTTTCCAAGAAGACGGAACATTTGCAAAAGCTCAGAGGTTTGAAACCTAAGCAAACGATGCCTGGTCTAGCCTGGATCCCTGAGCATTGGAGGCGGAATGAGATGATGGCCAAATCCGCATTTCAGACCCCAGTGACACACCACAGGACAAACCAAGGACTGCAGAGAGAAAGGAGTCAGTGAGGACGTTTTCTTTGCAGACCAGCCGCCAAACTCAGCTGGCTTAAACAACCAAAGAAACATGTTCCTTCCAGTAGTGACAGGTCAGGAGCGGGCGGGGGCGGCTGTCCTCCAGGCTCCCCTCCACCCCCACCGCCCCTGTGATAGGCGGGACCCACCCTTCCCTAGGGGCGGGTTTTGTGGTTAGGCTAGGAGCTCGGGCCTGGCACCCAGGCACAATGGGCCCCTCGAGAGAAAAGGTTCCTCAAGCCTCCTCGGCAGGAGCCTGGGGCTCACTGGGTGACTCCTTGGCCCACGCTCACTCTTGAGCATGACTTTGGGTGGGAAGTGGAGTGTGCAGCCTGCCTGGGGCTACTGGGTGACCCATTCCGGGACTGCTGAGGTCTGGGAGGACTGGCAGATACACCTGCAGGGAAGAACTCTGTCTGGAGGCAGACGGCATGGGGGTTGGAGGGCAGGGGGAGCGCCAGCATTCTGGGAGCAGCTGTGCCACAGAAGGGGGCGTCCTGCGTGGCACCAGAGGGCTGAGGCCATCAGACATGGAATCGGGCCTTGGAGCCCGTCCCGGAGCCCGGATGGTGCTTTCTATTCAACCTACCTGCATCATTACTCTCCCATGTTCCAGTATTGGTTTTCTTTTCTTTTCTTAGTAGTCACCCAGTATTTATTCTATTTTTCTGAGTTTATTTTTCTAAACCCTAACCAGTCCTCCTGAAGACGAATTCTTTTCTCTCGGCTCTCCAAGGACCTGAGAGCTCCACTCTCCGTGTCTCTTTTTTTTCTCACGTGTTCCTCTCTGTGAATTCAGCCAACATTCTAGAGGCAGTGCCCCCAGGTTCAAATTTTAGAATGACCCGGTTTCAACCCCAGCGCCGCCATGCCCCAGCTTTGTGACACTGGCAATGTACTTAATCTCTCTAAATACCAGTTTTCTCATCTATAAAGTCACGGCAATTATGACATTTACCTTGTGGGGTTGCTGTAAACATGACATGAAAGTACCTGGCAAACAGGAACTGCCTCCTAAAAGCTGGTCGTTCTCATTTCCAGAGTTATTTTTGGGACATTCTCATTGTCATCTCGATTAGGAGTCTATTTTGGGCATGTCTCCTGTTTTACAGCGTCAATCCTAACGCCCCCATTCCCAAGAACAGTCTGACTTCACTGGCAGAATTCAGCGTGTTCTGTTTTTGTACAAGAGCTCGGACATCCTCTTCCATCTCCCTGAGAGGGGATCAAAGCCCTTTGCCTAAATCTTCTTAAGTTTCTCATGGGAGATCAATTCCAGAGTGAGATTAGCCTTTGTACTTTTTCTGTGTTTTTTTTTTTTTCTCCTCTTTCTTTGAAACAAGGGAAGTTTTGCAATGGGATCAGCTGTTCTTTCCAATTCATAAGAGAGTGGGTTGTCTGGGAGGCCGCTGTGAAGTCTCCAGTTGCTCAGTTAACAACAGGGTGAACTGCCAAGGACAGCCTTCATGGTACAGTAAGGTGATGACATTGTTGAAGGAACAGTTCCAGGAAATTTTATGGCCTGACAAAAGGATTGTGTGTGATGTTCACATCACCTGGAAGTAGAGACTTTCTTTCCCCAATCCCAGCACACCAAACACCCAGCCCCTGGCCAGCAGCCTCTAGAGTTGGGCTGGACACTTGGGTCAGGGGCAAATGTGTACTCAAGTGCCTGTGTCAGATTACTCTTGGGGTAATTCAATGAGTAAGTTTTTCTGGAGTACCTACTATAGTGTTCCTATTCTAGGAGCCGGGATGCCATCAGTGAATAACACCAACAACAGCCCCTGTTTTGCATAGCCCCGTTGAAAGGGCTAGAGCCCCATGTGGGAGCCACACTGAGGTCTGGTACCTTGGGCCTTACCCATGACCAAAGGCTCCCACCCAGCTGGCGGCTGGCCGTTTGCCCCCACCAAAGGCACAGCTGCCCCAGTCAGAGACTTCCTAAGCCACAGCCTGGACGGTTGGTCTGCACTGGTCCCAGGTCTTCGGCTCAACCAGTGGTGTGGACCATCCTACAAAGTCTTTCTGGAACATTCTGGAATTCTAGCTTCTTTAGGGGATGCTCTAATTGATAATTGTTTTTCTTTCTTTCTCTTTCTACCCCCTGGATGATTTCATGAGTACTTTACTGGGAAACAGAAATGGGGCTCCTGGGGGGTCTTTAATATCCCCTCCCCGGCCTTTGTCATCTTCTGGGGTGCCTCTCTCTTGTGTTGTCTTAAAACCCTCCGCTTTCAGTACATTTAAGGTTGCCCCACTCAGCACCATGTGTCCTTTTAATGACATTTTTTGCTGGATTATGTACTCAACCTTTTTTTATATAAGAGGTGTTCCTTTGAGATGCCGCCAATCTGATCTCATTGGAAGTTTATGAGAAAATCCAATATGCTCCCGTCCTACTGCCGAGAGGGCACGAGCCAGCTCGCCAGATTTATCCACGACTCCAGTGCAAACACGGCCGATCATTCCCCGGCTTTGTCCCGCACTCACTGGTTCCAGAGTGGTCTCTGGGGCTCTGCATTCCTGCCAGAATGTTCATGACATCACTCATATTATTAATAATTACAGGTTATTCACAGATGGACGGGCAGATGGACACACGGCGACAGAGATTTGTTTAATCTCAGCAAGGCTATTTCCCACACATCTCCCTTTCCCCACTCTTGCTGCCTCCCTGGAGGAAAAAATTAATGAAAAAACAAAATGTCTATGAAAGATAAATGAAAATCCTGTCAGAGGTTTGGTTGCATTTTCCCCCTTCAGGGGGAAAAAAATGACTCGTCCCCCTTCCCTTTCTCAACATAGTCTGTGTAACGTGTTCCTTCGTGAGCCTTTGAACTATAAACATTCCTGAAGAAAGACATATCCCTGTCCCTCATCCGACCCTTGGATTGCTGCAGGCTTGATCTGTGATCCAAAATTCACAGAGGGGGAAGGAGTAGAGCTGATTGTGTGTGTGTGTGTGTGTGTGTGTGTGTGTGTTTATTGCCTGGTCCCCAGTTACTTCCTGGGTTTTCTGGAAGGAAAATGGAGCATCATTCAGTCTATGGGGCAGCAGCGTCCTTGCATGAAGAGTGTGCTTGTTCAAGACTGGACTACTGGCCACCTCTCCTTGGTCAGGTTTAGAGGTGACCAGTCCCACCTGGTCAAGGCTTGAGGCTATTCAGCCAGACCAGAGCTGTCCTCGGAACAGGCACCAAAGTGGCTGTCTATACCAGAGTGGGAGGGAAGGTGCCAACCAGCGAAGGGGCATGCGGTAGTGTGGGCTCCCACCCAGCACAGGCCCCAGATCGTGACTAATGGCACTCAGCATTTCTACCGTGCATATGGTCCATACACTTCACTTCCTCAGACAGCTCATCCTCAGTCTCCAAGAGTGTTGCCCATTGTCGGTCAGCACCCTGGCTCTTCCTTCCCTACCTCATCCAACAGGTCCAAACAGCAGGCCTCATTCCCTCCACTCACTGCCCAACCCTGAGCCACAGTTTAGTAAAACTGCCTGATGACACTACGTCTCTCGGCTCAGTTGGGGTTCACCACCTGAATATGAAATGTTCAAATCACCCTTTCTAGGATCTTAAAGAACAGACAGAGCCTTAAGACCTTTGCATATCATTGAGCCAGGCCTACCTGATCCTTGGATGTCCTGTGAACATCTATTACCCCTACAGATTCTAGACCAGTCGTGTTAGTGGCCATAGATGAAGAAACACAGCTGCTTTATTTACAGGAAGAACAAGTAAGACATAATCATACTATCATCCAATTGGGAAAAAAAGACATTTTCAGGGAACAGCTCACCTTATAAGTGTCTCTCCACACAAGATATGTTGGGGCAAAAGAGCTACTGATCATTTTTTAAACACTCAGGTACTTGACTGTGTTCAACCTGTCTCATGCTGTTTTCCTGCCAAATCTTTCTGTGAGTGCAAACACCACATGGCCGTCAGAGACTTGGCCACTGGGCTTTGATACAACTTGTGTAAACCTGGCCTCCAATTGCCAAGCATTTCTCTATTGCCCAAACTCAGAAATATTGGGTCTTCCCTGGGTTTATTGCAACCCCATGATTATCAATGGAACCTATATTCTTCTGATAAGACTCAACCTATTTAAAATGCTAGAAAGGATGAAGTTATTTCAGGGGCGGAGCAAGATGGCAGAGGAGTAGGAGACCTTTGATTTCGTCTGGTCTCAGGAATTCAGCTGAATAGGGATCAAACCATTCTGAACACCTACGAACTCAACAGGAGATCAAAGAGGAGAGTAGCAACAACTCTCTGAACAGAGAAGCGACCACTTTCTGGAAGGTAGGACATGCGGAGAAGTGAATCCGAGGAGATATTCGGGAGGATAGACGGCGGGGGAGGGGGCCTCCGTCGGCCGCTTCTGGCAAGTGCTAGAGCCGCGGAGCACAAAATCGGACCTTTTAGAAGTTGGCTCCGCGGAGGGACGTCGCTCCAGTGGCTAAACGGGGGGTGGAACCCTCGCGGGACAGTGTGGTCTCAGGACCCTCGGGGTCACAGAAAGACCGGGGGTGCCTGAGTGCGGCAGAGCTCCCAGGTATCGGAGCGGGGAAGCCGGCTGCAGAGACGGAGCCGAGGCGCGGGCTCTCAGCTCGGGGTGGCCATAAACCGTGATCTGCGGCCCAGTCGGGCCACTGCTCCTCCAGCAGGGACCCAACAAGCGGCAGGTCCGGGGAGACTCCCCTTCCTCCCCCGGGAGGAGCGGCGCGGGAGCGCACCGCAGGGATCTGCTGGGTTTGGAGACTCCACACGGGGTCGGGTGCCAGAGATAGAAACGCTCGGTCACAGGCCGAGTGAGCACGGAGTGCGGCCGGAGACCGGGGACACGGGAGTGACTGCTTTTCTCTGGGGGCACACTGAGGAGCGGGGCCCCGAGTTCTCAGCTCCTCCGGGCAGAGATTGGGAGGCCACCATTTTCACCCTGGCCCTCCAAAGCTGTACCGAGAGCTTGCAGGGAACAAAAGCTCCTGAGATCAAACCCGAGCAGCTTGCTTAGCCGGGACGACAAGGGCGGGGCAATTCCGCCTCCGGCAAAGACCTTTGGAAACCACGGCACCAGGCCCCTCCCCCAGAAGATCAGCACAAACAGCCCCAAGCCAAGACCAAGTTTACCGATCAATGAGAACGGGAGAACTCCAGCGCTAGGGGAATACTGCACATAGAATTCATGGCTTTTTTACCATGATCCTTTAGTCTTTCAAAATTAATTTTTTTTAACTGTCTTTTTTTTGAATTTTTCTTTTGCCCTTTTTCAACCAACACCTTAACAATCCCTTTTCTAAAAAAACATTTCTTTTTCCATTTTTAGAGTCATATTCTATCCCTTCATAGTAGTTACCCTTATTTTTGGCATATATATATAAGTTATTCTCTCTTTTAAAAATTTTGAGATACAGGGCGCCTGGGCGGCTCAGTTGGCTAAACAACTGCCTTCAGCTCAGGTCATGATCCCGGAGTCCTGGGAGTCTGCTTCTTCCTCTGACCCTACCCCCTCTTGTGCTCTCTCTCTCAATCTCTCTCTCTCTCTCAAATAAATAAAATAAAAATCTTTAAAAAAATTTTGAGATACAGTTTCTTCTAACAGATCAAAATATACCCTAAGTCTCTAGTGTATGGCTTTGTTCTAGTCTCCTGCCTGATCACATTCTCTCCCCTTTTTCTTTCTTTCTTTCTTTTTTTTTTCTTTTTTAAAATCTTCTTCTTTCTTTTCTCAAACAACTTCTTACCAATTCTTTTATAAAATTTTTTATAATTTTCATCTTTATACTCATATTCCATCCCTTCATCATATCAACCCTTATTTTGTACATATATAAGTCTTTCTTTACAATTTTGGGAAGCACTTTCTTCTAACAGACCAAAATACACCCAAAATCTAGTGTGTGGCACTGATCTATGCAACAGCCTGATCATATTTGATCATATTCTGTTTTTTTTTTGTTTTGTTCTGTTTTTGTTTTTATCTTTTTCTTTTTCTCCTTTTTTCTTTCTTTTTTCTTTCTTTCCCTTTCTTTTCCCCTGGTTTCAGGTCTTTTCTGACTTGTTTAGTGTATATTTTCTGGGGACGTTGTTACCTTGTTAGGATTTTGTTCTCTCATTCATCTTTTCTCCTCTGGACAAAATGACAAGATGGAAAAAATCACCTCAACAAAAAGAACAAGAGGTAGTACCGTCTGCCAGGGACCTACTCAATACGAACTTTAGTACGATGTTGGACCTAGAGTTCAGAATCATGATTTTAAAGATACTAGCTGGGCTTGAAAAAAGCATGGAAGTTATTACAGAAACCCTTTCTGGAGAAATAAAAGAACTAAGATCTAACCAAGTTGAAATCAAAAAGGGTATTAATGAGGTGCAATCAAAAATGGGAGCACTAACTGCTAGGATAAAGGAGGCAGAAGAGAGAATCAGTGATATAGAAGACCAAATGATGGAAAATAAAGAAATCGAGAAAAAGAGAGATAAACAACTACTGGATCACGAAGGCAGAATTCGAGAGATAAGCGATACCATAAGATGAAACAACATTAGAATAATTGGGATCCCAGAAGAAGAAGAAAGAGAGAGAGGGGCAGAAGGTATATTGGAGCAAATTATAACAGAGAACTTCCCTAATGTGGTGAAGGAAACAGGCATCAAAATCTAGGAGGCACAGAGAACCCCTCTCAAAATCAATAAAAATAGGTCAACACCCCGACATCTAATAGTAAAAGTTACAGGTCTTAGACACAAAGAGAAAATCCTGAAAGCAGCTCGGGAGAAGAGATTTGTAACCTATAATGGTAACATCATTAGATTGGCAACAGACCTATCCACAGAGACCTGGCAGGCCAGAAGGAGGACTGGCATGATATATTCAGAGCACTAAACGAGAAGAATATGCAGCCAAGAATAATATCCAGCTAGGCTGTCACTGAAAATAGAAAGAGAGATAAAAAGCTTCCAGGACAAACAAAAACTAAAGGAATTTGCAAATATGAAGCCAGCCCTACAAGAAATATTGAAAGGGGTCCTCTAAGCAAAGAGAGAGCCTAAAAGCAGCATAGACCAGAAAGGAACACAGACAATATACAGTAACAGTCACCTTACAGGCAACACAATGGCACTAAATTCATATCTTTTGATAGTTACCCTGAATGTAAATGGGCTAAATGCCCCAATCAAAAGACACAGGCTATCAGATTGGATTAAAAAACAAAACTCATTGGTATGCTGTCTGCAAGAGACTGATTTTAGACCCAAAGACACCCCCAGATTGAAAGTGAGGGGTCAAAAACCATTTACCATGCTAATGGACACCAAAAGATAGCTGGGGTGGCAATCCTTATATCATACAAATTAGATTTTAAACCAAAGACTGTAGTAAGAGATGAGGAAGGACACTATATCCTACTTAAAGGATCTATCCAACAAGAAGATCTAACAACTGTAAGTATCTATACCCTGAACATGGGAGCAGCCAATTATATAAGGCAATTAATAACAAAAGCAAAGAAACACATTGACAACAATACAATAATAGTGGGGGACTTTAACACCCCCCTGACTGAAATGGACAGATCATCTAAGTAAAAGATCAACAAGGAAATAAAGACTTTAAATCTCACACTGCACCAAATGGACTTCACGGACATATTCAGAACATTCCATCCCAAAGCAACAGAATACACATTCTTCTCTGGTGCCCATGGAACATTCTCCAGAAGAGATCACATCCTAGGTCACCAATCAGGTCTCAACTGGTACCAAAAGATTGAGATTATTCCCTGCATATTTTCAGACCACAATGCTTTGAAACTAGAACTCAATCACAAGAGGAAAGTCGGAAAGAACTCAAATACATGGAGGCTAAAGAGGATCCTATTAAAGAATGAATGGGTCAACCAGGAAATTAAAGAGGAATTTAAAAAATTCATGGAAACCAAAGAAAATGAAAACACAACTGTTCAAAACCTTTGGGATGCAGCAAAGGCAGTCCTAAGAGGAAAGTATATAGCAATACAAGCCTTTCTCAAGAAACAAGGAAGGTCTCAAATACACAACCTAACCCTACACCTAAGGAGCTAGAGAAAAAAACAGCAAATAAAGCCTAATCCCAGCAGGAGAAGAGAAATAATAAAGATCAGAGCAGAAATCAATGAAATAGAAACCAAAAGAACAGTAGAACAGATCAATGAAACTAGAGGCTGGTTTTTTGAAAGAATTAACAAGATTGATAAACCCCTGGCCAGACTGATCAAAAAGAAAAGAGAAATGACCCAAAT
Organism: Callorhinus ursinus; assembly: GCF_003265705.2. NCBI lineage: Eukaryota > Metazoa > Chordata > Mammalia > Carnivora > Otariidae > Callorhinus > Callorhinus ursinus. Next base: position 4,633,590 of record NW_027397120.1, read on the forward strand.
CAACAAAATCATGAACGAAAGAGGAGAGATCACAACCAACACCCAAGGACCACAAACAATTATAAGAACATATTATGAGCAACTCTATGCCAGCAAATTAGATAACCTGGAAAAAATGGATGCATTCCTAGAGATGTGTCAAGGACCAAAACTGAACCAGGAAGAAATAGAAAACCTGAACAGACCTATAACCACTAAGGAAATCGAAGCAGTCATCAAAAATCTCCCAAGATACCAAAGCCCAGGGCCAGATGGCTTCCCAGGGGAATTCTTCCAAACATTTAAAGAAGAATTAATACCTATTCTCCTGAAACTGTTCCAAAAAATAGAAATGGAAGGAAAACTTCCAAACTCGTTTTATGAGGCCACCATTACTTTGATCCCCAAACCAGACAAAGACCCCATCAAAAAGGAGAATTACAGACCAATATCCTTGATGAACATGGATGCAAAAATTCTCACCAAAATACTAGCCGATAGGATCCAACAGTACATTAAAAGGATTATTCACCACGACCAAGTGGGATTTATCCCTGGGCTGCAAGGTTGGTTCAATATCCCCAAATCAATCAACGTGATACAATACATTAACAAAAGAAAGAACAAGAATCATAGGATCCTCTCAATAGATGCAGAAAAAGCATTTGACAAAGTACATCCTTTGATCAAAACTCTTCAGAGTATAGGGATAGAGGGTACATACCTCAATATCATAAAAGCCATCTATGAAAAACCTACAGCGAATATCATTCTCATTGGGGAAAAACTGAGAGCTTTCCCCCTGAGGTCAGGAACGTGGCAGGGATGTCCACTATCACCACTGCTATTCAACATAGTATTAGAAGTCCTAGCCACAGCAATCAGACAACAAAAAGAAATCAAAGGCATCCAAATCAGCAAAGAAGAAGTTGAACTCTCACTGTTTGTAGATGATATGATACTGTATGTGAAAAACCCAAAGACTCCACCCCAAAACTGCTAGAACTCATACAGGAATTCAGTCAAGTGGCAGGCTATAAAATCAATGCACAGAAATCAGTGGCATTCCTATACACCAACAACAAGACAGAAGAGAGAGAAATTAAGGAGTCGATCCCATTTACAATTGCACCCAGAACCATAAGATACCTAGGAATAAACCTAACCAAAGAAGCAAAGGATCTGTACTCAGAAAACTATAAAATACTCATGAAAGAAATTGAGGAAGACACAAAGAAATGGAAAAACGTTCCATGCTTATGGATTGGAAGAACAAATATTTTGAAGATGTCAATGCTATCTAGAGCAATCTACACATTCAATGCAATCCCCATCAAAATACCATCCACTTTTTTCAAAGAGATGGAACAAATAATCCTAAAATTTGTGTGGAACCAAAAAAGACCCCGAATAGCCAGAGGAATGTTGAAAAAGAAAAACAAAGCTGGCGGCATCACAATTCCGGACTTCCAGCTCTATTACAAAGCTGTCATCATCAAGACAGTATGGTACTGGCACAAAAACAGACACATAGATCAATGGAACAGAATCGAGAGCCCAGAAATGGACCCTCAACTCTATGGTCAACTAATCTTCGACAAAGCAGGAAAGAATGTTCAATGGAAAAAAGACAGTCTGTTCAACAAATGGTGTTGGGAAAATTGGACAGCCACATGCAGAAGAATGAAACTGGACCGTTTCCTTACACCACACACAAAAATAGACTCCAAATGGTTGAAAGACCTAAACGTGAGACAGGAGTCCATCAAAACCCCAAGGAGAACACAGGCAGCAACCTCTTCGACCTCAGCCGCAGCCACTTCTTCCTAGAAACATCGCCAAAGGCAAGGGAAGCAAGGGCAAAAATGAACTATTGGGATTTCATCAAGATAAAAAGCTTTTGCACAGCAAAAGAAACAGTCCACAAAACCAAAAGATGACCGACAGAATGGGAGAAGATATTTGCAAATGCCATATCAGATAAAGGGCTAGTAGCCAAAATCTATAAAGAACTTATCAAACTCAACACCCAAAGAACAAATAATCCAATCAAGAAATGGGCAGAAGACATGAACAGACATTTTTCCAAAGAAGACATCCAAATGGCCAACAGACACATGAAAAAGTGCTCAACATCGCTCGGCATCAGGGAAATCCAAATCAAAACCTCAATGAGATACCACCTCACACCAGTCAGAATGGCTAAAATTAACAAGTCAGGAAACGACAGATGTTGGCGGGGATGCAGAGAAAGGGGAACCCTCCTACACTGTTGGTGGGAATGCAAGCTGGTGCAGCCCCTCTGGAAAACAGTATGGAGGTTCCTCAAAAAGCTGAAAATAGAGTTACCATACGATCCAGCAATTGCACTACTGGGTATTTACCCCAAAGATACAAATGTAGGGATCCGAAGGGGTACGTGCACCCCAATGTTTATAACAGCAATGTCCACAATAGCCGAACTGTGGAAGGAGCCAAGATGTCCATCGACAGATGAATGGATAAAGAAGAGGTGGTATATATACACAATGGAATATTATGCAGCCATCGAAAGGAATGAGATCTTGCCGTTTGCAACGACGTGGATGGAACTGGAGGGTGTTATGCTGAGTGAAATAAGTCAATCAGAGAAGGACATGTATCATATGACCTCACCGATATGAGGAATTCTTAATCTCAGGAAACAAACTGAGTGTTACTGGAGTGGT